>NW_027077620.1:0-332459 GCF_963924675.1 Phocoena phocoena
CCAGAGTGACCGTTGGCAATATACATTTCCACTATAAGACTCACAGGGCTCCCTTTTCTCCTTGCCCTGTCCTGCATTCCTGGTGTTTACACTTTATGAGGACGGCTCTTCTGACTGATGCAAAGTGATATGTTTTGTAGTATTGATTTCCAGTGCCCACCTGTTTGGTTGGCTAAAAAAGTGTATGCCCTTTTCTTGAATATATACAGAAAAAGACGCATACACCCTTTTTGGCCAACTGCAATGTTGGCAATGTTCAGCCCCTTTTCTTGTGCTTAATGGCGAGTCCTTTCTACCTCTTCCAATCCCTTTCCTGCCATTCTCCGTTGCTTACAAGTCCTTTTCTCTGACTTTCCTCAAGACATTTTTCAGTGATAGATATTTTCAATTCTGCAGTTTCGTGAATTTTAGTGCCCCTGAGTTCCATTTTCCAACTTGTGTTTATGGGAACTGGCCACAAAGCATCAGGATTCCTCAAGCCCTATTCTGTTTCCATGGGCAACCCTAGCCTTTGGTCAATTCGTCTTCCTGATTGGAAATTAGAGTGGCATGTGCCTGTCCGAACACCTAGGACTTGTCTCTCATTGTTCCTCCTCCTTCTGCTTCATCCTCTGGACAAATTCCAAACTGTATGCAACAGGATGTTGACAGTGCTGACATCTCCAAGTGGGGAGACTGTTAGTAAAGACGCTGGCGTGGTGAACCCTAGCACCAAGAGATGAGGAGATGAGATGCCTTTTCCAAACTTTTCCCGATCAGACGGTATACCATCCTCTGGGTGTGACAGGCATGTTTTAGGTGTAGGAAGGGTCCCATTCATGTGAGGAGAACACCAGGGGATTTTCAATATCAGTGTCTCTCCGCAACCCAAACTGGGGAATTTTTTAAGCTACGGCTACACATATGTTCATTAAGGGCCTTGGGAAGTAGGCAGAGTCCAAACTTTAGATGATTGAAGTCTTCAGGGTCAGAAGCACTCACCACTGTCTTCCCTTAGATTCCATTTTTACTGTCATTGATGGATGATGTCAATAAAAATATCTATTCTTTTTCAGATCATTTCCCCTTATAGGTTATTGCAAAATATTGAGTGTAGTTCCCTGTGCTATACAGTAGTTCCTTGCTGATGATTTCATACATAGCAGTGTGTATGTGTTAATCCCAAACTGTTAATTTATCCCTCCTCCTACCATTTCCCTTTGGTAATAATAAATTATAAGATTTTATGCTTCTCAGAAATGGGGGAGCTGAAAGAGAGGTATCATTTTCAATGCAAAAGCATTTAAAACAAGATTGAAGCTTTAACCAAGATTATTAGATGTACATCCTTGGAAAGAAATCACTTTGTTTCTCTAATATTGACCTGACAAAGAAGACAAACCTTTTCACTGAACTTGCTTATAAGAAAGTGATGGAAATATCAAATGGAAGTGTTAGAAACATCTTATTTTACCCGAGCCTTATACACTGTTCTATGTTAATTACAGTTTGGCTCACACATCTGTTCATTGAAGTTACAATGTTCTCAATTTCTGTTACTGATCCTCCAGAGTGGACGCCAACAAGTGTCCCCCTGCCCAGTGTCATTGGAGCCAATAGATCGAGACTGAGTTTGGTTCAAAAGCAAAGGAAACTTTATATTTTGATCAGAGAATGGAGAGGTGCTACCCTGTGGGCTGTGGGCTGGGCTGCTGTGTAGAGATCCTGTCAGAGTCACTGGGAGGGAGGGGGCTGAGCTCTCGAGGACCTGGTTGGCTGCAGCTCAGGCTCTATGTCACGGAGTCTGAACTGGGCCCCAGGAGCTGAAGTGTCATCGAGCCATTCTGCTCTAGGAAATCTGGTCTGAAGTGCCGGGTGTGGAACCTCTGTATGCGGGACACTAGGAGCACCTGAAATTAGACAAAGCACAAAGGATAAAAATGGTTAGACTTTATTTTATTGCCCAGATTCTATTTTTATCTCCCAGGCATTTTTAAGGGGCTTTGCCTGGGACAAACTTCTCTTCTGCCTTTTGTCCCTTTCCTCATTCTTGGAGTGCTGCGGGTGCAGACCCTTCTTCTGTAACTGCTGAGTGCTGAGTTAGGAGGCTTCATACCCGTGGGCGAGGGTCAGAACTTCTCCCCAGCAGCCTCCAGGTGACGTTGATTGTCCCCAGGCCTCCTGCCTCCCTGCTCGTCCACCTGAGCACCAGTATTGGAAGTGTTATAGATTCTAATGACCTTTAAGGGTCCAGAAAGGAGATGTGCAGTGGCGCTGTGAGGTCCAGTTTCACTCCGCCCCACATTTGTTCGGCCACCTTAGGCTGACCGTTTCTGCCAGCCTAGATGCTCTGACTGACCGTTTCTGCCAGCCTAGATGCTCTGACCAACAGTCTGCGCTTTCTTCCATTAGGCCCCTGAATTAACGTAAAAACAGCACCAGGTGTCAGGATCCTGCCCGCTCAGCTCCCAGACAGTCCAGGGTCAGTGGTGATGAAGGATCATGATGGTCACTGAGTCAAGAGCCTTTGGAAGTAAACAGGAGTCCAGCCGGTCTTATTGGCCACCATCATCAGGGTGTCTGTAGGCTTTTCTATGGTGACAGCATGATATACGGTTCCCCCGCCAAGATTATTAGCTCCCCTCTGGGTACAGTAAGTACTGCAAGCAGTAGTCTACTCTTTTGGGACACACTCTTGTTGTTTTATGAGAGAAACTCCAGGTCAAGTGATGGTCACACGGGTCGTCATGGTGCCCCGTTGCCCCCGGTTATCTCTCTGGAGGTTGGAGTTGGAGGGCCTCCTCAATCGAGGTCAGTGTGCCCACAGAGCAAACCCTGCAACTTCAGGGCATGGTTGGGGGTTAGGATCACCACGTGGGGTCCGTTTCCCTTAGAAGGGAGGTGGCCTTTTGGGCTGCTGATTTCCAGGTTTTCAGATACCACCAGTATCTTGGCCAGATGTGGCGGTGGGCCAAGCCCCTTGGTGACCATAGTTTATCCTACCTGGATGGCATTCTTGCATTGTTCCATTTCAAGTGGTCCCAGTTTTTGCACTAATACTCCAATGGCGATTCACCTTTCACCAGGAATGTAAAGGTCAAAGGGTTTAGCTATATTAAGGAGTTCCAGGGCAAGGGTCTGAATTGACTGCTCTTTCCATTCTTGAAAGGCCACTTCTGGATTCTATTCAAAAGGATCATCATCTTTTCCTTTCAGTGTTTCATATAGAGGCCCAGCTAGTAGACTGTAGTTAGGGATCCAGAGGCAGGAAACCCTGGCTTCCCCAGGAACCCCTAAGCTGTCTTCTAGTTTCAGAAAGGGGTAAGGCTGTAAATTGTTTCTTCCCTTTCCTGGGATGGGCTTCTCCGACCTTCTGTGAGAATGAAGCCCAGGCAGGTCACCGTAGTCTGTGATACTTGAGCTTTTTCGTGGACAACTTCTATCCTTTATTGGCTTGGTAGTTCTGAGGCCTCCTTAGTAGGGCTGGCGATCAGAATGTCGTCTGAATATTGAAGGAGTGTTTCCTTTTCCAGAGGTAGAACTTTTAGGTCTTTAGCTGAGCTTTCCCCAAAGATGGTGTGGGAATTTTTGAACCCTTGGGGCAAGACAGCCTGGAAGTATTGTTTTAGTTGTATGTTGAGTCCTGTCACTCACAAGCCAAAATTTCTTGTGACTCTGGGACTAATGGAATACAAAAGAAGGCATCAGTGAAGACTAATACAGAATACCAAGTCCTGGTGGTTGGTAGAATGACCAGCAGGGTGTAGGATTTAGGAACTACTGGAGGTATATCCTCAGTGGCTTCACTGACTGTCCTGACATCCTTTACCAGGACTCCAGCAGCCCATGGGGCTCTCGAGGTCAGGCCAATCCCAGGATATGGAGCTCACCTGGGCAGGTACCCTACCCCCACCCCAGCCCATGGGGCTCTCGTGTTCAGGCCCCTCCCAGGATATGGGACTCCTTGGGCAGGTCCTCTGCAGTCCATGAGGCTTCCATGGTCAGGCCCCTCCCAGGATACAGAGCTACCCTTGCAGGTACCTTGGCAGGGCTGGGCACACAGGAACCGTGCACATAGCTCTCATTGCAGAGCACTCCCAGCTCACCTGTCGCTCAGATCTGACACAGAGCACCTCAGAGCAGGACTTGAACTAACAAACAGCAGCTCTGACAGATCTGTGACCCTGGGCATCACTCTGTGCGGCCTCCTCCACCTGGTCTTCCAGAGACTTCCACTGCACCCGGGGCACCAGGCCTCTGTCTCCAACCACCACCCACCCCTCCTCTCCCTGACTCCTGGGTTCCTCTCATTAGGAGAGGGTTTTCTTGAAGTTGTCTCCCACTCATGGGCCAGATAATATAATTAGAAAACAAGCCAGAGCTGCAGCCCCTTGTCTATCCTGACTCTCAGGAGCCCACACCTGTTCCTTGGACCTGGCCAATTCAGCAAGTTCCATTTTCAGCAACTGTGAGCCCCTGAGGGGTGATTATTGGCTGGCTTGGGAAGCCTGACCGTGCCGGCCAGCCCTCCCCAGGTGTGCCTGGGTTGAGATCAATATAAACACCGCTCCAGGCAGCAAGAGCCCCTGCAGCTGTGCCTGACGCCATTTTCTCTGCCCTGTCAGCAGTCTCGGGGCTGGGCTGGTGGGAGGGAGTGAGAGGCCACGGCTTTGTGGGTGTCCCAGTGTGAGTGGGGCTCTGCTGGACTTTCTGCAGCGGTTGCCAAGATGCTACCTGCTAAAGAAGAGGATGTGTCACCCACACCTGCCGCTGGAATTTCTCCCTGGGCACAGGTGAGGAAGGAAGAAAGCAGTGGGGGCCGGGACAGCAGGGGTATCTCAGGCAGGGAAATGGAGAGCTTCCAGAAGAGCACCCAGGGCCAGGACCATCCTGGCTGGCCTGCAGGCACCAAGTCGGCTGGCATGCTGTCCCTCATGTGGCTCCATGGCCCTTCCTCTAGGTTTTCAAGTCCTTGTACATATTCAGGTGTTTAGCCTTGGAAGGGTGGGAACATTTCAGCAGCAGCTGGCCTGGGGCTCGGCCCACGTTTACTCACAGATACCTCGGCACGGTCCCCCAGCTTTGCAGTGAGGACGCTTGTTGCGAGGAGCATGCTGGCTGAATGGGAGATGAATCCCCACCACTGACCAACTTCAGAATTGTTTGCAATTGGAGCAAGTGCCCTGAAACGGTTTTCCTCTGTGTAACTGGTGGGTTCTGTTCTTTTTTATCTTTTTTTCGTTTTTGGTTCAAGGTAGATTTTATTCCTCTTTTGTGTATTTACAGATATAAGCATGGAAATAATTTATTCATATAAATACATGTATGTGAAGGGAAGAATATTTTTTCTGTTTTACTTTTTTTAATTTTATTTTTTTATTTTGAATTTAATTTTATATTTTTATACAGCAGGTTGTTTTTGGTTATCTACTTTATACATATAAATGTATACATACCAATCCCAATATCTCAACTCCTCCCACCACCAACCCCAACAGCTTTCCCCCCTTGTTGTCCATACGTTTGTTGTATACATGTATTGCTCTATTTCTGCCTTGCAAAACGGTTCATCTGTACAATTTTTCTAGGTTCCACATATATGCATTAACATACAAGATTTGTTTTTCTCTTTCTGACTTACTTCACTCTGTATGACAGTCTCTAGATCCATCAACGTCTCTACAAATGTCCCAATTTCATTCCTTTTTATGGCTTAGTAATATTCCATTTTATATATGTACCACATCTTTATGCATTCGTGTGTCTGTGGGCATTTAAGTTGCTTCCATTTCCTGGATAGTGTAAATAGTGATGCAATGAACATTGTGGTGAATGTCTCTTTTTGATTTATGGTTTTGTCTGGGTATATGCCCAGTAGAGGGATTGCTGTATCATATGGTAATTCTATTCTTAGTTTTATAAGAAACTCCATAATGTTCTCCACAGTGACTGTATCAATTTACGTTCCCAACAATAGTGGAAGAGGATTCCTTATCTCCACACCGTTTCCAGCATTTGTTGTTTGTAGATTTTCTGATGATGCCCATTCTAATAGGTGTGAGGTGATACACCATGGATGAGTCTATTTCGTTGAGCAAAGAGTAGGTCTTGTTTATTACGTATTTGGCTTATGGAATGGTATGTGTGCTAATTTCAATCTGTTTTTATACAGCAGCCCAACTCAACTTTCCCCTTAAGCAAGCATAAGGTTTTTATCTAAATGTGAGACTCTGTTCGGTTTTGTAATTCAGTTTATGTGTAGCCAAGTTTACACTCCCTCTATTAGTGATATCTTATGATAATTATCTTTCTTTGTGTGACATATTTCTCTTAGAATCATCATAATTAAATCCACTCAATTTGCTGCTACAGGCCTGATGACATTGATTTCACTGCTGAGTGATATTCCGTTGTACGTAAGTAACACAACTTCTTTATCCATTTTTTTCTTTCTGGGATATTTAATTTGTACTGGACTCGAGGTTCTTGTAAACACAGCAGCCCTAAATTTTGTGTTGGCTGTGTCTTGTTGATTTTAATTTTCCTAAGCTATAGGGCCAAAAGTGGAAGTGCCCTAGGCTCTGTAGCTTTGTTTTTTAGATGTTTCAGGATACACCATGAACATCTCCAGAGTGTCTGTTGGCAATTTACATCCCGCCCATCAGCATAACACGGCTCCCTGTTCTCCATGGCCTGTCCTGTGTTTCTGGTTTTTACACTTTATTCAGATGGCCTTTTTGACGAATGGGAAATGTGACTTCATTGTAGTGTGGATTTCCATTGCTGGAGTGCTTGGTTGGCCAAAATGTTCATATGCGTTTTTTCCTGAATATATTCAGGAAAAATGTATACGCACTTTTTGTCCATGTGCATCACTGTCAAAGATCTGCCGCTTTTCATAGGCTTTAAATGCAATTCCAATCTACCTCTTGAAATATGATTCCTGCAATTCTGCCTCGTTTTCAAGTCCTCTTTGCAGACTTACTTCGATATATTTTTGCCAATAGCTGTCATTTATCTCTGCAGGTTTGTGAATTACAGTGCCCCTGAGCTCCTTTCTTAACTCGCTTCCTTGTAAGCTGGCCACAAAACTGCAGGTTTGCTTCAGGCCATAATCAGGGTCCGGCACGGCACTCTGAGCCTTTGGTTAATTCCTCTTCCTGGTGGCAAATTAGAGTTAAATGTGCCCCTCCAGATACCTGCCTCACTCCCAGCCACATGGTGATGTATGTCCTCAGGTTTGAGGCCATATGTGATGGGTTCCTCATCTTTTGATGATGTGGCCCCACTGGTGTGTGGACACTCCTGCTGGTTCCCATCCCCTTGGTGATGTGGGCCCTCTGGTGAGACTCTGATCCTGGTTGGGTTCCTCACACATCCGTGAGGTGAGCCCTCTTCTCTGAGGTCACTCCTGCCTGGCTGGCACAACCCGCCTTGTTGACTTCGGCACCCTGGTGGCAGTTGGAGCCTGCTGGGAGCCTCCTTCCCGTGGTGATGAGGCTCTCTGGCGTCAGACCCTAATGGCGGGGTTCCCACATTTTCTGATACGTGCTAAGTGGTACGAGGGCACTCCTGCCAGGTTCCCATCCTCATGAGCGTGTGGGCCTTCTGTTCTGAGGTCCTAACGGCTGGGTTGCTCACACTTTCATGATGTGGGCCCTCTGCTGTGAGGTCAATCCTGCTTGGCTGGCGCACGTCGCCTTGGCGACGTGGACCCTCTGGTGGCAGTTGGAGCGTGCTGGGGCCTCCTCCCCTCAGTGATGAGGGCCTTCTGGTGTCAGGCCCTAAGTGCTGGGCTCCACACATTTTCTGATGTGTGCCCAGTGGTGCGAGTCACTCCTGCCAGGTTCCCATCCCCATGGGCATGTGGGACTTCTGTTCTGTGGTCCCAACTGCTGGGTTGCTCACAGTTTCATGATGTGGGCCCTTTGCTGTGTGTTCACTCTGGCCTGTATCCCATAGTGTCAGTGCTCTGGGCCTCCAGCTTGGAGTTTCCAACTTCTCGATTCCTCACCTTTTTTATTCTATGGGCCCTCGGTTGTGCGTCTCCTCCTGCATGCCTCACTCCCAGCCCCTTCGTGATGTGTGTCCCCTTGTTTGAGGCCACATGTGCTGTGTTCCTCACCTTTCTATAATGTGGCCACACTGGTGTGAGGACACTCTTGCCTGGTTCCCATTCCCTTGGTGATGTTGGCCCCACTGCTGTTAGGACAGTCTTGCCTGGTTCCCATCACCTTGGTGATGTTGGCCCTCTGGTGAGAGTCTGATCCTGGTTAGGTTCCTCACCCTTCTGTGAGGTGGGCCCTCTGCTCTGAGGTCACTCCTGCCTGGCTGGCACACCCCGCCTTGGCAACGTCGGCCATATGGTGGCAGTTGGAGCCTGATGGGAGCCTCCTCCCCTCAGTGATGAGGGCCCTCTGGCCTCAGGCCCTAACTGCTGGGTTCCCACATTTTCTGATTCGTGCTAAGTGGTGTAAGGACACTCCTGCCAGGTTCCCATCCCCATGGGGATGTGAGCCTTCTGCTCTGAGGTCCCAACGGCTGTGTTGCTCACAGTTTCATGATGAGGGCCCTCTGGTGTGAGTTCACTCCTGCCTAGATCCCATAGCCTCGCTGCTCCTGGCTGCCTGCCGGAGGTTCCAACTGTGGGATTCCTCACCTTTTTTATTCTATGGTCCCTCTGTTTTGAGGATCCTCTGGCCTGCCTCACTCCCAGCCCCTTGGTGATGTGTGTCCTCAGGTTTGAGGCCACGTGTGCTGGGTCCCTCAAATTATGGTGATGTAGCCCCACTGGTGTGAGGACACTCCTGCCTGGTTCCCATTCCCTTGGTGATGTTGGCCCTCTGGTGACAATCTGATCCTTGTTGGGTTCCTCACACTTCTGTGAGGTGGGCTTTCTGCTCTGAGGTCACTCCTGCCTGGTTGGCACACCCCGCCTTGGTGACATCGGCCTTATGGTGGCAGTTGGAGCCTGCTGGGAGCCTCCTCCCCTCGGTGATGAGGGTCCTCTGGCCTCAGGTCCTAACTGCTGGGTTCCCACATTTTCTGATTCGTGGAAGTGGGCCGAGGACACTCCTGTCAGGTTCCCATCCCCATAGGGATGTGGGCCTTCTGCTCTGAGGTCCCATCCGCTGGGTTGCTCACAGTTTCATGATGTGGGACCTCTGCTGTGAGTTTGTTGTGGCCTGGATTCCATAGACTCTGTGCTCTGGGCGGCCTACTGGCCGGTTCCAACTGCTGGATTCCTCACAACTTTTATTCTGTGGGCTCTGTTTTGTGAGGATACTCCTGCTTGCCTCACTCCTAGCCCCTTGGAGATGTGGGTCCCCTGTTTTAGGCCACATGTTCTGGGTTCCTCACCTTTCTATAATGTGGCCACACTGGTGTGAGGACCCTCCTGCCTGGTTCCGATCCCCTTGGTGATGTGGGCCCTCTGGTGAGAGTCTTATCCTGGCTGGTTTCCTCACCCTTCTGTGAGGTAGGCCCTCTGCGGTGAGGTCACTCCTGCCTGGCTGGCACACATCACCTTGGTGACGTGGGCCCTCAGTTGGGAGTTGGTGTCTGCTGCGAGTCTCTGTCCCTCGGTAATGAGGGCCCTCTTGCGTCAGACCCTAACTCCTGGGCTCCCAAAATTTGCAGATGTGCGACCTGTGGTGCGAGTACACTCCTGTCAGGTTCCCAACCCCATGGGAATTTGGGCCTTCTGCTCTGAGGTCCCAACGGCTGGGGTGCTCACAGTTTCATGATGAGAGCCCTCTGATGTGCGTTCATTCCGGCCTAGATCCCATAGGCTTGCTGCTCCTGGGCGCCTGCTGGGAGGTTCCAACTGCGGGATTCCTCACCTTTTTTATTCTATGGGCCCTCTGTTTTGAGGCTCCTCCTGCCTGCCTCAATCCCAGCCCCGTTGTGATGTGTGTCCTCTGGTGTGAGGCCACGTGTGCTGGGTCCCTCACCTTTCGATGATGTGGCCCCAATGGTGTGAGGACACTCGTGCCTGTTTCCCAGCCCCTTGGTGATGTGGCCCCTCTGGTGAGAGTCTGATCCTGGCTGGGTTCCTTACCGTTCTCTGAGGTGGGCCCTGTGCTCTGAGGTAACTCCTGCCTGGCTTGCTCCCATTGCCTTGGTGACGTCGGCCCTCTGGTGGCAGTTGGATCCTTTTGGAGACTCCTGTCCTCGGTGATGAGGTCCCTCTGGCGTCAGGCTCTAACTGCTGGGCTCCCCAGGTTTTCTGATGTGAGCCCAGTGATGCCAGGACACTCGTGAAATGTTCCCATCCCCATGGCGATATGGGCCTTCTGCTCTGAGGTTCCAACGACTGGGTTGCTCACAGTTTCCTGATGTTAGCTCTCTGGTGTTAGTTCACTCATTCCTAGATCCCATAGCCTCTGTACTCTGGGCCGCCTGCTGGGAAGTTCCAACTGCTGGGTTCCTCACCTTTTTTATTCTTTGGGCCCTGTGTTGGGAGGCTCCTCCTGCCTGTGTCACTCCCAGCCCCTTGGTGATGTAGGTCCTCTGGTTTGTGGCCACATGTGCCAGTTTCCTCATCTTTTAGTGATGTGGCCCCACTGGTGTGAGGACACTCGTGCCTGGTTCCCGTCCCCTTGGTGATATGGGCCCTCTGGTGAGAGTCTGATCCTGGTTGGGTTCCTCACACTTCTTTGAGGTGGGCCGTCTGCTTTGAGGTCACTCCTGCCTGGCTGGCACACCCCGCCTTGGTGACGTGGGCCCTCTTGTGGTAGTTGGAACATGCTGGGAGCCTCCTCCCCTCAGTGATGAGGGCCCTCTGGCGTCAGGCCCTAACTGCTGGGTACCCACATTTTCTGATATGTGCTAAGTGGTGTGAGGACACTCCTGCCATGCTCCCAACACCTTGGGGATGTGGACCTTCTGCTCTGAGGTCCAAATGGCTGGGTTGCTCGCAGTTTCATGATGTGGACCCTCTGCTGTGAGTTTACTGCGGCCTGAATCGTATAGACTTGGTGCTCTTGGCCGCCTGCTGGGAGGTTCCCATTGCTGGATTCCTCAGCTTTTTTATTCTATGGGCCCTGTGTTGTGAGGCTACTCCTGCCTGCCTCATTCCGAGCCCCTTGGAGATGTGGGTCTTCTGGTTTAGGCCACATGTGCTGGGTTCCTCACCTTTCTATGATGTGGCCACACTGGTGTGAAGACTCTCCTGCCTGGTTCTGATCACCTTGGTGATGTGGGCCCTCTGGTGAGAGTCTTATCCTGGCTGTGTTCCTCACCCTTCTGTGAGGTAGGCCCTCTGCGGTGAGGTCACTCCTACCTGGCTGTCACACGTCACCTTGGCGACGTGGGACCTCAGTTGGGTGTTGGTGCCTGATTGGAGTCTCCTCCCCTTGGTAATGAGGGCCCTCTGGCGTCAGGCCCTAACTCCTGGGTTCCCTAAATTCTCTGATGTGTGCCCTGTGGTGTGAGTACACTTCTGACAGGTTCCCAACCCCATGGGAATGTGGGCCTTCTGCTCTGAGATCCCAACGCCTAGGTTGCTCACAGTTTCATGATGACGGCCCTCTGGTGTGAGATCACTCCGGCCTGGATCCCATAGTCTCGCTGCTCCTGGCCGCCTGCTGGGAGGTTCCAACTGCGGGATTCTTCACCTCTTTAATTCTATGGTCCCTCTGTTTTGAGGCTCCTCCTGCCTGCCTCAATCCCAGCTCCCTTGTGATGTGTGTCCTCTGGTTTGAGGCCACGTGTGCTGGGTCCCTCACTTTTCGGTGATGTGGCCCCACTAGTGTGAGGACACTCCTGCCTGGTTCCCATTCCCTTGGTGATGTGGGCCCTCTGGTGAGAATCTGATCCTCTTTGGTTCTTCACACTTCTGTGAGGTTGACCCTCTGCTCTGAGGTCACTCCTGCCTGGTTGTCGCACTCCGCATTGGTGACGTCGCCCCTCTGGTAGCAGTCGGAGCTGGCTGGGAGCCACCGCCCCTCGGTGATGAGGGCCCTCTGGCATCAGGCACTAATTGCTGGGCTCCCCACATTTTTTCATGTGTGCCCACTCTTGCGATGACACTCCTGCTTGTTTCCCTTCCCCATGGGGATGTGGGCCTTCTGCTTTGAGGTCACAACGGCTGGGTTGCTTACAGAATCACAATGAGGGCCCTCTGTTGTGAGTTCATGCCGGCCTGGATCTCATAGCCTCAGTGCTCTGGGCCGCCTGCTAGGAAGATCCAACTGCTGGTTTCCACACCTTTTGTATACAATGGGACATGTGTTGTAAGGTTAATCCTGCCTGCCTCACTCCGAAACCCATGGTGATGTGGGTCCTCTGGTTTGAGGCCACATGTGCTGGGTACCTCAACTTTTGATGATGTGGCCCCACGGGTGTGAGGACACTCCTGCCTGGTTCCCATCACCTTGGTGATGTGGGCCCTCTGGGGAGAGTCTGATCCTGGCTGGGTTCCCTACCATTCTGTGAGGTGGGCCCTCTGATGTCAGGTCACTCCTGCCTGGCTAGCTCACATCGCCTTGGTGACGTGGGCCCTCTGTTGGCCACTGGAGCATGCTGGGAGCCTCCTACTCCCGTGAATGATGGCCCTGGAAAAAATGCATATGCCCTTTTTGGCCAAGTGCTTCATTGACGAGGTTCTGCCACTTCTCTTATGCTTTCAGAGCAATTCACGTCTACCTCCTGAAATCGGATTCCAGCAATTCTGCCCCACTTTCAAGTCCTCTTCGCAGCCTTAATTCAATATATTTTTGTACGATTTCTGTCATTTATAAGTCTGCAGGTATGTGAATGACAGTGCCCCTGAGCTCCTTTCCTCAACTCGCTTTCTTGTGAGCTGGCCACAAAACCGCAGGATTGCTTCAGGCCCTAATCTTGTTCCAGCACAGCATGCTGAGCCTTTGGTTAATTCCTTTTCCTGTTGGGAAGTGAGTGTTAAAATTGCCCGTGCATACTGGGCATATACCCTGAGAAAACCAAAATTCAAAAAGAGTCATGTACCAAAATGTTCATTGCAGCTCTATTTACAATAGCCCGGAGATGGAAAGAACCTAAGCACCCATCATCGGATGAATGGATAAAGAAGATGTGGCACATATACACAATGGAATATTACTCAGCCTTAAAAAGAAATGAAACTGAGTTATTTGTAATGAGATGGATAGACCTAGAGTCTGTCATACAGAGTGAAGTAAGTCAGAAAGAAAAAGACAAATAGCGTATGCTAACACATATATATGGAATTTAAAGGAAAAAGATGTCATGAAGAACCTAGGGATAAGACAGGAATAGAGGCGCAGATCTACTGGAGAACGGAATTGAGGATATGGGGAGGGGGAATGGTGAGTTTTGACAGGACGAGAGAGAGTCATGGACATATACACACTAACAAATGTAGTAAGGTAGATAGCAAGGGGGAAGCAGCCACAAGGCACAGGGATATTAGCTCGGGGCGTTGGGACAGCCTGGAGGGGTGGAAGGGGGAGAGAGGGAGGGAGGGAGACACAAGAGGGAAGACACAGGGAGCATATGTATATGTAGAGCAGATTCACTTTGTTATAAAGCAAAAACTAACACACCATTGTAAAGCAATTATACCCCAATAAAGATGTTAAAAAAAATATTTGCCCGTGCACACACCTACAGATAGTCTCCCATTGGTTCTCCGTATTCCTGTTCATCTTGCGCAGAAATTGCAAACAGTGCCAAACAGGAGGTTAAAGGCACTGACTCTCCAAGTGGGGAGAGTGTAAGAAAAGGGTCTGGAATGGTGAACCTGAGTACCAGGGGACGAAAACAGACATGCATGTAAAAAGGTTTCCCAGTCACACGGTGGAGCATACTCTGGGTTTCCCATGCAAATTTTAGCAGAAGGAAGAATCCCTTGAACCTGGAGAGTTGGGAATCATGGAATGGGTACCAGGCAGTATGACATCAAAGGGTCTGCATTTGCTCACTGAACCTCACCAATGCTATCAGCCCAAAGGGTCCAGCCTTATCTCTCACCCAGCTCTGGGTGTAGATGTGGTAAACCAGGTTGCATCACATGCCCTGTGTGAGTTATTTAAGAATTGCTCTCTATTTCACTGTCATTGTGTTTTGTTTTTGAAATTTTTTTTTGACACTGGGATTTATCGGATTTTCACTGCTGCGTTAATGCCGCTGTACACACTCTTGATTCTCTTACAGAGACATAAATATCCACGGGTTTTAAGATTCTTCCTAGTCAGGTATATTGCTAGGCGTTGAATATGTGGTGTTGAGTCCATTTCGTTGAGCAAGGAGTAGGTCTTGTCTATAACATATTTGGCTTATGGAACGGTATCTGTGCTAATTTCAGTCTCTGGTTTTATGCAGCACTCCAACGCACCTTTCTCCATAAGAGAGCACAAGTTGGTTTTCTAAATTTGAGACTGTTCTGTTTTGTAATTCAGTTCATGTGTAGTCAAGTTTACATTCCGTGTATTAGTAACATCTTATGATGTTTCTTTTTCTGTGTGACGTAGTTCACGTACAATCACCGTACCTGCATCCACTCACTATGCCGCTACGGGCCTGATGACACAGATTTCATTGCTGAGTGATATTGCATTGTACGTACGTGCCACAACTTCTTTATCCATTTTTTGCTTTCTGGGATATTTACCTGGTACTGTAGACAAGCTTCTTGGGAACACAGCCGTCCCAAACTTTGGCGTGGCTCTCTGTTTTTGATTTTAATTTCCCTAAGCAATAGGACCATAAGTGCAATTGCCATAGGCTGTGTTGCTTTGTTTCTTACGTGTTTCAGGAATCACCATACACTTCTCCAGGGTGGCTGTTCACAATTTACATCCTGCCAATCAGCATAACAAGGCTCCCTGTTCTCCATATCCTGTCCTACCTTTCTGGATTTTACACTTTTTTCAGATGGCCCTTTTGCCCGCGGGGGGGCAGTGAGATTTCATTGTAGTGCAGATTTCCTTTACAGGCTTGCTTGGTTGGCCAAAAAGGGCGTATGCGTTTTTTCCTGAATATATTCAGGAAAAAACACATATGCCCTTTTTGGCCAAGTGCATCATTGTCGACATTGTGCCTCTTTTCCTATGCTTTCAGGGCAATTCCAGTCTACCCCCTGCAATCGTTTTCCTGAAATTCTTCTCCGCTTTCAAGTCCCCTTCGCAGGCTTACTTCAATATATTTTTGGAGGATAGCTGTGATTTATAACTCTGCAGGTTTGTGAATTACAGTGCCCCTGAGCTCCTTTGTTAACTCGCTTTCTTGTGAGCTGGGCACAAAACCGCAGGATTGCTTCAGGCCCTAATCTGTTTCCAGCAGTGCACACTGAGCCTTTGTTTAATTCCTCTTCCTGGTGGGCAATGAGCGTTACATTTGCCGGTGCAGACACCTACAGCTAGTCTCTCATTGGTTCTCCCTATTCCTGTACATCTTGCACAGAAATTGCAAGCTGTGCCAAAGAGGAGGTTAAAGGCACTGACTCTCCAAGCGGGGAGAGTGTTAGTAAAGCATCTGGAATGGTGAACCCAAGGACCAGGATATGAAAACTGAGATGCATTTTAAATCGTTTCCCAATCACACGGTGGACGATACTCTGGGATTCCCACGCATGTTTTATCTGGAGGAAGAATCCCTTGAACCTGGAGAGTTGGGACCCATGGAATGGGTACCATGCAGTATGACTTCAAAGGGTCTGCATTTGCTCACTGAAACTCACCAATGCTCTCAGCCTGAAGTGTCCAGCCTTATGTCTCAACCAGCTCTGGGTGTAGATGTGGTCAATCCCGGTTGCATCACATGCCCTGAGTGAATTATTTAAGAATTGCTTTCTATTTCACTGTCTTTGTGTTTGTTTTCGAAATTTATTTTGATAATGGGATTTATCGGATTTTCACTGCTGCGTTTCGGCCGCTGTACACACGCTTGATTCTCTTATGGAGACATATATATCCATGGGTTTTAAGATTCTTCCTAGTCAGGTATATTCCTAGACGTTGAATATGTGGTGTTCGGTCCATTTCGTTGAGCAAGGAGTAGGTCTTGTCTATTATACATTTGGCTTATGGAAAGTTATCTGTGCTAATTTCAGTCTCTGGTTTTATGCAGCAGCCCAACGCACCTTTCCCCATAAGCAAGCACTAGTTGGTTTTCTAAATTTGAGACCCTGTTCTGTTTTGTAATTCAGTTCATGTGTAGTCAAGTTTACATTCCGTGTATTAGTGATATCTTATGATGTTTCTTTTTCTGTGTGACGTAGTTCACGTAGAATCACCGTATCTGCATCCACTCACTATGCCGCTACGGGCCTGATGACACAGATTTCATTGCTGAGTGATATTGCATTGTACGTACGTGCCACTGCTGAGTGATATTGCATTGTACGTACGTGCCACAGCTTCTTTATCCATTTTTTGCTTTCTGGGATATTTACCTGATACTGTAGAGGAGCTTCTTGTGAACACAGCCATCCCAAATATTGGGGTGGCTCTCTGTTTTTGATTTTAATTTCCGTAAGCTATAGGACCATAAGTGGAAGAGCCATAGGCTGTGTTGCTTTGTTTCTTACGTGTTTCAGGAATAACCATACACTTCTCCAGGGTGGCTGTTCACAATTTACATCCTGCCAATCAGCATAACAAGGCTCCCTGTTCTCCATATCCTGTCCTACCTTTCTGGATTTTACAGTTTTTTCAGATGGCCCTTTTGCCCGGGGGGCAGTGAGACTTCATTGTAGTGCAGATTTCTTTGACAGGCTTGCTTGGTTGGCCAAAAAGTGCATATGCGTTTTTTCCTGAGTATATTCAGGAAAAAACACATACGCCCTTCTTGGCCAAGTGCATCATTGTCGACCTTCAGCCTCTTTTCCTATGCTTTCAGGGCAATTCCAGTCTACCCCCTGCAATGGTTTTCCTGAAACTCTGCCCCGCTTTCAAGTCCCCTTCGCAGGCTTATTTCACTATATTTTTGGAGGATAGCTGTCATTTATAACTCTGCAGGTTTGTGAATTACAGTGCCCCTGAGCTCCTTCCTTCAACTCGCTTTCTTGTGAGCTGGGCACAAAACCGCAGGATTGCTTCAGGCCCTAATCTGTTTCCGGCAGGGCACGCTGAGCCTTTGGTTAATTCCTCTTCCTGGTGGGAAATGAGTGTTACATTTGCCCGTGCAGACACCTATAGCTAGTCTCTCATTGGTTCTCCCTATTATTGTTCATCTTGCACAGAAATTGCAAGCTGTGCCAAAGAGGAGGTTAAAGGCACTGACTCTCCAAGCGGGGAGAGTGTTAGTAAAGCATCTGGAATGGTGAACCCGAGGACCAGGATACGAAAACTGACATGCATTTCAAATCGTTTCCCAATCACACTGTGGACGATACTCTGGGATTCCCATGCATGTTTTAGCTGGAGGAAGAATCCCTTGAACCTGGAGAGTTGGGACACATGGAATGGGTACCATGCAGTATGACTTCAAAGGGTCTGCATTTGCTCACCGAAACTCACCAATGCTATCATCCTGAAGTGTCCAGCCTTATGTCTCAACCAGCTCTGGGTGTAGATGTGGTCAATCCCGGTTGCATCACATGCCCTGAGTGAATTATTTAAGAATTGCTCTCTATTTCACTGTATTTGTGTTTTGTTTTCGAAATTTATTTTGATAATGGGATTTATCGGATTGTCAGTGCTGCGTTTCGGCCGCATTACACACGCTTGATTCTCTTACGGAGACATATATATCCATGGGTTTTAAGATTCTTCCTAGTCAGGTATATTCCTAGGCGTTGAATATGGGGTGTTGGGTCCATTTCGTTGAGCAAGAAGTAGGTCTTGTCTATTACATATTTGGCTTATGGAAAGTTATCTGTGCTAATTTCTGTCTCTGGTTTTATGCAGCACCCCAACGCACCTTTCCCCATAAGCAAGCACTAGTTGGTTTTCTAAATTTGAGACCCTGTTCTGTTTTGTAATTCAGTTCATGTGTAGTTAAATTTACATTCCGTGTATTAGTGATATCTTATGATGTTTCTTTTTCTGTGTGACGCAGTTCACGTAGAATCACCGTACCTGCATCGACTCACTATGCCGCTACGGGCCTGATGACACAGATTTCATTGCTGAGTGATATTGCATTGCACGTACGTGCCACAACTTCTTTATCCATTTTTTGCTTTCTGGAATATTTACCTGGTACTGTAGACGAGCTTCTTGGGAACACAGCCGTCCCAAACTTTGGGGTGGATCTCTGTTTTTGATTTTAATTTCCCTAAGCAAGAGGACCATAAGTGCAATTGCCATAGGCTGTGTTCCTTTATTTCTTACGTGTTTCAGGAAACACCTTACACTTCTCCAGGGTGGCTGTTGGCAATTTACATCCTCCCAATCAGCATAACAGGGCTCCCTGTTCTCCATATCCTGTCCTACCTTTCTGGATTTTACACTTTTTTCAGATGGCCCTTTTGCCAGGGGGGCAGTGAGACTTCATTGTAGTTCAGATTTCCTTTTCAGGCTTGCTTGGTTGGCCAAAAAGTGCATATGCGTTTTTTACTGA
Source organism: Phocoena phocoena (assembly GCF_963924675.1). Lineage (NCBI taxonomy): Eukaryota > Metazoa > Chordata > Mammalia > Artiodactyla > Phocoenidae > Phocoena > Phocoena phocoena. Next base: position 18,487 of record NW_027077620.1, read on the forward strand.
ATATATTCAGGAAAAAACGCATACGCCCTTTTTGGCCAAGTGCATCATTGTCGACGTTGTGCCTCTTTTCCTATGCTTTCAGGGCAATTCCAGTCTACCCCCTGCAATCGTTTTCCTGAAAATCTGCCCCGCTTTCAAGTCCCCTTCGCAGGCTTACTTCAATATATTTTTCGACGATAGCTGTCATTTATAACTCTGGAGGTTTGTGAATTACAGTGCCCCTGAGCTCCTTTCTTCAACTCGCTTTCTTATGAGCTGGGCACAAAACCGAAGGATTGCTTCAGGCCCTAATCTGTTTCCAGCAGGGCACGCTGAGCCTTTGTTTAATTCCTCTTCCTGGTGGGCAATGAGCGTTACATTTGCCCGTGCAGACACCTACAGCTAGTCTCTCATTGGTTCTCCCTATTCCTGTTAATCTTGCACAGAAATTGCAAGCTGTGCCAAAGAGGATGTTAAAGGCACTGACTCTCCAAGCGGGGAGAGTGTTAGTAAAGCATCTGGAATGGTGAACCCGAGGACCAGGATATGAAAACTGAGATGCATTTTAAATCGTTTCCCAATCACACGGTGGACGATACTCTGTGTTTCCCATGCATGTTTTAGCTGGAGGAAGAATCCCTTGAACCTGGAGAGTTGGGACCCATGGAATGGGTACCATGCAGTATGACTTCAAAGGGTCTGCATTTGCTCACCGAAACTCACCAATGCTATCAGCCTGAAGTGTCCAGCCTTATGTCTCAACCAGCTCTGGGTGTAGATGTGGTCAATCCCGGTTGCATCACATGCCCTGAGTGAATTATTTAAGAATTGCTCTCTATTTCACTGTCTTTGTGTTTTGTTTTCGAAATTTATTTTGATAATGGGATTTATCGGATTTTCACTGCTGCGTTTATGCCGCTGTACACACGCTTGATTCTCTTACGGAGTCATATAAATCCATGGGTTTTAAGATTCTTCCTAGTCAGGTATATTCCTAGGCGTTGAATATGTGGTGTTGAGTCCATTTCGTTGAGCAAGGAGTAGGTCTTGTCTATTACATATTTGGCTTATGGAATGTTATCTGTGCTAATTTCAGTCTCTGCTTTTATGCAGCAACCCAAGGCACCATTCCCCATAAGCAAGCACTAGTTGGTTTTCTAAATTTGAGACCCTGTTCTGTTTTGTAATTCAGTTCATGTGTAGTCAAGTTTACATTCCGTGTATTAGTGATATCTTAAGATGTTTCTTTTTCTGTGTGACATTGTTCACGTAGAATCACCGTACCTGCATCCACTCACAATGCCGCTACGGGCCTGATGACACAGATTTCATTGCTGAGTGATATTGCATTGCACGTACGTGCCACAACTTCTTTGTCCATTTTTTGCTTTCTGGGATATTTACCTGGTACTGTAGACGAGCTTCTTGGGAACACAGCCGTCCCAAACTTTGGGGTGGCTCTCTGTTTTTGATTTTAATTTCCCTAAGCAATAGGACCATAAGTGCAATTGCCATTGGCTGTGTTGCTTTATTTCTTATGTGTTTCAGGAAACACCATACACTTCGCCAGGTTGGCTGTTCACAATTTACATCCTGCCAATCAGCATAACAAGGCTCCCTGTTCTCCATATCCTGTCCTACCTTTCTGGATTTTACACTTTTTTCAGATGGCCCTTTTGCCCGGGGGGGGGGGGCAGTGAGACTTCATTGTAGTGCAGATTTCCTTTACAGGCTTGCTTGGTTGGCCAAAAAGTGCATATGCGTTTTTTCCTGAATATATTCAGGAAAAAACGCATACGCCCTTTTTGGCCACGTGAATCATTGTCGACGTTGTGCCTCCTTTCCTATGCTTTCAGGGCAATTCCAGTATAGCCCCTGCAATCGTTTTCCTGAAATTCTGCCCCGCTTTCAAGTCCCCTTCGCAGGCTTACTTCAATATACTTTTGGAAGATAGCTGTCATTTATATCTCTGCAGGTTTGTGAATTACACTGCCCCTGAGCTCCTTTCTTCAACTCGCTTTCTTGTGAGCTGGGCACAAAACCGCAGGATTGCTTCAGGCACTAATCTGTTTCCAGCAGGGCACGCTGAGCCTTTGGTTAATTCCTCTTCCTGGTGGGAAATGAGCGTTACATTTGCCCGTGCAGACACCTACAGCTAGTCTCTCATTGGTTCTCCCTATTCCTGTTCATCTTGCACAGAAATTGCAAGCTGTGCCAAAGAGGAGGTTAAAGGCACTGACTCTCCAAGCGGGGAGAGTGTTAGTAAAGCATCTGGAATGGTGAACCCGAGGACCAGGATACGAAAACTGAGATGCATTTTAAATCGTTTCCCAATCACACGGTGGACGATACTCTGGGTTTCCCATGCATGTTTTAGCTGGAGGAAGAATGCCTTGAACCTTGAGCGTTGGGACCCATGGAATGGGTACCATGCAGTATGACTTCAAAGGGTCTGCATTTGCTCACCGAAACTCACCAATGCTATCAGCCTGAAGTGTCCAGCCTTATGTCTCAACCAGCTCTGGGTGTTGATGTGGTCAATCCCGGTTGCATCACATGCCCTGAGTGAATTATTTAAGAATTGCTCTCTATTTCACGGTCTTTGTGTTTTGTTTTCGAAATTTATTTTGATAATGGGATTTATCGGATTTTCACTGCTGCATTTCGACCGCTGTACACACGCTTGATTCTCTTATGGAGACATATATATCCATGGGTTTTAAGATTCTTCCTAGTCAGGTATATTCCTAGGAGTTGAATATGTGGTGTTGGGTCCATTTCGTTGAGCAAGGAGTAAGTCTTGTCTATTACATATTTGGCTTATGGAAAGTTATCTGTGCTAATTTCAGTCTCTGGTTTTATGCAGCACCCCAAGGCACCTTTTCCCATAAGCAAGCACTAGTTGGTTTTCTAAATTTGAGACCCTGTTCTGTTTTGTAATTCAGTTCATGTGTAGTCAAGTTTACATTCCGTGTATTAGTGATATCTTATGATGTTTCTATTTCTGTGTGACGTAGTTCACGTAGAATCACCGTACATGCATCCAGTCACTAACCGCTACGGGCCTGATGATACAGATTTCATTGCTGAGTGATATTGCATTGCACGTACGTGCCACAACTTCTTTATTCATTTTTTGCTTTCTGGGATATTTACCTGGTACTGTAGACGAGCTTCTTGTGAACACAGACATCCCAAACCTTGGGGTGGCTGTCTGTTTTTGATTTTAATTTCCTAATCTTTGGGACCATAAGTGGAAGTGCCATAGGCTGTGTTGCTTTGTTTCTTACGTGTTACAGGAAACACCATACCGTTTTCCAGGGTGGCTGTTGGCAATTTACATCCTGCCAATCAGCATAACAAGGCTCCCTGTTCTCCATATCCTGTCCTACCTTTCTGGATTTTACACTTTTCAGATGGCCCTTTTGCCCAGCAGGCAGTGAGACTTCATTGTAGTGCAGATTTCCTTTACAGGCTTGCTTGGTTTGCGAAAAAGGGCGTATGCGTTTTTCCTGAATATATTCAGGAAAAAATGCATACGCAGTTTTTGGCCAAGTGCACCGTTGTCGACGTTCTGCCTCTTTTCCTATGCTTTCTGGGCAATTCCAGTCTACCCCCTGCAATCGTTTTCCTGAAATTCTGCCCCGCTTTCAAGTCCCCTTCCCAGGCTTACTTCAATATAATTTTGGAGGATAGCTGTCATTTATAACTCTGCAGGTTTGTGAATTACAGTGCCCCTGAGCTCCTTTCCTCAACTCGCTTTCTTGTGAGCTGGGCACAAAACCGCAGGATTGTTTCAGGCCCTAATCTGTTTCTGGCAGGGCACGCTGAGCCTTTGGTTAATTCCTCTTCCGGGTGGGAAATGAGCCTTACATTTGCCCGTGCAGACACCTATAGCTAGTCTCTCATTGGTTCTCCCTATTCCTGTTCATCTTGCGCAGAAATTGCAAGCTGTGCCAAACAGGAGGTTAAAGGCACTGACTCTCCAAGCGGGGAGAGTTTTACTAAAGCATCTGGAATGGTGAACCCAAGGACCAGGATACGAAAACTGAGATGCATTTTAAATCGTTTCCCAATCACACGGTGGATGATACTCTGGGTTTCCCATGCATGTTTTAGCTGGAGGAAGAATCCCTTGAACCTGGAGAGTTGGGACCCATGGAATGGATACCATGCAGTATGACTTCAAAGGGTCTGCATTTGCTCTCCGAAACTCACCAATGCTATCAGCCTGACGTGTCCAGCCTTATGTCTCAACCAGCTCTGGGTGTAGATGTGGTAAATCCCGGTTGCATCACATGCCCTGAGTGAATTATTTAAGAATTGCTCTCTATTTCACTGTCTTTGTGTTTTGTTTTCGAAATTTATTTTGATAATGGGATTTATCGGATTTTCACTGCTACGTTTCGGCCGCTGTACACACGCTTGATTCTCTTACGGAGACATATATATCCATGGGTTTTAAGATTCTTCCTAGTCAGGTATATTCCTAGGCGTTGAATATGTGGTGTTGGGTCCATTTCGTTGAGCAAGGAGTAGGTCTTGTCTATTACATATTTGGCTTATGGAAAGTTATCTGTGCTAATTTCAGTCTCTGGTTTTATGCAGCACCCCAACGCACCTTTCCCCATAAGCAAGAACTAGTTGGTTTTCTAAATTTGAGACCCTGTTCTGTTTTGTAATTCAGTTCATGTGTAGTCAAGTTTACATTCCGTGTATTAGTGATATCTTATGATGTTTCTTTTTCTGTGTGACGTAGTTCACGTAGAATCACCGTACCTGCATCCACTCACTATGCCGCTACGGGCCTGATGACACAGATTTCATTGCTGAGTGATATTGCATTGCACGTACGTGCCACAACATCTTTATCCATTTTTTGCTTTCTGGGATATTTACCTGGTAATGTAGACGAGCTTCTTGGGAACACAGCCGTCCCAAACTTTGGGGTGGATCTCTGTTTTTGATTTTAATTTCCCTACGCAAGAGGACCATAAGTGCAATTGCCATAGGCTGTGTTCCTTTATTTCTTACGTGTTTCAGGAAACACCATACACTTCTCCAGGGTGGCTATTGGCAATTTACATCCTCCCAATCTGCATAACAAGGCTCCCTGTTCTCCATATCCTGTCCTACCTTTCTGGATTTTACACTTTTTTCAGATGGCCTTTTTGCCAGGGGGCAGTGAGACTTCATTGTAGTGCAGATTTCCTTTACAGGCTCGCTTGGTTGGCCAAAAAGTGCATATGCGTTTTTTCCTGAATATATTCAGGAAAAAACGCATACGCACTTTTTGGCCACGTGCATCATTGTCGACGTTGTGCCTCTTTTCCTATGCTTTCAGGGCAATTCCAGTATACCCCCTGCAATCGTTTTCCTGAAATTCTGCCCCGCTTTCAAGTCCCCTTCGCAGGCTTACTTCAATATACTTTGGGAAGATAGCTGTCATTTATATCTCTGCAGGTTTGTGAATTACAGTGCCCCTGAGCTCCTTTCTTCAACTCGCTTTCTTGTGAGCTGGGCACAAAACCGCAGGATTGCTTCAGGCACTGATCTGTTTCCAGCAGGGCACGCTGAGCCTTTGGTTAATTCCTCTTCCTGGTGGGAAATGAGCGTTACATTTGCCCGTGCAGACACCTACAGCTAGTCTCTCATTGGTTCTCCCTATTCCTGTTCATCTTGCACAGAAATTGCAAGCTGTGCCAAACAGGAGGTTAAAGGCACTGACTCTCCAAGCGGGGAGAGTGTTAGTAAAGCGTCTGGAATGTTGAACCCGAGGACCAGGATACGAAAACTGAGATGCATTTTAAATCGTTTCCCAATCACACGGTGGACGATACTCTGGGTTTCCCATGCATATTTTAGCTGGAGGAAGAATCCCTTGAACCTGGAGTGTTCGGACCCAAGGAATGGGTACCATGCAGTATGTCTTCAAAGGGTCTGCATTTACTCACCGAACCTCACCAATGCTATCAGCCTGAAGTGTCCAGCCTTATGTCTCAACCAGCTCTGGGTGTAGATGTGTTAAATCCCGGTTGCATCACATGCCGTGAGTGAATTATTTAAGAATTGCTCTCTATTTCACTGTCTTTGTGTTTTGTTTTCGAAATTTATTTTGATAATGGGATTTATCGGATTTTCACTGCTGCGTTTCGGCCGCTGTACACACGCTTGATTCTCTTACGGAGACATATATATGCATGGGTTTTAACATTCTTCCTAGTCAGGTATATTCGTAGGCGTTGAACATATGGTGTTGGGTCCATTTCTTTGAGCAAGGATTAGGTCTTGTCTATTACATATTTGGCTTTTGGAAAGTTATTTGTGCTAATTTCAGTCTCTGGTTTTATGCAGCACCCCAAGGCACCTTTCCCCATAAGCAAGCACTAGTTGGTTTTCTAAATTTGAGACCCTGTTCTGTTTTGTAATTCAGTTCATGTGTAGTCAAGTTTACATTCCGTGTATTAGTGATATCGTATGATGTTTCTTTTTCTGTGTGACGTAGTTCACGTAGAATCACCGTACCTGCATCCACTCACTATGCCGCTATGGGCCTGATGACACAGATTTCATTGCTGAGTGATATTGCATTGCACGTACGTGCCACAACTTCTTTATCCATTTTTTGCTTTCTGGGATATTTACCTGATAATGTAGACGAGCTTCTTGTGAACACAGCCGTCCCAAATATTGGGGTGGCTGTCTGTTTTTGATTTTAATTTCCGTAAGCTATAGGACCATAAGTTGAAGTGCCATAGGCTGTGTTGCTTTGTTTATTACGTGTTTCAGGAAACACCATACACTTCTCCAGGGTGGCTGTTGGCAATTTACATCCTGCCAATCAGCATAACAAGGCTCCCTGTTCTCCATATCCTGTCCTACCTTTCTGGATTTTACACTTTTTTCAGATGGCCCTTTTGCCCGTGGGGCAGTGAGACTTCATTGTAGTGCAGATTTCCTTTACAGGTTCCTTGGTTGTCCAAAAAGGGCGTATGCGTTTATTCCTGAATATATTCAGGAAAAAACGCATACGCCCTTTTTGGCCAAGTGCATCATTTTCGACGTTCTGCCTCTTTTCCTATGCTTTCAGGGCAATTCCAGTCTACCCCCTGCAATCGTTTTCCTGAAATTCTGCCCCGCATTCAAGTCCCCTTCGCAGGCTTACTTCAATATATTTTTGGAGGATAGCTGTCATTTATAACTCTGTAGGTTTGTGAATTACAGTGCCCCTGAGCTCCTTTCTTCAACTCGCTTTCTTGTGAGCTGGGCACAAAACCGCAGGATTGCTTCAGGCCCTAATCTTTTTCCAGCAGGGCACACTGAGCCTTTGTTTAATTCCTCCTCCTGGTCGGCAATGAGCATTATATTTGCCCGTGCAGACACCTACAGCTAGTCTCTCATTGGTTCTCCCTATTCCTGTTCATCTTGCACAGAAATTGCAAGCTGTGCCAAAGAGGAGGTTAAAGGCACTGACTCTCCAAGCGGGGAGAGTGTTAGTAAAGCATCTGGAATGGTGAACCCGAGGACCAGGATACGAAAACTGAGATGCATTTTAAATCGTTTCCCGATCACACGGTGGACGATACTCTGGGTTTCCCATGCATGTTTTAGCTGGAGGAAGAATGCCTTGAACCTGGAGAGTTGGGACCCATGGAATGGGTACCATGCAGTATGACTTCAAAGGGTCTGCATTTGCTCACCGAAACTCACCAATGCTATCAGCCTGAAGTGTCCAGCCTTATGTCTCAACCAGCTCTGGGTGTAGATGTGGTCAATCCCGGTTGTATCACATGCCCTGAGTGAATTATTTAAGAATTGCTCTCTATTTCACGGTCTTTGTGTTTTGTTTTCGAAATTTATTTTGATAATGGGATTTATCGGATTTTCACTGCTGCGTTTCGACCGCTGTACACACGCTTGATTCTCTTATGGAAACATATATATCCATGGGTTTTAAGATTCTTCCTAGTCAGGTATATTCCTAGGAGTTGAATATGTGGTGTTGGGTCCATTTCGTTGAGCAAGGAGTAGGTCTTGTCTATTACATATTTGGCTTATGGAAAGTTATCTGTGCTAATTTCAGTCTCTGGTTTTATGCAGCACCCCAAGGCACCCTTCCCCATAAGCAAGCTCTAGTTGGTTTTCTAAATTTGAGCCCCTGTTCTGTTTTGTAATTCAGTTCATGTGTAGTCAAGTTTACATTCCGTGTATTAGTGATATCTTATGATGTTTCTTTTTCTGTGTGACGTAGTTCACGTAGAATCACCGTACCTGCATCCACTCACTATGCCGCTACGGGCCTGATGACACAGATTTCATTGCTGAGTGATTCTGCATTGCACGTACGTGCCACAACTTCTTTATCCATTTTTTGATTTCTGGGATATTTACCTGATACTGTAGACGAGCTTCTTGTGAAAACAGCCGTCCCAAATATTGGGGTGGCTGTCTGTTTTTGATTTTAATTTCCGTAAGCTATAGGACCATAAGTGGAAGTGCCATAGGCTGTGTTGCTTTGTTTCTTACGTGTTACAGGAAACACCATACACTTCTCCAGGGTGGCTGCTGGCAATCTACATCCTGCCAATCAGCATAACAAGGCTCCCTGTTCTCCATATCCTGTCCTACCTTTCTGGATTTTACACTTTTTTCAGATGGCCCTTTTGCCCGGGGGGGGCAGTGAGATTTCATTGTAGTGCAGATTTCCTTTACAGGCTTGCTTGGTTGGCCAAAAAGGGCGTATGCGTTTTTTCCTGAATATATTCAGGAAAAAACGCATACGCCCTTTTTGGCCAAGTGCATCATTGTCGACGTTGTGCCTCTTTTCCTATGCTTTCAGGGCAATTCCAGTCTACCCCCTGCAATCGTTTTCCTGAAATTCTGCCCCGCTTTCAAGTCCCCTTCGCAGGCTTACTTCAATATATTTTTGGAGGATAGCTGTCATTTATGACTCTGCAGGTTTGTGAATTACAGTGCCCCTGAGCTCCTTTCTTCAACTCGCTTTCTTGTGAGTTGGGCACAAAACCGCAGGATTGCTTCAGGCCGTAATCTGTTTCCGGCAGGGCACGCTGAGCCTTTTTTTTAATTCCTCTTCCTGGTCGGCAATGAGCGTTACATTTGCCCGTGCAGACACCTACAGCTAGTCTCTCATTGGTTCTCCCTATTCCTGTTCATCTTGCACAGAAATTGCAAGCTGTGCCAAAGAGGAGGTTAAAGGCACTGACTCTCCAAGCGGGGAGAGTGTTAGTAAAGCATCTGGAATGGTGAACCCGAGGAGCAGGATACAAAAACTGAGATGCATTTTAAATCGTTTCCCAATCACACGGTGGACGATACTCTGGGTTTCCCATGCATGTTTTAGCTGGGGGAAGAATGTCTTGAAACTGGAGAGTTGGGACCCATGGAATGGGTACCATGCAGTATGACTTCAAAGGGTCTGCATTTGCTCACCGAAACTCACCAATTCTATCAGCCTGAAGTGTCCAGCCTTATGTCTCAACCAGCTCTGGGTGTAGATGTGGTCAATCCCGGTTGCATCACATGCCCTGAGTGAATTATTTAAGAATTGCTCTCTATTTCACTGTCTTTGTGTTTTGTTTTCGAAATTTATTTTGATAATGGGATTTATCGGATTTTCACTGCTGCGTTTCGGCCGCTGTACACACGCTTGATTCTCTTACGGAGACATATATATCAATGGGTTTTAAGATTCTTCCTAGTCAGGTATATTCCTAGGCGTTGAATATGTGGTGTTGGGTCCATTTCGTTGAGTAAGGAGTAGGTCTTGTCTATTACATATTTGGCTTATGGAAAGTTATCTGTGCTAATTTCAGTCTCTGGTTTTATGCAGCACCCCAAGGCACCTTTCCCCATAAGCAAGCACTAGTTGGTTTTCTAAATTTGAGACAGTGTTCTGTTTTGTAATTCAGTTCATCTGTAGTCAAGTTTACATTCCGTGTATTAGTGATATCTTATGATGTTTCTTTTTCTGTGTGACTTAGTTCACGTAGAATCACCGTACCTGCATCCACTCACTATGCTGCTACGAGCCTGATGACACAGATTTCATTGCTGAGTGATATTGCATTGCACGTACGTGCCACAACTTCTTTATCCATTTTTTGCTTTCTGGGATATTTACCTGATACTGTAGACGAGCTTCTTGTGAACACAGCCATCCCAAATATTGGGGTGGCTGTCTGTTTTTGATTTTCATTTCCATAAGCTATAGGACCATAAGTGGAAGTGCCATAGGCTGTGTTGCTTTGTTTCTTACGTGTTTCAGGAAACACCATACACTTCTCCAGGGTGGCTGCTGGCAATCTACATCCTGCCAATCAGCATAACAAGGCTCCCTGTTCTCCATATCCTGTCCTACCTTTCTGGATTTTACACTTTTTTCAGATGGCCCTTTTGCCCTGGGGGGGCAGTGAGATTTCATTGTAGTGCAGATTTCTTTTACAGGCTTGCTTAGTTGGCCAAAAAGGGCGTATGCGTTTTTTCCTGAATATATTCAGGAAAAAACGCATACGCCCTTTTTGGCCAAGTACATCATTGTCGACGTTGTGCCTCTTTTCCTATGCTTTCAGGGCAATTCCAGTCTACCCCCTGCAATCGTTTTCCTGAAATTCTGCCCCGCTTTCAAGTCCCCTTCGCAGGCTTACTTCAATATATTTTTGGAGGATAGCTGTCATTTATAACTCTGCAGGTTTGTGAATTACAGTGCCCCTGAGCTCCTTTCTTCAACTCGCTTTCTTGTGAGCTGGGCACAAAACCGCAGGATTGCTTCAGGCCCTAATCTGTTTCCAGCAGGGCACGCTGAGCCTTTTTTTTTAATTCCTCTTCCTGGTCGGCAATGAGCGTTACATTTGCCCGTGCAGACACCTACAGCTAGTCTCTCATTGGTTCTCCCTATTCCTGTTCATCTTGCACAGAAATTGCAAGCTATGCCAAAGAGGAGGTTAAAGGCACTGACTCTCCAAGCGGGGAGAGTGTTAGTAAAGCATCTGGAATGGTGAACCCGAGGACCAGGATACGAAAACTGAGATGCATTTTAAATCGTTTCCCAATCACACGGTGGACGATACTCTGGGTTTCCCATGCATGTTTTAACTAGAGGAAGAATGCGTTGAACCTGGAGAGATGGGACCCATGGAATGGGTACCATGCAGTATGACTTCAAAGGGTCTGCATTTGCTCACCGAAACTCACCAATGCTATCATCCTGAAGTGTCCAGCCTTATGTCTCAACCAGCTCTGGGTGTAGATGTGGTAAATCCCGGTTGCATCACATGCCCTAAGTGAATTATTTAAGAATTGCTCTCTATTTCACTGTCTTTGTGTTTTGTTTTCGAAATTTATTTTGATAATGGGATTTATCGGATTTTCACTGCTGCGTTTTGGCCGCTGTACACACGCTTGATTCTCTTACGGAGACATATATATCCATGGGTTTTAAGATTCTTCCTAGTCAGGTATATTCCTAGGCGTTGAATATGTTGTGTTGGGTCCATTTCATTGAGCAAGGAGTAGGTCTTGTCTATTACATATTTGGCTTATGGAAAGTTATCTGTGTTAATTTCAGTCTCTGGTTTTATGCAGCACCCCAAGGCACCTTTTCCCATAAGCAAGCACTAGTTGCTTTTCTAAATTTGAGACCCTGTTCTGTTTTGTAATTCAGTTCATGTGTAGTCAAGTTTACATTCCGTGTATTAGTGATATCTTATGATGTTTCTTTTTCTGTGTGACGTAGTTCACGTAGAATCACCGTACCTGCATCCACTCACTATGCCGCTACGGGCCTGATGACACAGATTTCATTGCTGAGTGATATTGCATTGCACGTACGTGCCACAACTTCTTTATCGATTTTTTGCTTTCTGGGATATTTACCTGATACTGTAGACGAGCTTCTTGTGAACACAGCCGTCCCAAATATTGGGGTGGCTGTCTGTTTTTGATTTTAATTTCCGTAAGCTATAGGACCATAAGTGGAAGTGCCTTAGGCTGTGTTGCTTTGTTTCTTACGTGTTTCAGGAAACACCATACACTTCTCCAGGGTGGCTGCTGGCAATCTACATCCGGCCAATCAGCATAACAAGACTCCCTGTTCTCCATATCCTGTCCTACCTTTCTGGATTTTACACTTTTTTCAGATGGCCCTTTTGCCCGGGGGGCAGTGAGACTTCATTGTAGTGCAGATTTCCTTTACAGGCTTGCTTGGTTGGCCAAAAAGGGCGTATGCGTTTTTTCCTGAATATATTCAGGAAAAAACGCATACGCCCTTTTTGGCCAAGTGCATCATTGTCGACGTTGTGCCTCTTTTCCTATGCTTTCAGGGCAATTCCAGTCTACCCCCTGCAATCGTTTTCCTGTAATTCTGCCCCGCTTTCAAGTCCCCTTCGCAGGCTTACTTCAATATATTTTTGGAGGATAGCTGTCATTTATAACTCTGCAGGTTTGTGAAATACAGTGCCCCTGAGCTCCTTTCTTCAACTCGCTTTCTTGTGAGCTGGGCACAAAACCGCAGGATTGCTTCAGGCTCTAATCTGTTTTCAGCAGGGCATGCTGAGCCTTTGTTTAATTCCTCCTCCTGTTCGGCAATGAGCATTATATTTGCCCGTGCAGACACCTACAGCTAGTCTCTCATTGGTTCTCCCTATTCCTGTTCATCTTTCACAGAAATTGCAAGCTGTGCCAAACAGGAGGTTAAAGGCACTGACTCTCCAAGCGGGGAGAGTATTAGTAAAGCATCTGGAATGGTGAACCCGAGGACCAGGATACGAAAACTGAGATGCATTTTAAATCGTTTCCCAATCACACGGTGGACGATACTCTGGGTTTCCCATGCATGTTTTAACTGGAGGAAGAATGCGTTGAACCTGGAGAGATGGGACCCATGGAATGGGTACCATGCAGTATGACTTCAAAGGGTCTGCATTTGCTCACCGAAACTCACCAATGCTATCATCCTGAAGTGTCCAGCCTTATGTCTCAACCAGCTCTGGGTGTAGATGTGGTAAATCCCGGTTGCATCACATGCCCTGAGTGAATTATTTAAGAATTGCTCTCTATTTCACTGTCTTTGTGTTGTGTTTTCGAAATTTATTTTGATAATGGGATTTATCGGATTTTCACTGCTGCGTTTCGGCCGATGTACACACGCTTGATTCTCTTACGGAGACATATATATCCATGGGTTTTAAGATTCTTCCTAGTCAGGTATATTCCTAGGCGTTGAATATGTGGTGTTGGGTTCATTTCGTTGAGTAAGGAGTAAGTCTTGTCTATTACATATTTGGCTTATGGAAAGTTATCTGTGCTAATTTCAGTCTCTGGTTTTATGCAGCACCCCAAGGCACCTTTTCCGATAAGCAAGCACTAGTTGGTTTTCTAAATTTGAGACCCTGTTCTGTTTTGTAATTCAGTTCATGTGTAGTCAAGTTTACATTCCGTGTATTAGTGATATCTTATGATGTTTCTTTTTCTGTGTGACTTAGTTCACGTAGAATCACCGTACCTGCATCCACTCACTATGCTGCTACGAGCCTGATGACACAGATTTCATTGCTGAGTGATATTGCATTGCACGTACGTGCCACAACTTCTTTATCCATTTTTTGCTTTCTGGGATATTTACCTGATACTGTAGACGAGCTTCTTGTGAACACAGCCATCCCAAATATTGGGGTGGCTGTCTGTTTTTGATTTTCATTTCCATAAGCTATAGGACCATAAGTGGAAGTGCCATAGGCTGTGTTGCTTTGTTTCTTACGTGTTTCAGGAAACACCATACACTTCTCCAGGGTGGCTGCTGGCAATCTACATCCTGCCAATCAGCATAACAAGGCTCCCTGTTCTCCATATCCTGTCCTACCTTTCTGGATTTTACACTTTTTTCAGATGGCCCTTTTGCCCTGGGGGGGCAGTGAGATGTCATTGTAGTGCAGATTTCTTTTACAGGCTTGCTTAGTTGGCCAAAAAGGGCGTATGCGTTTTTTCCTGAATATATTCAGGAAAAAACGCATACGCCCTTTTTGGCCAAGTACATCATTGTCGACGTTGTGCCTCTTTTCCTATGCTTTCAGGGCAATTCCAGTCTACCCCCTGCAATCGTTTTCCTTAAATTCTGCCCCGCTTTCAAGTCCCCTTCGCAGGCTTACTTCAATATATTTTTGGAGGATAGCTGTCATTTATAACTCTGCAGGTTTGTGAATTACAGTGCCCCTGAGCTCCTTTCTTCAACTCGCTTTCTTGTGAGCTGGGCACAAAACCGCAGGATTGCTTCAGGCCCTAATCTGTTTCCAGCAGGGCACGCTGAGCCTTTTTTTTTAATTCCTCTTCCTGGTCGGCAATGAGCGTTACATTTGCCCGTGCAGACACCTACAGCTAGTCTCTCATTGGTTCTCCCTATTCCTGTTCATCTTGCACAGAAATTGCAAGCTATGCCAAAGAGGAGGTTAAAGGCACTGACTCTCCAAGCGGGGAGAGTGTTAGTAAAGCATCTGGAATGGTGAACCCGAGGACCAGGATACGAAAACTGAGATGCATTTTAAATCGTTTCACAATCACACGGTGGACGATACTCTGGGTTTCCCATGCATGTTTTAACTAGAGGAAGAATGCGTTGAACCTGGAGAGATGGGACCCATGGAATGGGTACCATGCAGTATGACTTCAAAGGGTCTGCATTTGCTCACCGAAACTCACCAATGCTATCATCCTGAAGTGTCCAGCCTTATGTCTCAACCAGCTCTGGGTGTAGATGTGGTAAATCCCGGTTGCATCACATGCCCTGAGTGAATTATTTAAGAATTGCTCTCTATTTCACTGTCTTTGTGTTTTGTTTTCGAAATTTATTTTGATAATGGGATTTATCGGATTTTCACTGCTGCGTTTATGCCGCTGTACACACGCTTGATTCTCTTACGGAGACATATATATCCATGGGTTTTAAGATTCTTCCTAGTCAGGTATATTCCTAGGCGTTGAATATGTTGTGTTGGGTCCATTTCATTGAGCAAGGAGTAGGTCTTGTCTATTACATATTTGGCTTATGGAAAGTTATCTGTGTTAATTTCAGTCTCTGGTTTTATGCAGCACCCCAAGGCACCTTTCCCCATAAGCAAGCACTAGTTGCTTTTCTAAATTTGAGACCCTGTTCTGTTTTGTAATTCAGTTCATGTGTAGTCAAGTTTACATTCCGTGTATTAGTGATATCTTATGATGTTTCTTTTTCTGTGTGACGTAGTTCACGTAGAATCACCGTACCTGCATCCACTCACTATGCCGCTACGGGCCTGATGACACAGATTTCATTGCTGAGTGATATTGCATTGCACGTACGTGCCACAACTTCTTTATCGATTTTTTGCTTTCTGGGATATTTACCTGATACTGTAGACGAGCTTCTTGTGAACACAGCCGTCCCAAATATTGGGGTGGCTGTCTGTTTTTGATTTTAATTTCCGTAAGCTATAGGACCATAAGTGGAAGTGCCTTAGGCTGTGTTGCTTTGTTTCTTACGTGTTTCAGGAAACACCATACACTTCTCCAGGGTGGCTGCTGGCAATCTACATCCGGCCAATCAGCATAACAAGACTCCCTGTTCTCCATATCCTGTCCTACCTTTCTGGATTTTACACTTTTTTCAGATGGCCCTTTTGCCCGGGGGGCAGTGAGACTTCATTGTAGTGCAGATTTCCTTTACAGGCTTGCTTGGTTGGCCAAAAAGGGCGTATGCGTTTTTTCCTGAATATATTCAGGAAAAAACGCATACGCCCTTTTTGGCCAAGTGCATCATTGTCGACGTTGTGCCTCTTTTCCTATGCTTTCAGGGCAATTCCAGTCTACCCCCTGCAATCGTTTTCCTGTAATTCTGCCCCGCTTTCAAGTCCCCTTCGCAGGCTTACTTCAATATATTTTTGGAGGATAGCTGTCATTTATAACTCTGCAGGTTTGTGAAATACAGTGCCCCTGAGCTCCTTTCTTCAACTCGCTTTCTTGTGAGCTGGGCACAAAACCGCAGGATTGCTTCAGGCTCTAATCTGTTTTCAGCAGGGCATGCTGAGCCTTTGTTTAATTCCTCCTCCTGTTCGGCAATGAGCATTATATTTGCCCGTGCAGACACCTACAGCTAGTCTCTCATTGGTTCTCCCTATTCCTGTTCATCTTTCACAGAAATTGCAAGCTGTGCCAAACAGGAGGTTAAAGGCACTGACTCTCCAAGCGGGGAGAGTATTAGTAAAGCATCTGGAATGGTGAACCCGAGGACCAGGATACGAAAACTGAGATGCATTTTAAATCGTTTCCCAATCACACGGTGGACGATACTCTGGGTTTCCCATGCATGTTTTAACTGGAGGAAGAATGCGTTGAACCTGGAGAGATGGGACCCATGGAATGGGTACCATGCAGTATGACTTCAAAGGGTCTGCATTTGCTCACCGAAACTCACCAATGCTATCATCCTGAAGTGTCCAGCCTTATGTCTCAACCAGCTCTGGGTGTAGATGTGGTAAATCCCGGTTGCATCACATGCCCTGAGTGAATTATTTAAGAATTGCTCTCTATTTCACTGTCTTTGTGTTGTGTTTTCGAAATTTATTTTGATAATGGGATTTATCGGATTTTCACTGCTGCGTTTCGGCCGATGTACACACGCTTGATTCTCTTACGGAGACATATATATCCATGGGTTTTAAGATTCTTCCTAGTCAGGTATATTCCTAGGCGTTGAATATGTGGTGTTGGGTTCATTTCGTTGAGTAAGGAGTAAGTCTTGTCTATTACATATTTGGCTTATGGAAAGTTATCTGTGCTAATTTCAGTCTCTGGTTTTATGCAGCACCCCAAGGCACCTTTTCCGATAAGCAAGCACTAGTTGGTTTTCTAAATTTGAGACCCTGTTCTGTTTTGTAATTCAGTTCATGTGTAGTCAAGTTTACATTCCGTGTATTAGTGATATCTTATGATGTTTCTTTTTCTGTGTGACATAGTTCACGTAGAATCACCATACCTGCATCCACTCACTATGCCGCTACGGGCCTGATGACACAGATTTCATTGCTGAGTGATATTGCATTGTATGTAAGTGCCACAACTTCTTTATCCATTTTTTGCTTTCTGGGATATTTACCTGATACTGTAGACGAGCTTCTTGTGAACACAGCCGTCCCAAATATTGGGGTGGCTGTCTGTTTTTGATTTTAATTTCCGTAAGCTATAGGACCATAAGTGGAAGTGCCATAGGCTGTGTTGCTTTGTTTCTTACATGTTTCAGGAAACACCATACACTTCTCCAGGGTGGCTGCTGGCAATTTACATCCTGCCAATCAGCATAACAAGGCTCCCTGTTCTCCATATCCTGTCCTACCTTTCTGGATTTTACACTTTTTTCAGATGGCCCTTTTGCCCCGGGGGGGGGCAGTGAGATTTCATTGTAGTGCAGATTTCCTTTACAGACTTGCTTGGTTGGCCAAAAAGGGCGTATGCGTTTTTTCCTGAATATATTCAGGAAAAAACGCATACGCACTTTTTGGCCAAGTGCATCATTGTCGACGTTGTGCCTCTTTTCCTATGCTTTCAGGGCAATTCCAGTCTACCCCCTGCAATCGTTTTCCTGAAATTCTGCCCCGCTTTCAAGTCCCCTTCGCAGGCTTACTTCAATATATTTTTGGAGGATAGCTGTCATTTATAACTCTGCAGGTTTGTGAATTACAGTGCCCCTGAACTCCTTTCTTCAACTCGCTTTCTTGTGAGCTGGGCTTAAAACGGCAGGTTTGCTTCAGGCCCTAATCTGTTTCCAACAGGGCACACTGAGCCTTTCTTTAATTCCTCTTCCTGGTCGGCAATGAGCGTTACATTTGCCCGTGCAGACACCTACAGCTAGTCTCTCATTGGTTCTCCCTATTCCTGTTCATCTTGCACAGAAATTGCAAGCTGTGCCAAAGAGGAGGTTAAAGGCACTGACTCTCCAAGCGGGGAGAGTGTTAGTAAAGCATCTGGAATGGTGAACCCTAGGACCAGGATACGAAAACTGAGATGCATTTTAAATCGTTTCCCAATCACACTGTGGACGATACTCTGGGTTTCCCATGCATGTTTTAGCTGGAGGAAGAATGCCTTGAACCTGGAGAGTTGGGACCCATGGAATGGGTACCATGCAGTATGACTTCAAAGGGTCTGCATTTGGCACCGAAACTCACCAATGCTATCAGCCTGAAGTGTCCAGCCTTATGTCTCAACCAGCTCTGGGTGTAGATGTGGTAAATCCCGGTTGCATCACATGCCCTGAGTGAATTATTTAAGAATTGCTCTCTATTTCACTGTCTTTGTGTTTTGTTTTCGAAATTTATTTTGATAATGGGATTTACCGGATTTTCACTGCTGCGTTTCGGCCGCTGTACACACGCTTGATTCTCTTACGGAGACATATATATCCATGGGTTTTAAGATTCTTCCTAGTCAGGTGTATTCCTAGGCGTTGAATATGTTCTGTTGGGTCCATTTCGTTGAGCAAGGGGTACGTCTTGTCTATTACATATTTGGCTTATGGAAAGTTATCTGTGCTAATTTCAGTCTCTGGTTTTATGCAGCACCCCAAGGCACCTTTTCCCATAAGCAAGCACTACTTGGTTTTCTAAATTTGAGACCCTATTCTGTTTTGTAATTCAGTTCATGTGTAGTCAAGTTTACATTCCGTGTATTAGTGATATCTTATGATGTTTCTTTTTCTGTGTGACGTAGTTCACGTAGAATCACCGTACCTGCATCCACTCACTATGCCGCTACGGGCCTGAGGACACAGATTTCATTGCTGAGTGATATTGCATTGTACGTACGTGCCACAACTTCTTTATCGATTTTTTGCTTTCTGGGATATTTACCTGATACTGTAGACGAGCTTCTTGTGAACACAGCCGTCCCAAATATTGGGGTAGCTGTCTGTTTTTGATTTTAATTTCCGTAAGCTATAGGACCATAATTGGAAGTGCCATAGGCTGTTTTGCTTTGTTTCTTACGTGTTTCAGGAAACACCATACACTTCTCCAGGGTGGCTGCTGGCAATTTACATCCTGCCAATCAGCATAACAAGGCTCCCTGTTCTCCATATCCTGTACTACCTTTCGAATTTTACACTTTTTTCGGATGGCCCTTTTGTCCGGGGGGCAGTGAGACTTCATTGTAGTGCAGATTTACTTTACAGGCTTGCTTGGTTGGCCAAAAAGGGCGTATACGTTTTTTCCTGAATATATTCAGGAAAAAACGCATAAGCACTTTTTGGCCAAGTGCATCATTGTCGACGTTCTGCCTCTTATCCTATGCTTTCAGGGCAATTCCAGTCTACACCCTGCAATCGTTTTCCTGAAATTCTGCCTGCATTCAAGACCCCTTCGCAGGTTTACTTCAATATATTTTTGGAGGATAGCTGTCATTTATAACTCTGCAGGTTTGTGAATTACAGTGCCCCTGAGCTCCTTTCTTCAACTCGCTTTCTTGTGAGCTGGGCACAAAACCGCAAGATTGCTTCAGGCCCTAATCTGTTTCCGGCAGGGCACACAGAGCCTTTGGTTCATTCCTCTTCCTGGTGGGAAATGAGCGTTACATTTGCCCGTGCAGACACCTACAGCTAGTCTCTCATGGGTTCTCCCTATTCTTGTTCATCTTGCACAGAAATTGCAAGCTGTGCCAAGGAGGAGGTTAAAGGCACTGACTCTCCAAGCAGGGAGAGTGTTAGTAAAGCATCTGGAATGGTGAACCCGAGGACCAGGATACGAAAACTGAGATGCATTTTAAATCGTTTCCCAATCACACGGTGGATGATGCTCTGGGTTTCCCATGCATGTTTTAGCTGGAGGAAGAATCCCTTGAACCTGGAGAGTTGGGACCCATGGAATGGGTACCATGCAGTATGACTTCAAAGGGTCTGCATTTGCTCACCGAAACTCACCAATGCTATCAGCCTGAAGTGTCCAGCCTTATGTTTCAACCAGCTCTGGCTGTAGATGTGGTCAATCCCGGTTGCATCACATGCCCTGAGTGAATTATTTAAGAATTGCTCTCTATTTCACTGTCTTTGTGTTTTGTTTTTGAAATTTATTTTGATAATGGGATTTATCGGATTTTCACTGCTGCGTTTCGGCCGCTGTACACACGCTTGATTCTCTTACGAAGACATATATATCCATGGGTTTTAAGATTCTTCCTAGTCAGGTATATTCCTAGGCGTTGAATATGTGGTGTTGGGTCCATTTCGTTGAGCAAGGAGTAGGTCTTGTCTATTACATATTTGGCTTATGGAAAGTTATCTGTGCTAATTTCAGTCCCTGGTTTTATGCAGCACCCCAACGCACCTTTGCCCATAAACAAGCACTAGTTGGTTTTCTTAATTTGAGACCCTGTTCTGTTTTGTAATTCAGTTCATGTGTAGTCAAGTGTACATACCGTGTATTAGTGATATCTTATGATATTTCTATTTCTGTGTGACGTAGTTCACGTAGAATCACCGTACCTGCATCCACTCACTATGCCGCTACGGGCCTGATGACACAGATTTCATTGCTGAGTGATATTGCATTGTACGTACGTGTCACAACTTCTTTATCCATTTTTTGCTTTCTGGGATATTTACCTGATACTGTAGACGAGCTTCTTGTGAACACAACTGTCCCAAATATTGGGGTGGCTGTCTGTTTTTGATTTTAATTTCCGTAAACTATAGGACCATAAGTGGAAGTGCCATAGGCTGTGTTGCTTTGTTTCTTACGTGTTTCAGGAAACACCATACACTTCTCCAGGGTGGCTGCTGGCAATTTACATCCTGCCAATCAGCATAACAAGGCTCCCTGTTCTCCATATCCTGTCCTACCTTTCTGGATTTTACACAATTTTCAGATGGCCCTTTTGCCCGGGGGGCAGTGAGACTTCATTGTAGTGCAGATTTCCTTTACAGGCTTGCTTGGTTGGCCAAAAAGGGCGTATGCGTTTTTTCCTGAATATATTCAGGAAAAAACGCATACGCCATTTTTGGCCAAGTGCATCATTGTCGACGTTGTGCCTCTTTTCCTATGCTTTCAGGGCAATTCCAGTCTACCCCCTGCAATGGTTTTCCTGAAACTCTGCCCCCCTTTCAAGTCCCCTTCACAGGCTTACTTCTATATATTTTTGGAGGATGGTTGTCATTTATAACTCTGCAGGTTTGTGAATTACAGTGCCCCTGAGCTCCTTTCTTCAACTCGCTTTCTTGTGAGCTGGGCACAAAACCGCAGGATTGCTTCAGGCCCTAATCTGTTTCCGGCAGGGCACGCTGAGCCTTTGGTTAATTCCTCTTCCTGGTGGGAAATGAGCGTTACATTTGCCCGTGCAGACACCTACAGCTAGTCTCTCATTGGTTCTCCCTATTCCTGTTCATCTTGCACAGAAATTGCAAGCTGTGCCAAAGAGGAGGTTAAAAGCACTGACTCTCCAAGCGGTGAGAGTGTTAGTAAAGCATCTGGAATGGTGAACCCGAGGACCAGGATACGAAAACTGAGGTGCATTTTAAATCGTTTCCCAATCACACGGTGGACCATACTGTGGGTTTCCCATGCATGTATTAGCTGGAGGAAGAATCCCTTGATCCTGAAGTGTTGGGACCCATGGAATAGGTACCATGCAGTATGACTTCAAAGGGTCTGCATTTGCTCACCGAAACTCACCAATGCTATCAGCCTGAAGTGTCCCGCCTTATGTCTCAACCAGCTCTGGGTGTAGATGTGGTCAATCCCGGTTGCATCACATGCCCTGAGTGAATTATTTAAGAATTGCTCTCTATTTCACTGTCTTTGTGTTTTGTTTTTGAAATTTATTTTGATAATGGGATTTATTGGATTTTCACTGCTGCGTTTATGCCGCTGTACACACTCTTGATTCTCTTACGGAGACATATATATCCATGGGTTTTAAGATTCTTCCTAGTCAGGAATATTCCTAGGCGTTGAATATGTGGTGTTGAGTTCATTCCGTTGAGCAAGGAGTAGGTCTTGTCTATTACATATTTGGCTTATGGAATGTTATCTGTGCTAATTTCAGTCTCTGCTTTTATGCAGCAACCCAAGGCACCTTTCCCCATAAGCAAGCACTAGTTGGTTTTCTAAATTTGTGACCCTGTTCTGTTTTGTAATTCAGTTCATGTGTAGTCAAGTTTACATTCCGTGTATTAGTGATATCTTATGATATTTCTTTTTCTGTGTGACGTAGTTCACGTAGAATCACCGTACCTGCATCCACTCACTATGCCGCTACGGGCCTGATGACACAGATTTCATTGCTGAGTGATATTGCATTGCACGTACGTGCCACAACTTCTTTATCCATTTTTTGCTTTCTGGGATATTTACCTGGTACTGTAGACGAGCTTATTGGGAACACAGCCGTCCCAAACTTTGGGGTGGCTGTCTGTTTTTGATTTTAATTTCCCTAAGGAATAGGACCATAAGTGCAATTGCCATAGGCTGTGTTGCTTTATTTCTTACGTGTTTCAGGAAACACCATACACTTCTCCAGGGTGGCTGTTGGCAATTTACATCCTGCCAATCAGCATAACAAGGCTCCCTGTTCTCCATATCCTGTCCTACCTTTCTGGATTGTACACTTTTTTCAGATGGCCCTCTTGCCCGGGGGGCAGTGAGACTTCATTGTAGTGCACATTTCCTTTACAGGCTTGCTTGGTTGGCCAAAAAGTGCGTATGCGTTTTTTCCTTAATATATTCAGGAAAAAACGCATACGCCCTTTTTGGCCAAGGGCATCATTGTCGACTTTGTGCCTCTTTTCCTATGCTTTCAGGGCAATTCCAGTCTACCCCCTGCAGTCGTTTTCCTGAAATTCTGCCCCGCTTTAAAGTCCCCTTCGCAGGCTTACTTCAATATACTTTTGGAAGGTAGCTGTCATTTATAACTCTGCAGGTTTGTGAATTACAGTGCCCCTGAGCTCCTTTCTTCAACTTGCTTTCTTGTGAGCTGGGCACAAAACCGCAGGATTGCTTCAGGCCCTAATCTGTTTCCAGCAGGGCACACTGAGCCTTTGTTTAATTCCTCTTCCTGGTCGGCAATGAGCGTTACATTTGCCCGTGCAGACACCTACAGCTAGTCTCTCATTGCTTCTCCCTATTCCTGTTCATCTTGCACAGAAATTGCAAGCTGTGCCAAAGAGGAGGTTAAAGGCACTGACTCTCCAAGCGGGGAGAGTGTTAGTAAAGCATTTGGAATGGTGAACCTGAGGACCAGGATACGAAAACTGAGATGCATTTTAAATCGTTTCCCAATCACACGGTGGACGATACTCTGGGTTTCCCATGCATGTTTTAGCTGGAGGAAGAATGCCTTGAACCTGGAGAGTTGGGACCCATGGAATGGGTACCATGCAGTATGACTTCAAAGGGTCTGCATTTGCTCACCGAAACTCACCAATGCTATCAGCCTGAAGTGTCCAGCCTTATGTCTCAACCAGCTCTGGGTGTAGATGTGGTAAATCCTGGTTGCATCACATGCCCTGAGTGAATTATTTAAGAATTGCTCTCTATTTCACTGTCTTTGTGTTTTGTTTTCGAAATTTATTTTGATAATGGGATTTATCGGATTTTCACTGCTGCGTTTCGGCCGCTGTACACACGCTAGATTCTCTTACGGAGACATATATATATCCATGGGTTTTAAGATTCTTCCTAGTCAGGTATATTCCTAGGCGTTGAATATGTGGTGTTGAGTCCATTTCGTTGAACAAGGAGTAGGTCTTGTCTAATACATATTTGGCTTATGGAATGTTATCTGTGCTAATTTCAGTCTCTGGTATTATGCAGCACCCCAAGGCACCTTTCCCCATAAGCAAGCACTAGTTGGTTTTCTAAATTTGAGACCCTGTTCTGTTTTGTAATTCAGTTCATGTGTAGTCAAGTTTACATTCCGTGTATTAGTGATATCTTATGATGTTTCTTTTTCTGTGTGACGTAGTTCACGTAGAATCACCGTACCTGCATCCACTCACTATGCCGCTACGGGCCTGATGACACCGATTTCATTGCTGAGTGATACTGCATTGCACGTACGTGCCACAACTTCTTTATCCATTTTTTGCTTTCTGGGATATTTACCTGATACTGTAGACGAGCTTCTTGTGAACACAGCCGTCCCAAATATTGGGGTGGCTGTCTGTTTTTGATTTTAATTTCCGTTAGCTATAGGACCATAAGTGGAAGTGCCATAGGATGTGTTGCTTTGTTTCTTACGTGTTTCAGGAAACACCATACACTTCTCCAGGGTGGCTGCTGGCAATTTACATCCTGCCAATCAGCATAATAAGGCGCCCTGTTCTCCATATCCTGTCCTACCTTTCTGGATTTTACACTTTTTTCAGATGGCCCTTTTGCCCGGGGGGCAGTGAGACTTCATTGTAGTGCAGATTTCCTTTACAGGCTTGCTTGGTTGGCCAAAAAGGGCGTATGCGTTTTTTCCTGAATATATTCAGGAAAAAACGCATACGCCCTTTTTGGCCAAGTGCATCATTGTCGACGTTCTGCCTCTTTTCCTATGCTTTCAGGGCAATTCCAGTCTACCCCCTGCAATCGTTTTCCTGAAATTCTGCCCCGCTTTCAAGTCCCCTTTGCGGGCTTACTTCAATATATTTTTGGAGGATAGCTGTCATTTATAACTCTGCAGGTTTGTGAATTACAGTGCCCCTGAGCTCCTTTCTTCAACTCGCTTTCTTGTGAGCTGGGCACAAAACCGCAGGCTTGCTTCAGGCCCTAATCTGATTTCAGCAGGGCATGCTGAGCCTTTGTTTAATTCCTCTTCCTGGTCGGCAATGAACGTTACATTTGCCCGTGCAGACACCTACAGCTAGTCTCTCATTTGTTCTCCCTAATCCTGTTCATCTTGCACAGAAATTGCAAGCTGTGCCAAAGAGGAGGTTAAAGGCACTGACTCTCTAAGCGGGGAGAGTGTTAGTAAAGCATCTGGAATGGTGAACCCGAGGACCAGGATACGAAAACTGAGATGCATTTTAAATCGTTTCCCAATCACACGGTGGACGATACTCTGGGTTTCCCATGCATGTTTTAGCTGGAGGAAGAATCCCTTGAACCTGGAGAGTTGGGACCCATGGAATGGGTACCATGCAGTATGACTTCAAAGGGTCTGCATTTGCTCACCGACACTCACCAATGCTATCAGCCTGAAGTGTCCAGCCTTATGTCTCAACCAGCTCTGGGTGTAGATGTGGTCAATCCCGGTTGCATCACATGCCCTGAGTGAATTATTTAAGAATTGCTCTCTATTTCACTGTCTTTGTGTTTTGTTTTCGAAATTTATTTTGATAATGGGATTTATCGGATTTTAACTGCTGCGTTTCTGCCGCTGTACACACGCTTGATTCTCTTATGGAGACATATATATCCATGGGTTTTAAGATTCTTCCTAGTCAGGTATATTCCTAGGCGTTTAATATGTGGTTTTGGGTCCATTTCGTTGAGCAAGGAGTAGGTCTTGTCTATTATATATTTGGCTTATGGAAAGTTATCTGTGCTAATTTCAGTCTCTGGTTTTATGCAGCACCCCAACGCACCTTTCCCCATAAGCAAGCACTAGTTGGTTTACTAAATTTGAGACCCTGTTCTGTTTTGTAATTCAGTTCATGTGTAGTGCAGTTTACATTCCGTGTATTAGTGATATCTTATGATGTTTCTTTTTCTGTGTGACGTAGTTCACGTAGAATCACCGTACCTGCATCCACTCACTATGCCGCTACGGGCCTGATGACACAGATTTCATTGCTGAGTGATATTGCATTGTACGTACGTGCCACAACTTCTTTATCCATTTTTTGCTTTCTGGGATATTTACCTGATACTGTAGACGAGCTTCTTGTGAACACAGCCGTCCCAAATATTGGGGTGGCTGTCTGTTTTTGATTTTAATTTCCGTAAGCTATAGGTCCATAAGTGGAAGTGCCATAGGCTGTGTTGCTTTGTTTCTTACGTGTGTCAGGAAACACCATACAATTCTCCAGGGTGGCTGCTGGCAGTTTACATCCTGCCAATCAGCATAACAAGGCTCCCTGTTCTCCATATCCTGTCCTACCTTTCTGGATTTTACACTTTTTTCAGATGGCCATTTTGCCCGGGGGGGGGGGGGCAGTGAGACTTCATTGTAGTGCAGATTTCCTTTACAGGCTTGCTTGGTTGGCCAAAAAGGGCGTATGCGTTTTTTCCTGAATATATTCAGGAAAAAACGCATACGCCCTTTTTGGCCAAGTGCATCATTGTCGACGTTCTGCCTCTTTTCCTATGCTTTCAGGGCAATTCCTGTCTACCCACTGCAATCGTTTTCCAGAAATTCTGCCCCCCTTTCAAGTCCCCTTCGCAGGCTTACTTCAATATATTTTTGGAGGATAGCTGTCATTTATAACTCTGCAGGTTTGTGAATTACAGTGCCCCTGAGCTCCTTTCTTCAACTCGCTTTCTTGTGAGCTGGGCACAAAACCGCAGGATTGCTTCAGGCCCTAATCTGTTCCGGCAGGGCACACTGAGCCTTTGGTTAATTCCTCTTCCTGGTGGGAAATGAGTGTTACATTTGCCCGTGCAGACACCTATAGCTAGTCTCTCATTGGTTCTCCCTATTCCTGTTCATCTTGCACAGAAATTGCAAGCTGTGCGAAACAGGAGGTTAAAGGCACTGACTCTCCAAGCGGGGAGAGTGTTAGTAAAGCATCTGGAATGGTGAACCCGAGGACCAGGATACGAAAACTGAGATGCATTTTAAATCGTTTCCCAATCACACGGTGGACCATACTGTGGGTTTCCCTTGCATGTTTTAGCTGGAGGAAGAAAGCCTTGAACCTGAAGAGTTGGGACCCATGGAAGAGGTACCATGCAGTATGACTTCAAAGGGTCTGCATTTGCTCACCGAAACTCACAAATGCTATCAGCCTGTAGTGTCCAGCTTTATGTCTCAACCAGCTCTGGGTGTAGATGTGGTCAATCCCGGTTGCATCACATGCCCTGAGTGAATTAGTGAAGAATTGCTCTCTATTTCACTGTCTTTGTGTTTTGTTTTCGAAATTTATTTTGATAATGGGATTTATCGGATTTTCACTGCTGCATATCGGCCGCTGTACACACGCTTGATTCTCTTACGGAGACATATATATCCATGGGTTTTAAGATTCTTCCTAGTCAGGTATATTCCTAGGCGTTGAATATGTGGTGTTGAGTCCATTTTGTTGAGCAAGGAGTAGGTCTTGTCTATTACATATTTGTCTTATGGAATGTTATCTGTTCTAATTTCAGTCTCTGGTTTTATGCAGCACCCCAAGGCACCTTTCCCCATAAGCAAGCACTAGTTGGTTTTCTAAATTTGAGACCCTGCTCTGTTTTGTAATTCA
Organism: Phocoena phocoena; assembly: GCF_963924675.1. NCBI lineage: Eukaryota > Metazoa > Chordata > Mammalia > Artiodactyla > Phocoenidae > Phocoena > Phocoena phocoena. The sequence goes on from NW_027077620.1 coordinate 45,881, forward strand.
GTTCATGTGTAGTCAAGTTTACATTCCGTGTATTAGTGAAATCTTATGATGTTTCTTTTTCTGTGTGACGTAGTTCACGTAGAATCACCGTACCTGCATCCACTCACTATGCCGCTACGGGCCTGATGACACAGATTTCATTGCTGAGTGATATTGCATTGTACGTACGTGCCACAACTTCTTTATCCATTTTTTGCTTTCTGGGATATTTACCTGATACTGTAGACGAGCTTCTTGTGAACACAGCCGTCCCAAATATTGGGGCGGCTGTCTGTTTTTGATTTTAATTTCCGTAAGCTATAGGACCATAAGTGGAAGTGCCATAGGCTGTGTTGCTTTGTTTCTTACGTGTTTCAGGAAACACCATACACTTCTCCAGGGTGGCTGCCGGCAATTTACATCCTGCCAATCAGCATAACAAGGCTCCCTGTTCTCCATATCCTGTCCTACATTTCTGGATTTTACACTTTTTTCAGATGGCCCATTTGCCCGGGGGGCAGTGAGACTTCATTGTAGTGCAGATTTCCTTTACAGGCTTGCTTGGTTGGCCAAAAAGGGCGTATGCGTTTTTTCCTGAATATATTCAGGAAAAAACGCATACGCCCTTTTTGGCCAAGTGCATCATTGTCGACGTTGTGCCTCTTTTCCTATGCTTTCAGAGCAATTCCAGTCTACCCCCTGCAATCGTTTTCCTGAAATTCTGCCCCGCTTTCAAGTCCCCTTCGAAGGCTTACTTCAATATATTTTTGGAGGATAGCTGTCATTTATAACTCTGCAGGTTTGTGAATTACAGTGCCCCTGAGCTCCTTTCTTCAACTCGCTTTCTTGTGAGCTGGGCACAAAACCGCAGGATTGCTTCAGGCCCTAATCTGTTTTCAGCAGGGCACGCTGAGCCTTTGTTTAATTCCTCTTCCTGGTCGGCAATGAGCGTTACATTTGCCGGTGCAGACACCTACAGCTAGTCTCTCATTGGTTCTCCCTATTCCTGTTCATCTTGCACAGAAATTGCAAGCTGTGCAAAACAGGAGGTTAAAGGCACTGACTCTCCAAGCGGGGAGAGTGTTAGTAAAGCATCTGGAATGGTGAACCCGAGGACCAGGATACGAAAACTGAGATGCATTTTAAATGGTTTCCCAATCACACGGTGGACGATACTCTGGGTTTCCCATGCATGTTTTAGCTGGAGGAAGAATGCCTTGAACCTGGAGAGTTGGGACCCATGGAATGGGTACCATGCAGTATGACTTCAAAGGGTCTGCATTTGCTCACCGAAACTCACCAATGCTATCAGCCTGAAGTGTCCAGGCTTATGTCTCAACCAGCTCTGGGTGTAGATGTGGTCAATCCCGGTTGCATCACATGCCCTGAGTGAATTATTTAAGAATTGCTCTCTATTTCACTGTCTTTGTGTTTTGTTTTCGAAATTTATTTTGATAATGGGATTTATCGGATTTTCACCGCTGCGTTTCGGCCGCTGTACACACGCTTGATTCTCTTACGGAGACATATATATCCATGGGTTTTTAGATTCTTCCTAGTCAGGTATATTCCTAGGCGTTGAATATGTGGTGTTGGTTCCATTTCGTTGAGCAAGGAGTAGGTCTTGTCTATTACATATTTGGCTTATGGAAAGTTATCTGTGCTAATTTCAGTCTCTGGTTTTATGCAGCCCCCCAAGGCACCTTTCCCCATAAGCAAGCACTAGTTGGTTTTCTAAATTTGAGACCCTGTTCTGTTTTGTAATTCAGTTCATGTGTAGTCAAGTTTACATTCCGTGTATTAGTGATATCTTATGATGTTTCTTTTTCTGTGTGACGTAGTTCACGTAGAATCACCGTACCTGCATCCACTCACTATGCCGCTACGGGCCTGATGACACAGATTTCATTGCTGAGTGATATTGCATTGTACATACGTGCCACAACTTCTTTATCCATTTTTTGCTTTCTGGGATATTTACCTGATACTGTAGACGAGCTTCTTGTGAACACAGCCGTCCCAAATATTGGGGTGGCTGTCTGTTTTTGATTTTAATTTCCGTAAGCTATAGGACCATAAGTGGAAGTGCCATAGGCTGTCTTGCTTTGTTTCTTACGTGTTTCAGGAAACACCATACACTTCTCCAGGGTGGCTGCTGGCAATTTACATCCTGCCAATCAGCATAACAAGGCTCCCTGTTCTCCATATCCTGTCCTACATTTCTGGATTTTACACTTTTTTCAGATGGCCCTTTTGCTCGGGGGGCAGTGAGACTTCATTGTAGTGCAGATTTCCTTTACAGGCTTGCTTGCTTGGCCAAAAAGGGTGTATGCGTTTTTTCCTGAATATATTCAGGAAAAAACGCATACGCCCTTTTCGGCCCAGTGCATCATTGTCGACGTTCTGCCTCTTTTCCTATGCTTTCAGGGCAATTCCAGTCTACCCCCTGCAATCGTTTTCCTGAAATTCAGCCCCGCTTTCAAGTCCCCTTCGCAGGCTTACTTCAATATATTTTTGGAGGATAACTGTCATTTATAACTCTGCAGGTTTGTGAATTACAGTGCCCCTGAGCTCCTTTCTTCAACTCGCTTTCTTGTGAGCTGGGCACAAAACCGCAGGATTGCTTCAGGCCCTAAACTGTTTTCAGCAGGGCACGCTGAGCCTTTGTTTAATTCCTCTTCCTGGTGGGCAATGAGCGTTACATTTGCCCGTGCAGAAACCTACAGCTAGTCTCTCATTGGTTCTCCCTATTCCTGTTCATCTTGCACAGAAATTGCAAGCTGTGCTAAACAGGAGGTTAAACGCACTGACTCTCCAAGCGGGGAGAGTGTTAGTAAAGCATCTGGAATGGTGAAACCGAGGACCAGGATACGAAAACTGAGATGCATTTTAAATAGTTTCCCAATCACACGGTGGACGATACTCTGGATTTCCCATGCATGTTTTAGCTGGAGGAAGAATGCCTTGAACCTGGAGAGTTGGGACCCATGGAATGGGTACCATGCAGTATGACTTCAAAGGGTCTGCATTTGCTCACCGAAACTCACCAATGCTATCAGCCTGAAGTGTCCAGGCTTATGTCTCAACCAGCTCTGGGTGTAGATGTGGTCAATCCCGGTTGCATCACATGCCCTGAGTGAATTATTTAAGAATTGCTCTCTATTTCACTGTCTTTGTGTTTTGTTTTCGAAATTTATTTTGATAATGGGATTTATCGGATTTTCACCGCTGCGTTTCGGCCGCTGTACACACGCTTGATTCTCTTACGGAGACATATATATCCATGGGTTTTTAGATTCTTCCTAGTCAGGTATATTCCTAGGCGTTGAATATGTGGTGTTGGTTCCATTTCGTTGAGCAAGGAGTAGGTCTTGTCTATTACATATTTGGCTTATGGAAAGTTATCTGTGCTAATTTCAGTCTCTGGTTTTATGCAGCCCCCCAAGGCACCTTTCCCCATAAGCAAGCACTAGTTGGTTTTCTAAATTTGAGACCCTGTTCTGTTTTGTAATTCAGTTCATGTGTAGTCAAGTTTACATTCCGTGTATTAGTGATATCTTATGATGTTTCTTTTTCTGTGTGACGTAGTTCACGTAGAATCACCGTACCTGCATCCACTCACTATGCCGCTACGGGCCTGATGACACAGATTTCATTGCTGAGTGATATTGCATTGTACATACGTGCCACAACTTCTTTATCCATTTTTTGCTTTCTGGGATATTTACCTGATACTGTAGACGAGCTTCTTGTGAACACAGCCGTCCCAAATATTGGGGTGGCTGTCTGTTTTTGATTTTAATTTCCGTAAGCTATAGGACCATAAGTGGAAGTGCCATAGGCTGTCTTGCTTTGTTTCTTACGTGTTTCAGGAAACACCATACACTTCTCCAGGGTGGCTGCTGGCAATTCACATCCTGCCAATCAGCATAACAAGGCTCCCTGTTCTCCATATCCTGTCCTACTTTTCTGGATTTTACACTTTTTTTCAGATGGCCCTTTTGCCCGGGGGACAGTGAGACTTCATTGTAGTGCAGATTTCCTTTACAGGCTTGCTTGGTTGGCCAAAAAGGGCGTATGCGTTTTTTCCTGAATATATTCAGGAAAAAACACATACGCCCTTTTTGGCCAAGTGCATCATTGTCGACGTTCTGCCTCTTTTCCTATGCTTTCAGGGCAATTCCAGTCTACCCCCTGCAATCGTTTTCCTGAAATTCTGTCCTGCTTTCAAGTCCCCTTCGCAGCCTTACTTCAATATATTTTTGGAGGGTAGCTGTCATTTATAACTCTGCAGGTTTGTGAATTACAGTGTCCCTGAGCTCCTTTCTTCAACTCGCTTTCTTGTGAGCTGGGCACAAAACCGCAGGATTGCTTCAGGCCCTAATCTTTTTCCGGCAGGGCATGCTGAGCCTTTGGTTAATTCCTCTTCCTGGTGGGAAATGAGCGTTACATTTGCCCGTGCAGACACCTACAGCTAGTCTCTCATTGGTTCTCCCTATTCCTGTTCATCTTGCACAGAAATTGCAAGCTGTGTCAAACAGGAGGTTAAAGGCACTGACTCTGCGAGCAGGGAGAGTGTTAGTAAAGCATCTGGAATGGTGAACCCGAGGACCAGGATACGAAAACTGAGATGCATTTTAAATCGTTTCCCAATCACATGGTGGATGATACTCTGGGTTTCCGATGCATGTTTTAGCTGGAGGAAGAATCCCTTGAACCTGGAGAGTTGGGACCCATGGAATGGGTACCATGCAGTATGACTTCAAAGGGTCTGCATTTGCTCACCGAAACTCACCAATGCTATCAGCCTGAAGTGTCCAGCCTTATGTCTCAACCAGCTCTGGGTGTAGATGTGTTAAATCCCGGTTGCATCACATGCCCTGAGTGAATTATTTAAGAATTGCTCTCTATTTCACTGTCTTTGTGTTTTGTTTTCGAAATTTATTTTGATAATGGGATTTATCGGATTTTCACTGCTGCGTTTCGGCCGCTGTACACACGCTTGATTCTCTTACGGAGACATATATATCCATGGGTTTTAAGATTCTTACTAGTCAGGTGTATTCCTAGGCGTTGAATATGTGGTGTTGAGTCCATTTCGTTGAGCAAGGAGTAGGTCTTGTCTATTACATATTTGGCTTATGGAATGTTATCTGTGCTAATTTCAGTCTCTGGTTTTATGCAGCACCCCAAGGCACCTTTCCCCATAAGCAAGCACTAGTTGGTTTTCTAAATTTGAGACCCTGTTCTGTTTTGTAATTCAGTTCATGTGTAGTCAAGTTTACATTCCGTGTATTAGTGATATCTTATGATGTTTCTTTTTCTGTGTGACGTAGTTCACGTAGAATCACCGTACCTGCATCCACTCACTATGCCGCTACGGGCCTGATGACACAGATTTCATTGCTGAGTGATACTGCATTGCACGTACGTGCCACAACTTCTTTATCCATTTTTTGCTTTCTGGGATATTTACCTGGTACTGTAGACGAGCTTCTTGGGAACACAGCCGTCCCAAACTTTGGGGTGGCTCTCTGTTTTTGATTATAATTTCCCTAAGGAATAGGACCATAAGTGCAATTGCCATAGGCTGTGTTGCTTTATTTCTTACGTGTTTCAGGAAACACCATACACTTCTCCAGGGTGGCTGTTGGCAATTTACATCCTGCCAATCAGCATAACAAGGCTCCCTGTTCTCCATATCCTGTCCTAACTTTCTGGATTTTACACTTTTTTCAGATGGCCCTTTTGCCCAGGGGGCAGTGAGACTTCATTGTAGTGCAGATTTCCTTTACAGGCTTGCTTGGTTGGCCAAAAAGGGCGTATGCGTTTTTTCCTGAATATATTCAGGAAAAAACACATACGCCCTTTTTGGCCAAGTGCATCGTTGTCGACGTTGTGCCTCTTTTCCTATGCTTTCAGGGCAATTCCAGTCTACCCCCTGCAATCGTTTTCCTGAAATTCTGCCCCGATTTCAAGTCCCCTTCGCAGGCTTACTTCAATATATTTTTGGAGGATAGCTGTCATTTATAACTCTGCAGGTTTGTGAATTACAGTGTCCCTGAGCTCCTTTCTTCAACTCGCTTTCTTGTGAGCTGGGCACAAAACCGCAGGATTGCTTCAGGCCCTAATCTGTTTTCAGCAGGGCACGCTGAGCCTTTGTTTAATTCCTCTTCCTGGTGGGCAATGAGCATTACATTTGCCCGTGCAGACACCTACAGCTAGTCTCTCATTGGTTCTCCCTATTCCTGTTCATCTTGCACAGAAATTGCAAGCTGTGCCAAAGAGGAGGTTAAAGGCACTGACACTCCAAGCGGGGAGAGTGGTAGTAAAGCATCTGGAATGTTGAACCCGAGGACCAGGATACGAAAACTGAGATGCATTTTAAATCGTTTCCCAATCACATGGTGGACGAAACTCTGGGTTTCCCATGAATGTTTTAGCTGGAGGAAGAATCCCTTGAACCTGGAGAGTTGGGACCCATGGAATGGGTACCATGCAGTATGACTTCAAAGGGTCTGCATTTGCTCACCGAAACTCACCAATGCTATCAGCCTGAAGTGTCCAGCCTTATGTCTCAACCAGCTCTGGGTGTAGATGTGGTAAATCCAGGTTGCATCACATGTCCTGAGTGAATTATTTAAGAATTGCTCTCTATTTCACTGTCTTTGTGTTTTGTTTTCGAAATTTATTTTGATAATGGGATTTATCGGATTTTCACTGCTGCGTTTCCGCCGCTGTACACACGCTTGATTCTCTTACGGAGATATATATATCCATGGGTTTTAAGATTCTTCCTAGTCAGGTATATTCCTAGGCGTTGAATATGTGGTGTTGTGTCCATTTCGTTGAGCAAGGAGTAGGTCTTGTCTATTACATATTTGGCTTATGGAACGGTATCTGTGCTAATTTCAGTCTCTGGTTTTATGCAGCACTCCAACGGACCTTTCTCCATAAGAAAGCACAAGTTGGTTTTCTGAATTTGAGACTGTTCTGTTTTGTAATTCAGTTCATGTGTAGTCAAGTTTACATACTGTGTATTAGTGATATTTTATGATGTTTCTTTTTATGTGTGACTTATTTCACGTAGAATCACCATACCTGTATCCACTCACTATGCCACTACGGGCCTGATGACACAGATTTCATTGCTGAGTGATATTCCATTGTACGTACGTACCACAACTTCTTTATCCATTGTTTGCTCTCTGAGATATTTACCTGGTACTGTAAACGAGGTTCTTGTGAACAGAGAGGTCCCAAATTTTGAGGTGGCTGGGTGTTTTTGATTTTAATTTCCCTAAGCTGTAGGACCATAAGTGGAAGTGCCATAGGCTGTGTTGCTTTGTTTCTTACGTGTTTCAGGAAACACATAACACTTCTCCAGAATGGCTGTCGGCAATTTACATCATATGCATCAGCATAATAAGGATCCCTGTTTTCCATTGCCTGTCCTCCGTTTCTGGATTTTACAATTTTTTTAAATGGCCCTTTTGCCCTGGGGGGCACTGAGATTTCATTGTAGTGCAGGTTTATTTACAAGCTTCTTGGTTGGCCAAAAAGTGCGTATGCGTTTTTTCCTGAATATATTTAGGGAAAAAAGCATCCGCACTTTTTGGACAAGTGCATCATTATCGACGTTCTGCCTCTTTTCCTTTTCTTTAAGTGCAATTCCAGTTTAACCCTTCAATCGTTTTCCTGAATTTCTGCCCCGCTTTCAAGTCCCCTTTGCAGGCTTACTTCAATATATTTTTGGAGGATAGCTGTTATTTATAACTCTGCAGGTTTGTGAATTACAGTGCCCCTGAGCTCCTTTCTTCAACTCGCTTTCTTGTGAGCTGGGCACAAAACCGCAGGATTGCTTCAGGCCCTAATCTGTTTCCAGCAGGGCACACTGAGCCTTTGTTTAATTCCTCTTCCTGGTGGGCAATGAGCGTTACATTTGCCCGTGCAGACACCTATAGCTAGTCTCTCATTGTTTCTCCCTATTCCTGTTCATCTTGCACAGAAATTGCAAGCTGTGCCAAAGAGGAAGTTAAAGGCACTGACTCTCCAAGCGGGGAGAGTGTTAGTAAAGCATCTGGAATGGTGAACCCGAGGACCAGGATACGAAAACTGAGATGCATTTTAAATCGTTTCCCAATCACACGGTGGACGATACTCTGGGTTTCCCATGCATGTTTTAGCTGGAGGAAGAATCCCTTGAACCTGGAGAGTTGGGACCCATGGAATGGGTACCATGCAGTATGACTTCAAAGGGTCTGCATTTGCTCACCGAAACTCACCAATGCTATCAGGCTGAAGTGTCCAGCCTTATGTCTCAACCAGCTCTGGGTGTAGATGTGGTCAATCCCGGTTGCATCACATGCCCTGAGTGAATTATTTAAGAATTGCTCTCTATTTCACTGTCTTTGTGTTTTGTTTTCGAAATTTATTTTGATAATGGGATTTATCGGATTTTCACTGTTGCGTTTCGGCCGCTGTACACACGCTTGATTCTCTTACGGAGACATATATATCCATGGGTTTTAAGATTCTTCCTACTCAGGTATATTCCTAGGCGTTGAATATGTGGTGTTGAGTCCATTTCGTTGAGCAAGGAGTAGGTCTTGTCTATCACATATTTGGCTTATGGAATGTTATCTGTGCTAATTTCAGTCTCTGGTTTTATGCAGCACCCCAAGGCACCTTTCCCCATAAGCAAGCACTAGTTGGTTTTCTAAATTTGAGACCCTGTTCTGTTTTGTAATTCAGTTCATGTGTAGTCAAGTTTACATTCCGTGTATTAGTGATATCTTATGATGTTTCTTTTTCTGTGTGACGTAGTTCACGTAGAATCACCGTACCTGCATCCACTCACTATGCCGCTACGGGCCTGATGACACAGATTTCATTGCTGAGTGATATTGCATTGTACGTACGTGCCACAACTTCTTTATCCATTTTTTGCTTTCTGGGATATTTACCTGATACTGTAGACGAGCTTCTTGTGAACACAGCCGTCCCAAATATTGGGGTGGCTGTCTGTTTTTGATTTTAATTTCCGTAAGCTATAAGACCATAAGTGGAAGTGCCATAGGCTGTGTTGCTTTGTTTCTTACGTGTTTCAGGAAACACCATACACTTCTCCAGAGTGGCTGCTGGCAATTTACATCCTGCCAATCAGCATAACAAGGCTCCCTGTTCTCCATATCCTGTCCTACCTTTCTGGATTTTACACTTTTTTCAGATGGCCTTTTGCCCCGTGGGGCAGTGAGATTTCATTGTAGTGCAGATTTCCTTTACAGGCTTGCTTGGTTGGCCAAAAAGGGCGTATGCGTTTTTTCCTGAATATATTCAGGAAAAAACGCATACGCCCTTTTTGGCCAAGTGCATCATTGTCGACGTTGTGCCTCTTTTCCTATGCTTTCAGGGCAATTCCAGTCTACCCCTGCAATCGTTTTCCTGAAATTCAGCCCCGCTTTCAAGTCCCCTTCTCAGGCTTACTTCAATATATTTTTCGAGGATAGCTGTCATTTATAACTCTGCAGGTTTGTGAAGTACAGTGCCCCTGAGCTCCTTTCTTCAACTCGCTTTCTTGTGAGCTGGGCACAAAACCGCAGGATTGCTTCAGGCCCTAATCTGTTTCCAGCAGGGCACACTGAGCCTTTGTTTAATTCCTCTTCCTGGTGGGCAATGAGCGTTACATTTGCCCGTGCAGACACCTACAGCTAGTCTCTCATTGGTTCTCCCTATTCCTGTTCATCTTGCACAGAAATTGCAAGCTGTGCCAAAGAGGAGGTTAAAGGCACTGACTCTCCAAGCGGGGAGAGTGTTAGTAAAGCATCTGGAATGGTGAACCCGAGGACCAGGATACGAAAACTGAGATGCATTTTAAATCGTTTCCCAATCACACGGTGGACGATACTCTGGGTTTCCCATGCTTGTTTTAGCTGGAGGAAGAATGCCTTGAACCTGGAGAGTTGGGACCCATGGAATGGGTACCATGCAGTATGACTTCAAAGGGTCTGCATTTGCTCACCGAAACTCACCAGTGCTATCAGCCAGAAGTGTCCAGCCTTATGTCTCAACCAGCTCTGGGTGTAGATGTGGTCAATCCCGGTTGCATCACATGCCCTGAGTGAATTATTTAAGAATTGCTCTCTATTTCACTGTCTTTGTGTTTTGTTTTCGAAATTTATTTTCATAATGGGATTTATCGGATTTTCACTGCTGCATTTCCGCCGCTGTACACACGCTTGATTCTCTTACGGAGATATATATATCCATGGGTTTTAAGATTCTTCCTAGTCAGGTATATTCCTAGGCGTTGAATATGTGGTGTTGTGTCCATTTCGTTGAGCAAGGAGTAGGTCTTGTCTATTACATATTTGGCTTATGGAATGTTATCTGTGCTAATTTCAGTCTCTGGTTTTATGCAGCACCCCAACGCACCTTTCCCCATAAGCAAGCACTAGTTGGTTTTCTAAATTTGAGACCCTGTTCTGTTTTGTAATTCAGTTCATGTGTAGTCAAGTTTACATTCCGTGTATTAGTGATATCTTATGATGTTTCTTTTTCTGTGTGACGTAGTTCACGTAGAATCACCGTACCTGCATCCACTCACTATGCCGCTACGGGCCTGATGACACAGATTTCATTGCTGAGTGATATTGCATTGCACGTACGTGCCACAACTTCTTTATCCATTTTTTGCTTTCTGGGATATTTACCTGATACTGTAGACGAGCTTCTTGTGAACACAGCCGTCCCAAATATTGGGGTGGCTGTCTGTTTTTGATTTTAATTTCCGTAAGCTATAGGACCATAAGTGGAAGTGCCATAGGCTGTGTTGCTTTGTTTCTTACGTGTTTCAGGAAACACCATACACTTCTCCAGGGTGGCTGCTGGCAATTTACATCCTGCCAATCAGCATAAAAAAGCTCCCTGTTCTCCATATCCTGTCCTACCTTTCTGGATTTTACACTTTTTTGAGATGGCCCTTTTGCCCGGGGGGGCAGTGAGATTTCATTGTAGTGCAGATTTCCTTTACAGGCTTGCTTGGTTGGCCAAAAAGGGCGTATGCGTTTTTTCCTGAATATATTCAGGAAAAAACGCATACGCCCTTTTTGGCCAAGTGCATCATTGTCGACGTTGTGCATCTTTTCCTATGCTTTCAGGGCAATTCCAGTCTACCCCCTGCAATCGTTTTCCTGAAATTCAGCCCCGCTTTCAAGTCCCCTTCGCAGACTTACTTCAATATATTTTTGGAGGATAGCTGTCATTTATAACTCTGCAGGTTTGTGAAGTACAGTGCCCCTGAGCTCCTTTCTTCAACTCGCTTTCTTGTGAGAAGGGCACAAAACCGCAGGATTGCTTCAGGCCCTAATCTGTTTCCAGCAGGGCACACTGAGCCTTTGTTTAATTCCTCTTCCTGGTGGGCAATGAGCGTTACATTTGCCCGTGCAGACACCTATATCTAGTCTCTCATTGGTTCTCCCTATTCCTGTTCATCTTGCACAGAAATTGCAAGCTGTGCGAAACAGGAGGTTAAAGGCACTGACTCTCCAAGCGGGGAGAGTGTTAGTAAAGCATCTGGAATGGTGAACCCGAGGACCAGGAAACGAAAACTGAGATGCATTTAAATCATTTCCCAATCACACAGTGGACGATACTCTGGGTTTCCCATGCATGTTTTAGCTGGAGGAAGAATCCCTTGAACCTGGAGAGTTGGGACCCATGGAATGGGTACCATGCAGTATGACTTCAAAGGGTCTGCATTTGCTCACCGAAACTCACCAATGCTATCAGCCTGAAGTGTCCAGCCTTATGTCTCAACCAGCTCTGGGTGTAGATGCGGTCAATCCCGGTTGCATCACATGCACTGAGTGAATTATTTAAGAATTGCTCTCTATTTCACTGTCTTTGTCTTTTGTTTTCGAAATTTATTTTGATAATGGGATTTATCGGATTTTCACTGCTGCGTTTCGGCCGCTGTACACACGCCTGATTCTCTTACGGAGACATATATATCCATGGGTTTTAAGATTCTTCCTAGTCAGGTATATTCCTAGGCGTTGAATATGTGGTGTTGGGTCCATTTCGTTGAGCAAGGAGTAGGTCTTGTCTATTACATATTTGGCTTATGGAAAGTTATCTGTGCTAATTTCAGTCTCTGGTTTTATGCAGCACCCCAACGCACCTTTCCCCATAAGCAAGCACTAGTTGGTTTTCTAAATTTGAGACCCTGTTCTTTTTTGTAATTCAGTTCATGTGTAGTCAAGTTTACATTCCGTGTATTAGTGATATCTTATGATGTTTCTTTTTCTGTGTGACGTAGTTCACGTAGAATCACCGTACCTGCATCCACTCACTATGCCGCTACGGGCCTGATGACACAGATTTAATTGCTGAGTGATATTGCATTGTACGTACGTGCCACAACTTCTTTATCCATTTTTTGCTTTCTGGGATATTTACCTGATACTGTAGACGAGCTTCTTGTGAACACAGCCGTCCCAAATATTGGGGTGGCTGTCTGTTTTTGATTTTAATTTCCGTAAGCTATAGGACCATAACTGGAAGTGCCATAGGCTGTGTTGCTTTGTTTGTTACGTGTTTCAGGAAACACCATACACTTCTCCAGGGTGGCTGCTGGCAATTTACATCCTGCCAATCAGCATAACAAGGCTCCCTGTTCTCCATATCCTGTCCTACCTTTCTGGATTTTACACTTTTTTCAGATGGCCCTTTTGCCCCGTGGGGCAGTGAGATTTCATTGTAGTGCAGATTTCCTTTACAGGCTTGCTTGGTTGGCCAAAAAGGGCGTATGCGTTTTTTCCTGAATATATTCAGGAAAAAACGCATACGCCCTTTTTGGCCAAGTGCATCATTGTCGACGTTGTGCCTCTTTTCCTATGCTTTCAGGGCAATTCCAGTCTACCCCCTGCAATCGTTTTCTTGAAATTCTGCCCCGCTTTCAAGTCCCCTTCGCAGGCTTACTTCAATATATTTTTGGAGGATAGCTGTCATTTATAACTCTGCAGGTTTGTGAAGTACAGTGCCCCTGAGCTCCTTTCTTCAACTCGCTTTCTTGTGAGCAGGGCACAAAATCACAGGATTACTTCAGGCCCTAATCTGTTTCCAGCAGGGCACACTGAGCCTTTGTTTAATTCCTCTTCCTGGTGGGCAATGAGCGTTACATTTGCCCGTGCAGACACCTACAGCTAGTCTCTCATTGGTTCTCCCTATTCCTGTTCATCTTGCACAGAAATTGCAAGCTGTGCGAAACAGGAGGTTAAAGGCACTGACTCTCCAAGCGGGGAGAGTGTTAGTAAAGCATCTGGAATGGTGAACCCGAGGACCAGGAAACGAAACCTGAGATGCATTTTAAATCGTTTCCCAATCACACAGTGGACGATACTCTGGGTTTCCCATGCATGTTTTAGCTGGAGGAAGAATCCCTTGAACCTGGAGAGTTGGGACCCATGGAATGGGTACCATGCAGTATGACTTCAAAGGGTCTGCATTTGCTCACCGAAACTCACCAATGCTATCAGGCTGAAGTGTCCAGCCTTATGTCTCAACCAGCTCTGGGTGTAGATGTGGTCAATCCCGGTTGCATCACATGCCCTGAGTGAATTATTTAAGAATTGCTCTCTATTTCACTGTCTTTGTGTTTTGTTTTCGAAATTTATTTTGATAATGGGATTTATCGGATTTTCACTGCTGCGTTTCGGCCCCTGTACACACGCTTGATTCTCTTACGGAGACATATATATCCATGGGTTTTAAGATTCTTCCTAGTCAGGTATATTCCTAGGCGTTGAATATGTGGTGTTGGGTCCATTTCGTTGAGCAAGGAGTAGGTCTTGTCTATTACATATTTGGCTTATGGAAAGTTATCTGTGCTAATTTCAGTCTCTGGTTTTATGCAGCACCCCAAGGCACCTTTCCCCATAAGCAAGCACTAGTTGGTTTTCTAAATTTGAGACCCTGTTCTTTTTTGTAATTCAGTTCATGTGTAGTCAAGTTTACATTCCGTGTATTAGTGATATCTTATGATGTTTCTTTTTCTGTGTGACGTAGTTCACACAGAATCACCGTACCTGCATCCACTCACTATGCCGCTACGGGCCTGATGACACAGATTTCATTGCTGAGTGATATTGCATTGTACGTACGTGCCACAACTTCTTTATCCATTTTTTGCTTTCTGGGATATTTACCTGATACTGTAGACGAGCTTCTTGTGAACACAGCCGTCCCAAATATTGGGGTGGCTGTCTGTTTTTGATTTTAATTTCCGTAAGCTATAGGACCATAAGTGGAAGTGCCATAGGCTGTGTTGCTTTGTTTCTTACGTGTTTCAGGAAACACCATACACTTCTCCAGGGTGGCTGCTGGCAATTTACATCCTGCCAATCAGCATAACAAGGCTCCCTGTTCTCCATATCCTGTCCCACTTTTCTGGATTTTACACTTTTTTTCAGATGGCCCTTTTGCCCGTGGGGGCAGTGAGATTTCATTGTAGTGCAGATTTCCTTTACAGGCTTGCTTGGTTGGCCAAAAAGGGCGTATACGTTTTTTCCTGAATATATTCAGGAAAAAACGCATACGCCTTTTTTGGCCAAGTGCATCATTGTCGACGTTGTGCCTCTTTTCCTATGCTTTCAGGGCAATTCCAGTCTACCCCCTGCAATCGTTTTCCTGAAATTCAGCCCCGCTTTCAAGTCCCCTTCGCAGGCTTACTTCAATATATTTTTGGAGGATAGCTGTCATTTATAACTCTGCAGGTTTGTGAAATACAGTGCCCCTGAGCTCCTTTCTTCAACTCGCTTTCTTGTGAGCTGGGCATAAAACCGCAGGATTGCTTCAGGCCCTAATCTGTTTCCAGCAGGGCACACTGAGCCTTTGTTTAATTCCTCTTCCTGGTGGGCAATGAGCGTTACATTTGCCCGTGCAGACACCTACAGCTAGTCTCTCATTGGTTCTTCCTATTCCTGTTCATCTTGCACAGAAATGGCAAGCTGTGCCAAACAGGAGGTTAAAGGCACTGACTCTCCAAGCAGGGAGAGTGTTAGTAAAGCATCTGGAATGGTGAACCCGAGGACCAGGATACGAAAACTGAGATGCATTTTAAATCGTTTCCCAATCACACGGTGGACGATACACTGGGTTTCCCATGCATGTTTTAGCTGGAGGAAGAATGCCTTGAACCTGGAGAGTTGGGACCCATGGAATGGGTACCATGCAGTATGACTTCAAAGGGTCTGCATTTGCTCACCGAAACTCAGCAGTGCTATCAGCCTGAAGTGTCCAGCCTTATGTCTCAAACAGCTCTGGGTGTAGATGTGGTCAATCCCGGTTGCATCACATGCCCTGAGTGAATTATTTAAGAATTGCTCTCTATTTCACTGTCTTTGTGTTTTGTTTTCGAAGTTTATTTTGATAATGGGATTTATCGGAATTTCACTGCTGCATTTCCGCCGCTGTACACACGCTTGATTCTCTTACGGAGACATATATATCCACGGGTTTTAAGATTCTTCCTAGTCAGGTATATACCTAGGCGTTGAATATGTGGTGTTGGGTCCATTTCGTTGAGCAAGGAGTACGTCTTGTCTATTACCTATTTGGCTTATGGAAAGTTATCTGTGCTAATTTCAGCCTCTGGTTTTATGCAGCACCCCAACGCACCTTTCCCCATAAGCAAGCACTAGTTGGTTTTCTAAATTTGAGACCCTGTTCTTTTTTGTAATTCAGTTCATGTGTAGTCAAGTTTACATTCCGTGTATTAGTGATATCTTATGATGTTTCTTTTTCTGTGTGACGTAGTTCACGTAGAATCACCGTACCTGCATCCACTCACTATGCCGCTACGGGCCTGATGACACAGATTTCATTGCTGAGTGATATTGCATTGTACGTACGTGCCACAACTTCTTTATCCATTTTTTGCTTTCTGGGATATTTACCTGATACTGTAGACGAGCTTCTTGTGAACACAGCCGTCCCAAATATTGGGGTGGCTGTCTGTTTTTGATTTTAATTTCCGTATGCTATAGGACCATAAGTGGAAGTGCCATAGGCTGTGTTGCTTTGTTTCTTACGTGTTTCAGGAAACACCATACACTTCTCCAGGGTGGCTGCTGGCAATTTACATCCTGCCAATCAACATAACAAGGCTCCATGTTCTCCATATCCTGTCCTACCTTTCTGGATTTTACACTTTTTTCAGATGGCCCTTTTTCCCGGGGGGGCAGTGACATTTCATTGTAGTGCAGATTTCCTTTACAGGCTTGCTTGGTTGGCCAAAAAGGGCGTATGCGTTTTTTCCTGAATATATTCAGGAAAGAACGCATACGCCCTTTTTGGCTAAGTGCATCATTGTCGACGTTCTGCCTCTTTTCCTATGCTTTCAGGGCAATTCCAGTCTACCCCCTGCAATCGTTTTCCTGAAATTCTGCCCCGCTTTCAAGTCCTCTTCGCAGGCTTACTTCAATATATTTTTGGAGGATAGCTGTCATTTATAACTCTGCAGGTTTGTGAAGTACAGTGTCCCTGAGCTCCTTTCTTCAACTCGCTTTCTTGTGAGCTGAGCACAAAACCGCAGGATTGCTTCAGGCCCTAATATGTTTCCGGCAGGGCACGCTGAGCCTTTGGTTAATTCCTCTTCCTGGTGGGAAATGAGCGTTACATTTGCCCGTGCAGACACCTACAGCTAGTCTCTCATTGGTTCTCCCTATTCCTGTTCATCTTGCACAGAAATGGCAAGCTGTGCGAAACAGGAGGTTAAAGGCACTGACTCTCCAAGCGAGGAGAGTGTTAGTAAAGCATCTGGAATGGTGAACCCGAGGACCAGGAAACGAAAACTGAGATGCATTTTAAATCGTTTCCCAATCACACGGTGGACGATACTCTGGGTTTCCCATGCATGTTTTAGCTGGAGGAAGAATCCCTTGAACCTGGAGAGTTGGGACCCATGGAATGGGTACCATGCAGTATGACTTCAAAGGGTCTGCATTTGCTAACCGAAACTCACCAATGCTATCAGCCTGAAGTGTCCAGCCTTATGTCTCAACCAGCTCTGGGTGTAGATGTGGTCAATCCCGGTTGCATCACATGCCCTGAGTGAATTATTTAAGAATTGCTCTCTATTTCACTGTCTTTGTGTTTTGTTTTTGAAATTTATTTTGATAATGGGATTTATCGGATTTTCACTGCTGCATTTCCGCCGCTGTACACACGCTTGATTCTCTTACGGAGACATATATATCCATGGGTTTTAAGATTCTTCCTAGTCAGGTATATTCCTAGGCGTTGAATATGTGGTGTTGAGTCCATTTCGTTGAGCAAGGAGTAGGTCTTGTCTATTACATATTTGGCTTATGGAATGTTATCTGTGCTAATTTCAGTCTCTGGTTTTATGCAGCACCCCAACGCACCTTTCCCCATAAGCAAGCACTAGTTGGTTTTCTAAATTTGAGACCCTGTTCTGTTTTGTAATTCAGTTCATGTGTAGTCAAGTTTACATTCCGTGTATTAGTGATATCTTATGATGTTTCTTTTTCTGTGTGACGTAGTTCACGTAGAATCACCGTACCTGCATCCACTCACTATGCCGCTACGGGCCTGATGACACAGATTTCATTGCTGAGTGATATTGCATTGCACGTACGTGCCACAACATCTTTATCCATTTTTTGCTTTCTGGGATATTTACCTGATACTGTAGACGAGCTTCTTGTGAACACAGCCGTCCCAAATATTGGGGTGGCTGTCTGTTTTTGATTTTAATTTCCGTAAGCTATAGGACCATAAGTGGAATTGCCATAGGCTGTGTTGCTTTGTTTCTTACGTGTTTCAGGAAACACCATACACTTCTCCAGGGTGGCTGCTGGCAATTTACATCCTGCCAATCAGCATAACAAGGCTCCCTGTTCTCCATATCCTGTCCTACCTTTCTGGATTTTACACTTTTTTCAGATGGCCCTTTTGCCCGGGGGGGGGCAGTGAGATTTCATTGTAGTGCAGATTTCCTTTACAGGCTTGCTTGGTTGGCCAAAAAGGGCGTATGCGTTTTTTCCTGAATATATTCAGGAAAAAACGCATACGCCCTTTTTGGCCAAGTGCATCATTGTCGACGTTGTGCCTCTTTTCCTATGCTTTCAGGGCAATTCCAGTCTACCCCCTGCAATCGTTTTCCTGAAATTCAGCCCCGCTTTCAAGTCCCCTTCGCAGGCTTACTTCAATATATTTTTGGAGGATAGCTGTCATTTATAACTCTGCAGGTTTGTGAAGTACAGTGTCCCTGAGCTCCTTTCTTCAACTCGCTTTCTTGTGAGCTGGGCACAAAACCGCAGGGTTGCTTCAGGCCCTAATCTGTTTCCAGCAGGGCACACTGAGCCTTTGTTTAATTCCTCTTCCTGGTGGGCAATGAGCGTTACATTTGCCCGTGCAGACACCTACAGCTAGTCTCTCATTGGTTCTCCCTATTCCTGTTCATCTTGCACAGAAATTGCAAGCTGTGCGAAACAGGAGGTTAAAGGCACTGACTCTCCAAGCGGGGAGAGTGTTAGTAAAGCATCTGGAATGGTGAACCCGAGGACCAGGACACGAAAACTGAGATGCATTTTAAATCGTTTCCCAATCACACGGTGGACGATACTCTGGGTTTCCCATGCATGTTTTAGCTGGAGGAAGAATGCCTTGAACCTGGAGAGTTGGGACCCATGGAATGGGTACTATGCAGTATGACTTCAAAGGGTCTGCATTTGCTCACCGAAACTCACCAGTGCTATCAGCCAGAAGTGTCCAGCCTTATGTCTCAACCAGCTCTGGGTGTAGATGTGGTCAATCCCGGTTGCATCACATGCCCTGAGTGAATTATTTAAGAATTGCTCTCTATTTCACTGTCTTTGTGTTTTGTTTTCGAAATTTATTTTGATAATGGGATTTATCGGATTTTCACTGCTGCATTTCCGCCGCTGTACACACGCTTGATTCTCTTACGGAGACAAATATATATATCCATGGGTTTTAAGATTCTTCCTAGTCAGGTATATTCCTAGGCGTTGAATATGTGGTGTTGAGTCCATTTCGTTGAGCAAGGAGTAGGTCTTGTCTATTACATATTTGGCTTATGGAATGTTATCTGTGCTAATTTCAGTCTCTGATTTTATGCAGCACCCCAACGCACCTTTCCCCATAAGCAAGCACTAGTTGGTTTTCTAAATTTGAGACCCTGTTCTGTTTTGTAATTCAGTTCATGTGTAGTCAAGTTTACATTCCGTGTATTAGTGATATCTTATGATGTTTCTTTTTCTGTGTGACGTAGTTCACGTAGAATCACCGTACCTGCATCCACTCACTATGCCGCTACGGGCCTGATGACACAGATTTCATTGCTGAGTGATATTGCATTGTACGTACGTGCCACAACTTCTTTATCCATTTTTTGCTTTCTGGGATATTTACCTGATACTGTAGACGAGCTTCTTGTGAACACAGCCGTCCCAAATATTGGGGTGGCTGTCTGTTTTTGATTTTAATTTCCGTAAGCTATAGGACCATAAGTGGAAGTGCCATAGGCTGTGTTGCTTTGTTTCTTACGTGTTTCAGGAAACACCATACACTTCTCCAGGGTGGCTGCTGGCAATTTACATCCTGCCAATCAGCATAACAAGGCTCCCTGTTCTCCATATCCTGTCCTACCTTTCTGGATTTTACACTTTTTTCAGATGGCCCTTTTGCCCGGGGGGGGGGGGGGCAGTGAGATTTCATTGTAGTGCCGATTTCCTTTACAGGCTTGCTTGGTTGGCCAAAAAGGGCGTATGCGTTTTTTCCTGAATATATTCAGGAAAAAACGCATACGCCCTTTTTGGCCAAGTGCATCATTGTCGACGTTGTGCCTCTTTTCCTATGCTTTCAGGGCAATTCCAGTCTACCCCCTGCAATCGTTTTCCTGAAATTCAGCCCCGCTTTCAAGTCCCCTTCGCAGGCTTACTTCAATATATTTTTGGAGGATAGCTGTCATTTATAACTCTGCAGGTTTGTGAAGTACAGTGTCCCTGAGCTCCTTTCTTCAACTCGCTTTCTTGTGAGCTGGGCACAAAACCGCAGGGTTGCTTCAGGCCCTAATCTGTTTCCAGCAGGGCACACTGAGCCTTTGTTTAATTCCTCTTCCTGGTGGGCAATGAGCGTTACATTTGCCCGTGCAGACACCTACAGCTAGTCTCTCATTGGTTCTCCCTATTCCTGTTCATCTTGCACAGAAATGGCAAGCTGTGCCAAACAGGAGGTTAAAGGCACTGACTCTCCAAGCGGGGAGAGTGTTAGTAAAGCATCTGGAATGGTGAACCCGAGGACCAGGACACGAAAACTGAGATGCATTTTAAATCGTTTCCCAATCACACGGTGGACGATACTCTGGGTTTCCCATGCATGTTTTAGCTGGAGGAAGAATGCCTTGAACCTGGAGAGTTGGGACCCATGGAATGGGTACTATGCAGTATGACTTCAAAGGGTCTGCATTTGCTCACCGAAACTCACCAGTGCTATCAGCCAGAAGTGTCCAGCCTTATGTCTCAACCAGCTCTGGGTGTAGATGTGGTCAATCCCGGTTGCATCACATGCCCTGAGTGAATTATTTAAGAATTGCTCTCTATTTCACTGTCTTTGTGTTTTGTTTTCGAAATTTATTTTGATAATGGGATTTATCGGATTTTCACTGCTGCGTTTCGGCCGCTGTACACACGCTTGATTCTCTTACGGAGACATATATATCCATGGGTTTTAAGATTCTTCCTAGTCAGGTATATTCCTAGGCGTTGAATATGTGGTGTTGGGTCCATTTCGTTGAGCAAGGAGTAGGTCTTGTCTATTACCTATTTGGCTTATGGAAAGTTATCTGTGCTAATTTCAGTCTCTGGTTTTATGCAGCACCCCAAGGCACCTTTCCCCATAAGCAAGCACTAGTTGGTTTTCTAAATTTGAGACCCTGTTCTGTTTTGTAATTCAGTTCATGTGTAGTCAAGTTTACATTCCGTGTATTAGTGATATCTTATGATGTTTCTTTTTCTGTGTGACGTAGTTCACGTAGAATCACCGTACCTGCATCCACTCACTATGCCGCTACGGGCCTGATGACACAGATTTCATTGCTGAGTGATTTGCATTGTACGTACGTGCCACAACTTCTTTATCCATTTTTTGCTTTCTGGGATATTTACCTGATACTGTAGACGAGCTTCTTGTGAACACAGCCGTCCCAAATATTGGGGTGGCTGTCTGTTTTTGATTTTAATTTCCGTAAGCTATAGGACCATAAGTGGAAGTGCCATAGGCTGTGTTGCTTTGTTTCTTACGTGTTTCAGGAAACACCATACACTTCTCCAGGGTGGCTGCTGGCAATTTACATCCTGCCAATCAACATAACAAGGCTCCATGTTCTCCATATCCTGTCCTACCTTTC
This sequence comes from Phocoena phocoena, assembly GCF_963924675.1. Taxonomy (NCBI): domain Eukaryota; kingdom Metazoa; phylum Chordata; class Mammalia; order Artiodactyla; family Phocoenidae; genus Phocoena; species Phocoena phocoena. The sequence continues at coordinate 67,314 of NW_027077620.1, forward strand.
TGGATTTTACACTTTTTTCAGATGGCCCTTTTTCCCGGGGGGGCAGTGAGATTTCATTGTAGTGCAGATTTCCTTTACAGGCTTGCTTGGTTGGCCAAAAAGGGCGTATGCGTTTTTTCCTGAATATATTCAGGAAAAAACGCATACGCCCTTTTTGGCCAAGTGCATCATTGTCGACGTTGTGCCTCATTTCCTATGCTTTCAGGGCAATTCCAGTCTACCCCCTGCAATCGTTTTCCTGAAATTCTGCCCCGCTTTCAAGTCCCCTTCGCTGGCTTACTTCAATATATTTTTGGAGGATAGCTGTCATTTATAACTCTGCAGGTTTGTGAAGTACAGTGCCCCTGAGCTCCTTTCTTCAACTCGCTTTCTTGTGAGCTGGGCACAAAACCGCAGGATTGCTTCAGGCCCTAATCTGTTTCCAGCAGGGCACACTGAGCCTTTGTTTAATTCCTCTTCCTGGTGGGCAATGAGCGTTACATTTGCCCGTGCAGACACCTACAGCTAGTCTCTCATTGGTTCTCCCTATTCCTGTTCATCTTGCACAGAAATGGCAAGCTGTGCCAAACAGGAGGTTAAAGGCACTGACTCTCCAAGCGGGGAGAGTGTTAGTAAAGCATCTGGAATGGTGAACCCGAGGACCAGGAAACGAAAACTGAGATGCATTTTAAATCGTTTCCCAATCACACGGTGGACGATACTCTGGGTTTCCCATGCATGTTTTAGCTGGAGGAAGAATCCCTTGAACCTGGAGAGTTGGGACCCATGGAATGGGTACCATGCAGTATGACTTCAAAGGGTCTGCATTTGCTCACCGAAACTCACCAATGCTATCAGCCTGAAGTGTCCAGCCTTATGTCTCAACCAGCTCTGGGTGTAGATGTGGTCAATCCCGGTTGCATCACATGCCCTGAGTGAATTATTTAAGAATTGCTCTCTATTTCACTGTCTTTGTGTTTTGTTTTCGAAATTTATTTTGATAATGGGATTTATCGGATTTTTACTGCTGCGTTTCAGCCGCTGTACACACGCTTGATTCTCTTACGGAGACATATATATCCATGGGTTTTAAGATTCTTCCTAGTCAGGTATATTCCTAGGCGTTGAATATGTGGTGTTGGGTCCATTTCGTTGAGCAAGGAGTAGGTCTTGTCTATTACATATTTGGCTTATGGAAAGTTATCTGTGCTAATTTCAGCCTCTGGTTTTATGCAGCACCCCAAGCCACCTTTCCCCATAAGCAAGCACTAGTTGGTTTTCTAAATTTGAGACCCTGTTCTGTTTTGTAATTCAGTTCATGTGTAGTGAAGTTTACATTCCGTGTATTAGTGATATCTTATGATGTTTCTTTTTCTGTGTGACGTAGTTCACGTAGAATCACCGTACCTGCATCCACTCACTATGCCGCTACGGGCCTGATGACACAGATTTCATTGCTGAGTGATACTGCATTGCACGTACGTGCCAGAACTTCTTTATCCATTTTTTGCTTTCTGGGATATTTACCTGGTACTGTAGACGAGCTTCTTGGGAACACAGCCGTCCCAAACTTTGGGGTGGCTCTCTGTTTTTGATTTTAATTTCCCTAAGGAATAGGACCATAAATGCAATTGCCATAGGCTGTGTTGCTTTATTTCTTACGTGTTTTAGGAAACACCATACACTTCTCCAGGGTGGCTTTTGGCAATTTACATCCTGCCAATCAGCATAACAAGGCTCCCTGTTCTCCATATCCTGTCCTACCTTTCTGGATTTTACACTTTTTTCAGATGGCCCTTTTGCCCGGGGGGCAGTGAGACTTCATTGTAGTGCAGATTTCCTTTACAGGCTTGCTTGGTTGGCCAAAAAGGGCGTATGCGTTTTTCCCTGAATATATTCAGGAAAAAACGCATACGCCCTTTTTGGCTAAGTGCATCATTGTCGACGTTCTGCCTCTTTTCCTATGCTTTCAGGGCAATTCCAGTCTACCCCCTGCAATCGTTTTCCTGAAATTCAGCCCCGCTTTCAAGTCCCCTTCGCAGGCTTACTTCAATATATTTTTGGAGGATAGCTGTCATTTATAACTCTGCAGGTTTGTGAAGTACAGTGCCCCTGAGCTCCTTTCTTCAACTCGCTTTCTTGTGAGCTGGGCACAAAACCGCAGGATTGCTTCAGGCCCTAATCTGTTTCCGGCAGGGCATGCTGAGCCTTTGGTTAATTCCTCTTCCTGGTGGGCAATGAGCGTTACATTTGCCCGTGCAGACACCTACAGCTAGTCTCTCATTGGTTCTCCCTATTCCTGTTCATCTTGCACAGAAATTGCAAGCTGTGCCAAAGAGGAGGTTAAAGGCACTGACTCTCCAAGCGGGGAGAGTGTTAGTAAAGCATCTGGAATGGTGAACCCGAGGACCAGGATACGAAAACTGAGATGCATTTTAAATCGTTTCCCAATCACACGGTGGACGATACTCTGGGTTTCCCATGCATGTTTTAGCTGGAGGAAGAATCCCTTGAACCTGGAGAGTTGGGACCCATGGAATGGGTACCATGCAGTATGACTTCAAAGGGTCTGCATTTGCTCACCGAAACTCACCAATGCTATCAGCCTGAAGTGTCCAGCCTTATGTCTCAACCAGCTCTGGGTGTAGATGTGGTCAATCCCGGTTGCATCACATGCCCTGAGTGAATTATTTAAGAATTGCTCTCTATTTCACTGTCTTTGTGTTTTGTTTTCGAAATTTATTTTGATAATGGGATTTATCGGATTTTCACTGCTGCGTTTCGGCCGCTGTACACACGCTTGATTCTCTTACGGAGACATATATATCCATGGGTTTTAAGATTCTTCCTAGTCAGGTATATTCCTAGGCGTTGAATATGTGGTGTTGGGTCCATTTCGTTGAGCAAGGAGTAGGTCTTGTCTATTACATATTTGGCTTATGGAAAGTTATCTGTGCTAATTTCCGTCTCTGGTTTTATGCAGCACCCCAAGGCACCTTTCCCCATAAGCAAGCACTAGTTGGTTTTCTAAATTTGAGACACTGTTCTGTTTTGTAATTCAGTTCATGTGTAGTCCAGTTTACATTCTCTGTATTAGTGATAACTTATGATGTTTCTTTTTCTGTGTGACGTAGTTCACGTAGATTCACCGTTTCTGCATCCACTCACTATGCCGATACGGGCCTGATGACACAGATTTCATTGCTGAGTGATATTGCATTGTACGTACGTGCCACAACTTCTTTATCCATTTTTTGGTTTCTGGGATATTTACCTGATACTGTAGACGAGCTTCTTGTGAACACAGCCGTCCCAAATATTGGGGTTTCTGTCTGTTTTTGATTTTAATTTCCGTAAGCTATAGGACCATAAGTGGAAGTGCCATAGGCTGTGTTGCTTTGTTTCTTACGTGTTTCAGGAAACACCATACACTTCTCCAGGGTGGCTGCTGGCAATTTACATCCTGCCAATCAGCATAACAAGGCTCCCTGTTCTCCATATCCTGTCCTACCTTTCTGGATTTTACACTTTTTTCAGATGGCCCTTTTGCCCCGGGGGGGTGGCAGTGAGACTTCATTGTAGTGCAGATTTCCTTTACAGGCTTGCTTGGTTGGACAAAAAGGGCGTATGCGTTTTTTCCTGAATATATTCAGGAAAAAACGCATACGCCCTTTTTGGCCAAGTGCATCATTGTCGACGTTGTGCCTCTTTTCCTATGCTTTCAGGGCAATTCCAGTCTACCCCCTGCAATCGTTTTCCTGAAATTCAGCCCCGCTTTCAAGTCCCCTTCGCAGGCTTACTTCAATATATTTTTGGAGGATAGCTGTCATTTATAACTCTGCAGGTTTGTGAAGTACAGTGCCCCTGCGCTCCTTTCTTCAACTCGCTTTCTTGTGAGCTGGGCACAAAACCGCAAGATTGCTTCAGGCCCTAATCTGTTTCCAGCAGGGCACACTGAGCCTTTGTTTAATTCCTCTTCCTGGTGGGCAATGAGCGTTACATTTGCCCGTGCAGACACCTACAGCTAGTCTCTCATTGGTTCTCCCTATTCCTGTTCATCTTGCACAGAAATGGCAAGCTGTGCCAAACAGGAGGTTAAAGGCACTGACTCTCCAAGCGGGGAGAGTGTTAGTAAAGCATCTGGAATGGTGAACCCGAGGACCAGGATACGAAAACTGAGATGCATTTTAAATCGTTTCCCAATCACACGGTGGACGATACTCTGGGTTTCCCATGCATGTTTTAGCTGGAGGAAGAATGCCTTGAACCTGGAGAGTTGGGACCCATGGAATGGGTACTATGCAGTATGACTTCAAAGGGTCTGCATTTGCTCACCGAAACTCACCAGTGCTATCAGCCAGAAGTGTCCAGCCTTATGTCTCAACCAGCTCTGGGTGTAGATGTGGTCAATCCCGGTTGCATCACATGCCCTGAGTGAATTATTTAAGAATTGCTCTCTATTTCACTGTCTTTGTGTTTTGTTTTCGAAATTTATTTTGATAATGGGATTTATCGGATTTTCACTGCTGCATTTCCGCCGCTGTACACACGCTTGATTCTCTTACGGAGACAAATATATATATCCATGGGTTTTAAGATTCTTCCTAGTCAGGTATATTCCTAGGCGTTGAATATGTGGTGTTGAGTCCATTTCGTTGAGCAAGGAGTAGGTCTTGTCTATTACATATTTGGCTTATGGAATGTTATCTGTGCTAATTTCAGTCTCTGATTTTATGCAGCACCCCAACGCACCTTTCCCCATAAGCAAGCACTAGTTGGTTTTCTAAATTTGAGACCCTGTTCTGTTTTGTAATTCAGTTCATGTGTAGTCAAGTTTACATTCCGTGTATTAGTGATATCTTATGATGTTTCTTTTTCTGTGTGACGTAGTTCACGTAGAATCACCGTACCTGCATCCACTCACTATGCCGCTACGGGCCTGATGACACAGATTTCATTGCTGAGTGATATTGCATTGTACGTACGTGCCACAACTTCTTTATCCATTTTTTGCTTTCTGGGATATTTACCTGATACTGTAGACGAGCTTCTTGTGAACACAGCCGTCCCAAATATTGGGGTGGCTGTCTGTTTTTGATTTTAATTTCCGTAAGCTATAGGACCATAAGTGGAAGTGCCATAGGCTGTGTTGCTTTGTTTCTTACGTGTTTCAGGAAACACCATACACTTCTCCAGGGTGGCTGCTAGCAATTTACATCCTGCCAATCAGCATAACAAGGCTCCCTGTTCTCCATATCCTGTCCTACCTTTCTGGATTTTACACTTTTTTCAGATGGCCCTTTTGCCCGGGGGGGCAGTGAGATTTCATTGTAGTGCAGATTTCCTTTACAGGCTTGCTTGGTTGGCCAAAAAGGGCGTATGCGTTTTTTCCTGAATATATTCAGGAAAGAACGCATACGCCCTTTTTGGCCAAGTGCATCATTGTCGACGTTGTGCCTCTTTTCCTATGCTTTCAGGGCAATTCCAGTCTACCCCCTGCAATTGTTTTCCTGAAATTCAGCCCCGCTATCAAGTCCCCTTCGCAGGCTTACTTCAATATATTTTTGGAGGATAGCTGTCATTTATAACTCTGCAGGTTTGTGAAGTACAGTGCCCCTGAGCTCCTTTCTTCAACTCGCTTTCTTGTGAGCTGGGCACAAAACCGCAGGATTGCTTCATGCCCTAATCTGTTTCCAGCAGGGCACACTGAGCCTTTGTTTAATTCCTCTTCCTGGTGGGCAATGAGCGTTACATTTGCCCGTGCAGACACCTACAGCTAGTCTCTCATTGGTTCTCCCTATTCCTGTTCATCTTGCACAGAAATTGCAAGCTGTGCCAAACAGGAGGTTAAAGGCACTGACTCTCCAAGCGGGGAGAGGGTTAGTAAAGCATCTGGAATGGTGAACCCGAGGACAAGGAAACGAAAACTCAGATGCATTTTAAATCATTTCCCAATCACACGGTGGACGATACTCTGGGTTTCCCATGCATGTTTTAGCTGGAGGAAGAATCCCTTGAACCTGGAGAGTTGGGACCCATGGAATGGGTACCATGCAGTATGACTTCAAAGGGTCTGCATTTGCTCACCGAAACTCACCAATGCTATCAGCCTGAAGTGTCCAGCCTTATGTCTCAACCAGCTCTGGGTGTAGATGTGGTCAATCCCGGTTGCATCACATGCCCTGAGTGAATTATTTAAGAATTGCTCTCTATTTCACTGTCTTTGTGTTTTGTTTTCGAAATTTATTTTGATAATGGGATTTATCGGATTTTCACTGCTGCGTTTCGGCCGCTGTACACACGCTTGATTCTCTGACGGAGACATATATATCCATGGGTTTTAAGATTCTTCCTAGTCAGGTATATTCCTAGGCGTTGAATATGTGGTGTTGGGTCCATTTCGTTGAGCAAGGAGTAGGTCTTGTCTATTACCTATTTGGCTTATGGAAAGTTATCTGTGCTAATTTCAGCCTCTGGTTTTATGCAGCACCCCAAGGCACCTTTCCCCATAAGCAAGCACTAGTTGGTTTTCTAAATTTGAGACCCTGTTCTTTTTTGTAATTCAGTTCATGTGTAGTCAAGTTTACATTCCGTGTATTAGTGATATCTTATGATGTTTCTTTTTCTGTGTGACGTAGTTCACGTAGAATCACCGTACCTGCATCCACTCACTATGCCGCTACGGGCCTGATGACACAGATTTCATTGCTGAGTGATTTGCATTGTACGTACGTGCCACAACTTCTTTATCCATTTTTTGCTTTCTGGGATATTTACCTGATACTGTAGACGAGCTTCTTGTGAACACAGCCGTCCCAAATATTGGGGTGGCTGTCTGTTTTTGATTTTAATTTCCGTATGCTATAGGACCATAAGTGGAAGTGCCATAGGCTGTGTTGCTTTGTTTCTTACGTGTTTCAGGAAACACCATACACTTCTCCAGGGTGGCTGCTGGCAATTTACATCCTGCCAATCAACATAACAAGGCTCCATGTTCTCCATATCCTGTCCTACCTTTCTGGATTTTACACTTTTTTCAGATGGCCCTTTTTCCCGGGGGGGCAGTGACATTTCATTGTAGTGCAGATTTCCTTTACAGGCTTGCTTGGTTGGCCAAAAAGGGCGTATGCGTTTTTTCCTGAATATATTCAGGAAAGAACGCATACGCCCTTTTTGGCTAAGTGCATCATTGTCGACGTTCTGCCTCTTTTCCTATGCTTTCAGGGCAATTCCAGTCTACCCCCTGCAATCGTTTTCCTGAAATTCTGCCCCGCTTTCAAGTCCCCTTCGCAGGCTTACTTCAATATATTTTTGGAGGATAGCTGTCATTTATAACTCTGCAGGTTTGTGAAGTACAGTGTCCCTGAGCTCCTTTCTTCAACTCGCTTTCTTGTGAGCTGGGCACAAAACCGCAGGATTGCTTCAGGCCCTAATCTGTTTCCAGCAGGGCACGCTGAGCCTTTGGTTAATTCCTCTTCCTGGTGGGAAATGAGCGTTACATTTGCCCGTGCAGACACCTACAGCTAGTCTCTCATTGGTTCTCCCTATTCCTGTCCATCTTGCACAGAAATGGCAAGCTGTGCCAAACAGGAGGTTAAAGGCACTGACTCTCCAAGCGGGGAGAGTGTTAGTAAAGCATCTGGAATGGTGAACCCGAGGACCAGGAAACGAAAACTGAGATGCATTTTAAATCGTTTCCCAATCACACGGTGGACGATACTCTGGGTTTCCCATGCATGTTTTAGCTGGAGGAAGAATCCCTTGAACCTGGAGAGTTGGGACCCATGGAATGGGTACCATGCAGTATGACTTCAAAGGGTCTGCATTTGCTCACCGAAACTCACCAATGCTAGCAGCCTGAAGTGTCCAGCCTTATGTCTCAACCAGCTCTGGGTGTAGATGTGGTCAATCCCGGTTGCATCACATGCCCTGAGTGAATTATTTAAGAATTGCTCTCTATTTCACTGTCTTTGTGTTTTGTTTTCGAAATTTATTTTGATAATGGGATTTATCGGATTTTTACTGCTGCGTTTCAGCCGCTGTACACACGCTTGATTCTCTTACGGAGACATATATATCCATGGGTTTTAAGATTCTTCCTAGTCAGGTATATTCCTAGGCGTTGAATATGTGGTGTTGGGTCCATTTCGTTGAGCAAGGAGTAGGTCTTGTCTATTACATATTTGGCTTATGGAAAGTTATCTGTGCTAATTTCAGCCTCTGGTTTTATGCAGCACCCCAAGCCACCTTTCCCCATAAGCAAGCACTAGTTGGTTTTCTAAATTTGAGACCCTGTTCTGTTTTGTAATTCAGTTCATGTGTAGTGAAGTTTACATTCCGTGTATTAGTGATATCTTATGATGTTTCTTTTTCTGTGTGACGTAGTTCACGTAGAATCACCGTACCTGCATCCACTCACTATGCCGCTACGGGCCTGATGACACAGATTTCATTGCTGAGTGATACTGCATTGCACGTACGTGCCACAACTTCTTTATCCATTTTTTGCTTTCTGGGATATTTACCTGGTACTGTAGACGAGCTTCTTGGGAACACAGCCGTCCCAAACTTTGGGGTGGCTCTCTGTTTTTGATTTTAATTTCCCTAAGGAATAGGACCATAAATGCAATTGCTATAGGCTGTGTTGCTTTATTTCTTACGTGTTTCAGGAAACACCATACACTTCTCCAGGGTGGCTGTTGGCAATTTACATCCTGCCAATCAGCATAACAAGGCTCCCTGTTCTCCATATCCTGTCCTACCTTTCTGGATTTTACACTTTTTTCAGATGGCCCTTTTGCCCGGGGGGCAGTGAGACTTCATTGTAGTGCAGATTTCCTTTACAGGCTTGCTTGGTTGGCCAAAAAGTGCGTATGCGTTTTTCCCTGAATATATTCAGGGAAAAACGCATACGTGCTTTTTGGCTAAGTGCATCATTGTCGACGTTGTGCCTCTTTTCCTATGCTTTCAGGGCAATTCCAGTCTACCCCCTGCAATCGTTTTCCTGAAATTCTGCCCCGCTTTCAAGTCCCCTTCGCAGGCTTACTTCAATATATTTTTGGAGGATAGCTGTCATTTATAACTCTGCAGGTTTGTGAATTACAGTGCCCCTGAGCTCCTTTCTTCAACTCGCTTTCTTGTGAGCTGGGCACAAAACCGCAGGATTGCTTCAGGCCCTAATCTGTTTCCGGCAGGGCATGCTGAGCCTTTGGTTAATTCCTCTTCCTGGTGGGCAATGAGCGTTACATTTGCCCGTGCAGACACCTACAGCTAGTCTCTCATTGGTTCTCCCTATTCCTGTTCATCTTGCACAGAAATTGCAAGCTGTGCCAAACAGGAGGTTAAAGGCACTGACTCTCCAAGCGGGGAGAGTGTTAGTAAAGCATCTGGAATGGTGAACCCGAGGACCAGGATACGAAAACTGAGATGCATTTTAAATCGTTTCCCAATCACACGGTGGACGATACTCTTGGTTTCCCATGCATGTTTTAGCTGGAGGAAGAATCCCTTGAACCTGGAGAGTTGGGACCCATGGAATGGGTACCATGCAGTATGACTTCAAAGGGTCTGCATTTGCTCACCGAAACTCACCAATGCTATCAGCCTGAAGTGTCCAGCCTTATGTCTCAACCAGCTCTGGGTGTAGATGTGGTCAATCCCGGTTGCATCACATGCCCTGAGTGAATTATTTAAGAATTGCTCTCTATTTCACTGTCTTTGTGTTTTGTTTTCGAAATTTATTTTGATAATGGGATTTATCGGATTTTTACTGCTGCGTTTCAGCCGCTGTACACACGCTTGATTCTCTTACGGAGACATATATATCCATGGGTTTTAAGATTCTTCCTAGTCAGGTATATTCCTAGGCGTTGAATATGTGGTGTTGGGTCCATTTCGTTGAGCAAGGAGTAGGTCTTGTCTATTACATATTTGGCTTATGGAAAGTTATCTGTGCTAATTTCAGTCTCTGGTTTTATGCAGCACCCCAAGGCACCTTTCCCCATAAGCAAGCACTAGTTGGTTTTCTAAATTTGAGACACTGTTCTGTTTTGTAATTCAGTTCATGTGTAGTCCAGTTTACATTCCGTGTATTAGTGATAACTTATGATGTTTCTTTTTCTGTGTGACGTAGTTCACGTAGATTCACCGTTTCTGCATCCACTCACTATGCCGATACGGGCCTGATGACACAGATTTCATTGCTGAGTGATATTGCATTGTACGTACGTGCCACAACTTCTTTATCCATTTTTTGGTTTCTGGGATATTTACCTGATACTGTAGACGAGCTTCTTGTGAACACAGCCGTCCCAAATATTGGGGTGGCTGTCTGTTTTTGATTTTAATTTCCGTAAGCTATAGGACCATAAGTGGAAGTGCCATAGGCTGTGTTGCTTTGTTTCTTACGTGTTTCAGGAAACACCATACACTTCTCCAGGGTGGCTGCTGGCAATTTACATCCTGCCAATCAGCATAACAAGGCTCCCTGTTCTCCATATCCTGTCCTACCTTTCTGGATTTTACACTTTTTTCAGATGGCCCTTTTGCCCCGGGGGGGGGGGGGGGGGCAGTGAGACTTCATTGTAGTGCAGATTTCTTTACAGGCTTGCTTGGTTGGCCAAAATGGGCGTATGCGTTTTTTCCTGAATATATTCAGGAAAAAACGCATACGCCCTTATTGGCCAAGTGCATCATTGTCGACGTTCTGCCTCTTTTCCTATGCTTTCAGGGCAATTCCAGTCTACCCCCTGCAATCCTTTTCCAGAAATTCTGCCCCCCTTTCAAGTCCCCTTCGCAGGCTTACTTCAATATATTTTTGGAGGATAGCTGTCATTTATAACTCTGCAGGTTTATGAAGTACAGTGCCCCTGAGCTCCTTTCTTCAACTCGCTTTCTTGTGAGCTGGGCACAAAACCGCAGGAATGCTTCAGGCCCTAATCTGTTTCCAGCAGGGCACACTGAGCCTTTGTTTAATTCCTCTTCCTGGTGGGAAATGAGCGTTACATTATCCCGTGCAGACACCTATAGCTAGTCACTCATTGGTTCTCCCTATTCCTGTTCATCTTGCACAGAAATTGCAAGCTGTGCGAAACAGGAGGTTAAAGGCACTGACTCTCCAAGCGGGGAGAGTGTTAGTAAAGCATCTGGAATGGTGAACCCGAGGACCAGGATACGAAAACTGAGATGCATTTTAAATCGTTTCCCAATCACACGGTGGACGATACTCTGGGTTTCCCATGCATGTTTTAGCTGGAGGAAGAATGCCTTGAACCTGGAGAGTTGGGACCCATGGAATGGGTACTATGCAGTATGACTTCAAAGGGTCTGCATTTGCTCACCGAAACTCACCAGTGCTATCAGCCAGAAGTGTCCAGCCTTATGTCTCAACCAGCTCTGGGTGTAGATGTGGTCAATCCCGGTTGCATCACATGCCCTGAGTGAATTATTTAAGAATTGCTCTCTATTTCACTGTCTTTGTGTTTTGTTTTCGAAATTTATTTTGATAATGGGATTTATCGGATTTTCACTGCTGCATTTCCGCCGCTGTACACACGCTTGATTCTCTTACGGAGACAAATATATATATCCATGGGTTTTAAGATTCTTCCTAGTCAGGTATATTCCTAGGCGTTGAATATGTGGTGTTGAGTCCATTTCGTTGAGCAAGGAGTAGGTCTTGTCTATTACATATTTGGCTTATGGAATGTTATCTGTGCTAATTTCAGTCTCTGATTTTATGCAGCACCCCAACGCACCTTTCCCCATAAGCAAGCACTAGTTGGTTTTCTAAATTTGAGACCCTGTTCTGTTTTGTAATTCAGTTCATGTGTAGTCAAGTTTACATTCCGTGTATTAGTGATATCTTATGATGTTTCTTTTTCTGTGTGACGTAGTTCACGTAGAATCACCGTACCTGCATCCACTCACTATGCCGCTACGGGCCTGATGACACAGATTTCATTGCTGAGTGATATTGCATTGTACGTACGTGCCACAACTTCTTTATCCATTTTTTGCTTTCTGGGATATTTACCTGATACTGTAGACGAGCTTCTTGTGAACACAGCCGTCCCAAATATTGGGGTGGCTGTCTGTTTTTGATTTTAATTTCCGTAAGCTATAGGACCATAAGTGGAAGTGCCATAGGCTGTGTTGCTTTGTTTCTTACGTGTTTCAGGAAACACCATACACTTCTCCAGGGTGGCTGCTGGCAATTTACATCCTGCCAATCAGCATAACAAGGCTCCCTGTTCTCCATATCCTGTCCTACCTTTCTGGATTTTACACTTTTTTCAGATGGCCCTTTTGCCCGGGGGGGCAGTGAGATTTCATTGTAGTGCAGATTTCCTTTACAGGCTTGCTTGGTTGGCCAAAAAGGGCGTATGCGTTTTTTCCTGAATATATTCAGGAAAGAACGCATACGCCCTTTTTGGCCAAGTGCATCATTGTCGACGTTGTGCCTCTTTTCCTATGCTTTCAGGGCAATTCCAGTCTACCCCCTGCAATCGTTTTCCTGAAATTCAGCCCCGCTATCAAGTCCCCTTCGCAGGCTTACTTCAATATATTTTTGGAGGATAGCTGTCATTTATAACTCTGCAGGTTTGTGAAGTACAGTGCCCCTGAGCTCCTTTCTTCAACTCGCTTTCTTGTGAGCTGGGCACAAAACCGCAGGATTGCTTCATGCCCTAATCTGTTTCCAGCAGGGCACACTGAGCCTTTGTTTAATTCCTCTTCCTGGTGGGCAATGAGCGTTACATTTGCCCGTGCAGACACCTACAGCTAGTCTCTCATTGGTTCTCCCTATTCCTGTTCATCTTGCACAGAAATTGCAAGCTGTGCCAAACAGGAGGTTAAAGGCACTGACTCTCCAAGCGGGGAGAGGGTTAGTAAAGCATCTGGAATGGTGAACCCGAGGACAAGGAAACGAAAACTCAGATGCATTTTAAATCATTTCCCAATCACACGGTGGACGATACTCTGGGTTTCCCATGCATGTTTTAGCTGGAGGACGAATCCCTTGAACCTGGAGAGTTGGGACCCATGGAATGGGTACCATGCAGTATGACTTCAAAGGGTCTGCATTTGCTCACCGAAACTCACCAATGCTATCAGCCTGAAGTGTCCAGCCTTATGTCTCAACCAGCTCTGGGTGTAGATGTGGTCAATCCCGGTTGCATCACATGCCCTGAGTGAATTATTTAAGAATTGCTCTCTATTTCACTGTCTTTGTGTTTTGTTTTCGAAATTTATTTTGATAATGGGATTTATCGGATTTTCACTGCTGCGTTTCGGCCGCTGTACACACGCTTGATTCTCTGACGGAGACATATATATCCATGGGTTTTAAGATTCTTCCTAGTCAGGTATATTCCTAGGCGTTGAATATGTGGTGTTGGGTCCATTTCGTTGAGCAAGGAGTAGGTCTTGTCTATTACCTATTTGGCTTATGGAAAGTTATCTGTGCTAATTTCAGCCTCTGGTTTTATGCAGCACCCCAAGGCACCTTTCCCCATAAGCAAGCACTAGTTGGTTTTCTAAATTTGAGACCCTGTTCTTTTTTGTAATTCAGTTCATGTGTAGTCAAGTTTACATTCCGTGTATTAGTGATATCTTATGATGTTTCTTTTTCTGTGTGACGTAGTTCACGTAGAATCACCGTACCTGCATCCACTCACTATGCCGCTACGGGCCTGATGACACAGATTTCATTGCTGAGTGATTTGCATTGTACGTACGTGCCACAACTTCTTTATCCATTTTTTGCTTTCTGGGATATTTACCTGATACTGTAGACGAGCTTCTTGTGAACACAGCCGTCCCAAATATTGGGGTGGCTGTCTGTTTTTGATTTTAATTTCCGTATGCTATAGGACCATAAGTGGAAGTGCCATAGGCTGTGTTGCTTTGTTTCTTACGTGTTTCAGGAAACACCATACACTTCTCCAGGGTGGCTGCTGGCAATTTACATCCTGCCAATCAACATAACAAGGCTCCATGTTCTCCATATCCTGTCCTACCTTTCTGGATTTTACACTTTTTTCAGATGGCCCTTTTTCCCGGGGGGGCAGTGACATTTCATTGTAGTGCAGATTTCCTTTACAGGCTTGCTTGGTTGGCCAAAAAGGGCGTATGCGTTTTTTCCTGAATATATTCAGGAAAGAACGCATACGCCCTTTTTGGCTAAGTGCATCATTGTCGACGTTCTGCCTCTTTTCCTATGCTTTCAGGGCAATTCCAGTCTACCCCCTGCAATCGTTTTCCTGAAATTCTGCCCCGCTTTCAAGTCCCCTTCGCAGGCTTACTTCAATACATTTTTGGAGGATAGCTGTCATTTATAACTCTGCAGGTTTGTGAAGTACAGTGTCCCTGAGCTCCTTTCTTCAACTCGCTTTCTTGTGAGCTGAGCACAAAACCGCAGGATTGCTTCAGGCCCTAATATGTTTCCGGCAGGGCACGCTGAGCCTTTGGTTAATTCCTCTTCCTGGTGGGAAATGAGCGTTACATTTGCCCGTGCAGACACCTACAGCTAGTCTCTCATTGGTTCTCCCTATTCCTGTCCATCTTGCACAGAAATGGCAAGCTGTGCCAAACAGGAGGTTAAAGGCACTGACTCTCCAAGCGGGGAGAGTGTTAGTAAAGCATCTGGAATGGTGAACCCGAGGACCAGGAAACGAAAACTGAGATGCATTTTAAATCGTTTCCCAATCACACGGTGGACGATACTCTGGGTTTCCCATGCATGTTTTAGCTGGAGGAAGAATCCCTTGAACCTGGAGAGTTGGGACCCATGGAATGGGTACCATGCAGTATGACTTCAAAGGGTCTGCATTTGCTCACCGAAACTCACCAATGCTAGCAGCCTGAAGTGTCCAGCCTTATGTCTCAACCAGCTCTGGGTGTAGATGTGGTCAATCCCGGTTGCATCACATGCCCTGAGTGAATTATTTAAGAATTGCTCTCTATTTCACTGTCTTTGTGTTTTGTTTTCGAAATTTATTTTGATAATGGGATTTATCGGATTTTTACTGCTGCGTTTCAGCCGCTGTACACACGCTTGATTCTCTTACGGAGACATATATATCCATGGGTTTTAAGATTCTTCCTAGTCAGGTATATTCCTAGGCGTTGAATATGTGGTGTTGGGTCCATTTCGTTGAGCAAGGAGTAGGTCTTGTCTATTACATATTTGGCTTATGGAAAGTTATCTGTGCTAATTTCAGCCTCTGGTTTTATGCAGCACCCCAAGCCACCTTTCCCCATAAGCAAGCACTAGTTGGTTTTCTAAATTTGAGACCCTGTTCTGTTTTGTAATTCAGTTCATGTGTAGTGAAGTTTACATTCCGTGTATTAGTGATATCTTATGATGTTTCTTTTTCTGTGTGACGTAGTTCACGTAGAATCACCGTACCTGCATCCACTCACTATGCCGCTACGGGCCTGATGACACAGATTTCATTGCTGAGTGATACTGCATTGCACGTACGTGCCACAACTTCTTTATCCATTTTTTGCTTTCTGGGATATTTACCTGGTACTGTAGACGAGCTTCTTGGGAACACAGCCGTCCCAAACTTTGGGGTGGCTCTCTGTTTTTGATTTTAATTTCCCTAAGGAATAGGACCATAAATGCAATTGCTATAGGCTGTGTTGCTTTATTTCTTACGTGTTTCAGGAAACACCATACACTTCTCCAGGGTGGCTGTTGGCAATTTACATCCTGCCAATCAGCATAACAAGGCTCCCTGTTCTCCATATCCTGTCCTACCTTTCTGGATTTTACACTTTTTTCAGATGGCCCTTTTGCCCGGGGGGCAGTGAGACTTCATTGTAGTGCAGATTTCCTTTACAGGCTTGCTTGGTTGGCCAAAAAGTGCGTATGCGTTTTTCCCTGAATATATTCAGGAAAAAACGCATACGTGCTTTTTGGCTAAGTGCATCATTGTCGACGTTGTGCCTCTTTTCCTATGCTTTCAGGGCAATTCCAGTCTACCCCCTGCAATCGTTTTCCTGAAATTCTGCCCCGCTTTCAAGTCCCCTTCGCAGGCTTACTTCAATATATTTTTGGAGGATAGCTGTCATTTATAACTCTGCAGGTTTGTGAATTACAGTGCCCCTGAGCTCCTTTCTTCAACTCGCTTTCTTGTGAGCTGGGCACAAAACCGCAGGATTGCTTCAGGCCCTAATCTGTTTCCGGCAGGGCATGCTGAGCCTTTGGTTAATTCCTCTTCCTGGTGGGCAATGAGCGTTACATTTGCCCGTGCAGACACCTACAGCTAGTCTCTCATTGGTTCTCCCTATTCCTGTTCATCTTGCACAGAAATTGCAAGCTGTGCCAAACAGGAGGTTAAAGGCACTGACTCTCCAAGCGGGGAGAGTGTTAGTAAAGCATCTGGAATGGTGAACCCGAGGACCAGGATACGAAAACTGAGATGCATTTTAAATCGTTTCCCAATCACACGGTGGACGATACTCTTGGTTTCCCATGCATGTTTTAGCTGGAGGAAGAATCCCTTGAACCTGGAGAGTTGGGACCCATGGAATGGGTACCATGCAGTATGACTTCAAAGGGTCTGCATTTGCTCACCGAAACTCACCAATGCTATCAGCCTGAAGTGTCCAGCCTTATGTCTCAACCAGCTCTGGGTGTAGATGTGGTCAATCCCGGTTGCATCACATGCCCTGAGTGAATTATTTAAGAATTGCTCTCTATTTCACTGTCTTTGTGTTTTGTTTTCGAAATTTATTTTGATAATGGGATTTATCGGATTTTTACTGCTGCGTTTCAGCCGCTGTACACACGCTTGATTCTCTTACGGAGACATATATATCCATGGGTTTTAAGATTCTTCCTAGTCAGGTATATTCCTAGGCGTTGAATATGTGGTGTTGGGTCCATTTCGTTGAGCAAGGAGTAGGTCTTGTCTATTACATATTTGGCTTATGGAAAGTTATCTGTGCTAATTTCAGTCTCTGGTTTTATGCAGCACCCCAAGGCACCTTTCCCCATAAGCAAGCACTAGAGGGTTTTCTAAATTTGAGACACTGTTCTGTTTTGTAATTCAGTTCATGTGTAGTCCAGTTTACATTCCGTGTATTAGTGATAACTTATGATGTTTCTTTTTCTGTGTGACGTAGTTCACGTAGATTCACCGTTTCTGCATCCACTCACTATGCCGATACGGGCCTGATGACACAGATTTCATTGCTGAGTGATATTGCATTGTACGTACGTGCCACAACTTCTTTATCCATTTTTTGGTTTCTGGGATATTTACCTGATACTGTAGACGAGCTTCTTGTGAACACAGCCGTCCCAAATATTGGGGTGGCTGTCTGTTTTTGATTTTAATTTCCGTAAGCTATAGGACCATAAGTGGAAGTGCCATAGGCTGTGTTGCTTTGTTTCTTACGTGTTTCAGGAAACACCATACACTTCTCCAGGGTGGCTGCTGGCAATTTACATCCTGCCAATCAGCATAACAAGGCTCCCTGTTCTCCATATCCTGTCGTACCTTTCTGGATTTTACACTTTTTTCAGATGGCCCTTTTGCCCCGGGGGGGGGGGGGGCAGTGAGACTTCATTGTAGTGCAGATTTCCTTTACAGGCTTGCTTGGTTGGCCAAAATGGGCGTATGCGTTTTTTCCTGAATATATTCAGGAAAAAACGCATACGCCCTTATTGGCCAAGTGCATCATTGTCGACGTTCTGCCTCTTTTCCTATGCTTTCAGGGCAATTCCAGTCTACCCCCTGCAATCCTTTTCCAGAAATGCTGCCCCCCTTTCAAGTCCCCTTCGCAGGCTTACTTCAATATATTTTTGGAGGATAGCTGTCATTTATAACTCTGCAGGTTTGTGAAGTACAGTGCCCCTGAGCTCCTTTCTTCAACTCGCTTTCTTGTGAGCTGGGCACAAAACCGCAGGAATGCTTCAGGCCCTAATCTGTTTCCAGCAGGGCACACTGAGCCTTTGTTTAATTCCTCTTCCTGGTGGGAAATGAGCGTTACATTATCCCGTGCAGACACCTATAGCTAGTCTCTCATTGGTTCTCCCTATTCCTGTTCATCTTGCACAGAAATTGCAAGCTGTGCGAAACAGGAGGTTAAAGGCACTGACTCTCCAAGCGGGGAGAGTGTTAGTAAAGCATCTGGAATGGTGAACCCGAGGACCAGGATACGAAAACTGAGATGCATTTTAAATCGTTTCCCAATCACACGGTGGACGATACTCTGGGTTTCCCATGCATGTTTTAGCTGGAGGAAGAATGCCTTGAACCTGGAGAGTTGGGACCCATGGAATGGGTACTATGCAGTATGACTTCAAAGGGTCTGCATTTGCTCACCGAAACTCACCAGTGCTATCAGCCAGAAGTGTCCAGCCTTATGTCTCAACCAGCTCTGGGTGTAGATGTGGTCAATCCCGGTTGCATCACATGCCCTGAGTGAATTATTTAAGAATTGCTCTCTATTTCACTGTCTTTGTGTTTTGTTTTCGAAATTTATTTTGATAATGGGATTTA
Source organism: Phocoena phocoena (assembly GCF_963924675.1). NCBI lineage: Eukaryota > Metazoa > Chordata > Mammalia > Artiodactyla > Phocoenidae > Phocoena > Phocoena phocoena. The sequence continues at coordinate 85,811 of NW_027077620.1, forward strand.
TCGGATTTTCACTGCTGCATTTCCGCCGCTGTACACACGCTTGATTCTCTTACGGAGACAAATATATATATCCATGGGTTTTAAGATTCTTCCTAGTCAGGTATATTCCTAGGCGTTGAATATGTGGTGTTGAGTCCATTTCGTTGAGCAAGGAGTAGGTCTTGTCTATTACATATTTGGCTTATGGAATGTTATCTGTGCTAATTTCAGTCTCTGATTTTATGCAGCACCCCAAGGCACCTTTCCCCATAAGCAAGCACTAGTTGGTTTTCTAAATTTGAGACACTGTTCTGTTTTGTAATTCAGTTCATGTGTAGTCCAGTTTACATTCTCTGTATTAGTGATAACTTATGATGTTTCTTTTTCTGTGTGACGTAGTTCACGTAGATTCACCGTTTCTGCATCCACTCACTATGCCGATACGGGCCTGATGACACAGATTTCATTGCTGAGTGATATTGCATTGTACGTACGTGCCACAACTTCTTTATCCATTTTTTGGTTTCTGGGATATTTACCTGATACTGTAGACGAGCTTCTTGTGAACACAGCCGTCCCAAATATTGGGGTTTCTGTCTGTTTTTGATTTTAATTTCCGTAAGCTATAGGACCATAAGTGGAAGTGCCATAGGCTGTGTTGCTTTGTTTCTTACGTGTTTCAGGAAACACCATACACTTCTCCAGGGTGGCTGCTGGCAATTTACATCCTGCCAATCAGCATAACAAGGCTCCCTGTTCTCCATATCCTGTCCTACCTTTCTGGATTTTACACTTTTTTCAGATGGCCCTTTTGCCCCGGGGGGGGGCAGTGAGACTTCATTGTAGTGCAGATTTCCTTTACAGGCTTGCTTGGTTGGACAAAAAGGGCGTATGCGTTTTTTCCTGAATATATTCAGGAAAAAACGCATACGCCCTTTTTGGCCAAGTGCATCATTGTCGACGTTGTGCCTCTTTTCCTATGCTTTCAGGGCAATTCCAGTCTACCCCCTGCAATCGTTTTCCTGAAATTCAGCCCCGCTTTCAAGTCCCCTTCGCAGGCTTACTTCAATATATTTTTGGAGGATAGCTGTCATTTATAACTCTGCAGGTTTGTGAAGTACAGTGCCCCTGCGCTCCTTTCTTCAACTCGCTTTCTTGTGAGCTGGGCACAAAACCGCAAGATTGCTTCAGGCCCTAATCTGTTTCCAGCAGGGCACACTGAGCCTTTGTTTAATTCCTCTTCCTGGTGGGCAATGAGCGTTACATTTGCCCGTGCAGACACCTACAGCTAGTCTCTCATTGGTTCTCCCTATTCCTGTTCATCTTGCACAGAAATGGCAAGCTGTGCCAAACAGGAGGTTAAAGGCACTGACTCTCCAAGCGGGGAGAGTGTTAGTAAAGCATCTGGAATGGTGAACCCGAGGACCAGGATACGAAAACTGAGATGCATTTTAAATCGTTTCCCAATCACACGGTGGACGATACTCTGGGTTTCCCATGCATGTTTTAGCTGGAGGAAGAATGCCTTGAACCTGGAGAGTTGGGACCCATGGAATGGGTACTATGCAGTATGACTTCAAAGGGTCTGCATTTGCTCACCGAAACTCACCAGTGCTATCAGCCAGAAGTGTCCAGCCTTATGTCTCAACCAGCTCTGGGTGTAGATGTGGTCAATCCCGGTTGCATCACATGCCCTGAGTGAATTATTTAAGAATTGCTCTCTATTTCACTGTCTTTGTGTTTTGTTTTCGAAATTTATTTTGATAATGGGATTTATCGGATTTGCACTGCTGCATTTCCGCCGCTGTACACACGCTTGATTCTCTTACGGAGACAAATATATATATCCATGGGTTTTAAGATTCTTCCTAGTCAGGTATATTCCTAGGCGTTGAATATGTGGTGTTGAGTCCATTTCGTTGAGCAAGGAGTAGGTCTTGTCTATTACATATTTGGCTTATGGAATGTTATCTGTGCTAATTTCAGTCTCTGTTTTTATGCAGCACCCCAACGCACCTTTCCCCATAAGCAAGCACTAGTTGGTTTTCTAAATTTGAGACCCTGTTCTGTTTTGTAATTCAGTTCATGTGTAGTCAAGCTTACATTCCGTGTATTAGTGATATCTTATGATGTTTCTTTTTCTGTGTGACGTAGTTCACGTAGAATCACCGTACCTGGATCCACTCACTATGCCGCTACGGGCCTGATGACACAGATTTCATTGCTGAGTGATATTGCATTGCACGTACGTGCCACAACTTCTTTATCCATTTTTTGCTTTCTGGGATATTCACCTGATACTGTAGACGAGCTTCTTGTGAACACAGACGTCCCAAATATTGGGGTGGCTGTCTGTTTTTGATTTTAATTTCCGTAAGTTATAGGACCATAAGTGGAAGTGCCATAGGCTGTGTTGCTTTGTTTCTTACGTGTTTTAGGAAACACCATACACTTCTCCAGGGTGGCTGCTGGCAATTTACATCCTGCCAATCAGCATAACAAGGCTCCCTGTTCTCCATATCCTGTCCTACCTTTCTGGATTTTACACTTTTTTCAGATGGCCCTTTTGCCCGGGGGGGGGCAGTGAGATTTCATTGTAGTGCAGATTTCCTTTACAGGCTTGCTTGGTTGGCCAAAAAGGGCGTATGCGTTTTTTCCTGAATATATTCAGGAAAAAACGCATACGCACTTTTTGGCCAAGTGCATCATTGTCGACGTTCTGCCTCTTTTCCTATGCTTTCAGGGCAATTCCAGTCTACACCCTGCAATCGTTTTCCTGAAATTCAGCCCCGTTTTCAAGTCCCCTTCGCAGGCTTACTTCAATATATTTTTGGAGGATAGCTGTCATTTATAACTCTGCAGGTTTGTGAAGTACAGTGCCCCTGAGCTCCTTTCTTCAACTCGCTTTCTTGTGAGCTGGGCACAAAACCGCAGGATTGCTTCAGGCCCTAATCTGTTTCCAGCAGGGCACACTGAGCCTTTGTTTAATTCCTCTTCCTGGTGGGCAATGAGCGTTACATTTGCCCGTGCAGACACCTACAGCTAGTCTCTCATTGGTTCTCCCTATTCCTGTTCATCTTGCACAGAAATTGCAAGCTGTGCGAAACAGGAGGTTAAAGGCACTGACTCTCCAAGCGGGGAGAGGGTTAGTAAAGCATCTGGAATGGTGAACCCGAGGACAAGGAAACGAAAACTGAGATGCATTTTAAATCATTTCCCAATCACACGGTGGACGATACTCTGGGTTTCCCATGCATGTTTTAGCTGGAGGAAGAATCCCTTGAACCTGGAGAGTTGGGACCCATGGAATGGGTACCATGCAGTATGACTTCAAAGGGTCTGCATTTGCTCACCGAAACTCACCAATGCTATCAGCCTGAAGTGTCCAGCCTTATGTCTCAACCAGCTCTGGGTGTAGATGTGGTCAATCCCGGTTGCATCACATGCCCTGAGTGAATTATTTAAGAATTGCTCTCTATTTCACTGTCTTTGTGTTTTGTTTTCGAAATTTATTTTGATAATGGGATTTATCGGATTTTCACTGCTGCGTTTCGGCCGCTGTACACACGCTTGATTCTCTGACGGAGACATATATATCCATGGGTTTTAAGATTCTTCCTAGTCAGGTATATTCCTAGGCGTTGAATATGTGGTGTTGGGTCCATTTCGTTGAGCAAGGAGTAGGTCTTGTCTATTACCTATTTGGCTTATGGAAAGTTATCTGTGCTAATTTCAGCCTCTGGTTTTATGCAGCACCCTAACGCACCTTTCCCCATAAGCAAGCACTAGTTGGTTTTCTAAATTTGAGACCATGTTCTTTTTTGTAATTCAGTTCATGTGTAGTCAAGTTTACATTCCGTGTATTAGTGATATCTTATGATGTTTCTTTTTCTGTGTGACGTAGTTCACGTAGAATCACCGTACCTGGATCCACTCACTATGCCGCTACGGGCCTGATGACACAGATTTCATTGCTGAGTGATATTGCATTGCACGTACGTGCCACAACTTCTTTATCCATTTTTTGCTTTCTGGGATATTTACCTGATACTGTAGACGAGCTTCTTGTGAACACAGCCGTCCCAAATATTGGGGTGGCTGTCTGTTTTTGATTTTAATTTCCGTAAGCTATAGGACCATAAGTGGAAGTGCCATAGGCTGTGTTGCTTTGTTTCTTACGTGTTTCAGGAAACACCATACACTTCTCCAGGGTGGCTGCTGGCAATTTACATCCTGCCAATCAGCATAACAAGGCTCCCTGTTCTCCATATCCTGTCCTACCTTTCTGGATTTTACACTTTTTTCAGATGGCCCTTTTGCCCGGGGGGGCAGTGAGATTTTATTGTAGTGCAGATTTCCTTTACAGGCTTGCTTGGTTGGCCAAAAAGGGCGTATGCGTTTTTTCCTGAATATATTCAGGAAAGAACGCATACGCCCTTTTTGGCCAAGTGCATCATTGTCGACGTTGTGCCTTATTTCCTATGCTTTCAGGGCAATTCCAGTCTACCCCCTGCAATCGTTTTCCTGAAATTCAGCCCCGCTTTCAAGTCCCCTTCGCAGGCTTACTTCAATATATTTTTGGAGGATAGCTGTCATTTATAACTCTGCAGGTTTGTGAAGTACAGTGCCCCTGAGCTCCTTTCTTCAACTCGCTTTCTTGTGAGCTGGGCACAAAACCGCAGGATTGCTTCAGGCCCTAATCTGTTTCCAGCAGGGCACACTGAGCCTTTGTTTAATTCCTCTTCCTGGTGGGCAATGAGCGTTACATTTGCCCGTGCAGACACCTACAGCTAGTCTCTCATTGGTTCTCCCTATTCCTGTTCATCTTGCACAGAAATGGCAAGCTGTGCGAAACAGGAGGTTAAAGGCACTGACTCTCCAAGCGGGGAGAGTGTTAGTAAAGCATCTGGAATGGTGAACCCGAGGACCAGGAAACGAAAACTGAGATGCATTTTACATCATTTCCCAATCACACGGTGGACGATACTCTGGGTTTCCCATGCATGTTTTAGCTGGAGGAAGAATCCCTTGAACCTGAAGAGTTGGGACCCATGGAATAGGTACCATGCAGTATGACTTCAAAGGGTCTGCATTTGCTCACCGAAACTCACCAATGCTATCAGCCTGAAGTGTCCAGCCTTATGTCTCAACCAGCTCTGGGTGTAGATGTGGTCAATCCCGGTTGCATCACATGCCCTGAGTGAATTAGTTAAGAATTGCTCTCTATTTCACTGTCTTTGTGTTTTGTTTTCGAAATTTATTTTGATAATGGGATTTATCGGATTTTCACTGCTGCGTTTCGGCCGCTGTACACACGCTTGATTCTCTTACGGAGACATATATATCCATGGGTTTTAAGATTCTTCCTAGTCAGGTATATTCCTAGGCGTTGAATATGTGGTGTTGAGTCCATTTCGTTGAGCAAGGAGTAGATCTTGTCTATTACATATTTGGCTTATGGAATGTTATCTGTGCTAATTTCAGTCTCTGGTTTTATGCAGCACCCCAAGGCACCTTTCCCCATAAGCAAGCACTAGTTGGTTTTCTAAATTTGAGACCCTGTTCTGTTTTGTAATTCAGTTCATGTGTAGTCAAGTTTACATTCCGTGTATTAGTGATATCTTATGATGTTTCTTTTTCTGTGTGACGTAGTTCACGTAGAATCACCGTACCTGCATCCACTCACTATGCCGCTACGGGCCTGATGACACAGATTTCATTGCTGAGTGATATTGCATTGCACGTACGTGCCACAACTTCTTTATCCATTTTTTGCTTTCTGGGATATTTACCTGGTACTGTAGACAAGCTTCTTGGGAACACAGCCGTCCCAAATATTGGGGTGGCTCTCTGTTTTTGATTTTAATTTCCGTAAGCTATAGGACCATAAGTGGAAGTGCCATAGGCTGTGTTGCTTTGTTTCTTACGTGTTTCAGGAAACACCATACACTTCTCCAGGGTGGCTGCTGGCAATTTACATCCTGCCAATCAGCATAACAAGGCTCCCTTTTCTCCATATCCTGTCCTACATTTCTGGATTTTACACTTTTTTCAGATGGCCCTTTTGCCCGGGGGGCAGTGAGACTTCATTGTAGTGCAGATTTCATTTAGAGGCTTGCTTGGTTGGCCAAAAAGGGCGTATGCGTTTTTTCCTGAATATATTCAGGAAAAAACGCATACGCCCTTTTTGGCCAAGTGCATCATTGTCGACTTTCTGCCTCTTTTCCTATGCTTTCAGGGCAATTCCAGTCTATCCCCTGCAATCGTTTTCCTGAAATTCTGCCCCGCTTTCAAGTCCCCTTCGCAGGCTTACTTCAATATATTTTTGGAGGATAGCTGTCATTTATAACTCTGCAGGTTTGTGAATTACAGTGCCCCTGAGCTCCTTTCTTCAACTCGCTTTCTTGTGAGCTGGGCACAAAACCGCAGGATTGCTTCAGGCCCTAATCTGTTTCCGGCAGGGCATGCTAAGCCTTTGGTTAATTCCTCTTCCTGGTGGGAAATGAGCGTTATATTTGCCCGTGCAGACACCTACAGCTAGTCTCTCATTGGTTCTCCCTATTCCTGTTCATCTTGCACAGAAATGGCAAGCTGTGCCAAACAGGAGGTTAAAGGCACTGACTCTCCGAGCAGGGAGAGTGTTAGTAAAGCATCTGGAATGGTGAACCCGAGGACCAGGATACGAAAACTGAGATGCATTTTAAATCGTTTCCCAATCACACGCTGGACCATACTGTGGCTTTCTCATGCATGTTTTAGCTGGAGGAAGAATCCCTTGAACCTGAAGAGTTGGGACCCATGGAATAGGTACCATGCAGTATGACTTCAAAGGGTCTGCATTTGCTCACCGAAACTCACCAATGCTATCAGCCTGAAGTGTCCAGCCTTATGTCTCAACCAGCTCTGGGTGTAGATGTGGTCAATCCCGGTTGCATCACATTCCCTGAGTGAATTATTTAAGAATTGCTCTCTATTTCACTGTCTTTGTGTTTTGTTTCGAAATTTATTTTGATAATGGGATTTATCGGATTTTCACTGCTGCGTTTCGGCCGCTGTACACACGCTTGATTCTCTTACGGAGACATATATATCCATGGGTTTTAAGATTCTTCCTAGTCAGGTATATTCCTAGGCGTTGAATATGTGGTGTTGAGTCCATTTCGTTGAGCAAGGAGTAGGTCTTGTCTATTACATATTTGCCTTATGGAATGTTATCTGTGCTAATTTCAGTCTCTGGTTTTATGCAGCACCCCAAGGCACCTTTCCCCATAATCAAGCACTAGTTGGTTTTCTAAATTTGAGACCCTGTTCTGTTTTGTAATTCAGTTCATGTGTAGTCAAGTTTACATTCCGTGCATTAGTGATATCTTATGATGTTTCTTTTTCTGTGTGACGTAGTTCACGTAGAATCACCGTACCTGCATCCACTCACTATGCCGCTACGGGCCTGATGACACAGATTTCATTGCTGAGTGATACTGCATTGCACGTACGTGCCACAACTTCTTTATCCATTTTTTGCCTTCTGGGCTATTTACCTGATATTGTAGACGAGCTTCTTGTGAACACAGCCGTCCCAAATATTGGGGTGGCTGTCTGTTTTTGATTTTAATTTCCGTAAGCTATAGGACCATAAGTGGAAGTGCCATAGGCTGTGCTGCTTTGTTTCTTACGTGTTTCAGGAAACACCATACACTTCTCCAGGGTGGCTGCTGGCAATTTACATCCTGCCAATCAGCATAACAAGGCTCCCTGTTCTCCATATCCTGTCCTACCTTTCTGGATTTTACACTTTTTTCAGATGGCCCTTTTGCCCGGGGGGCAGTGAGACTTCATTGTAGTGCAGATTTCCTTTACAGGCTTGCTTGGTTGGCCAAAAAGGGCGTATGCGTTTTTTCCTGAATATATTCAGGAAAAAACGCATACGCCCTTTTTGGCCAAGTGCATCATTGTCGACGTTCTGCCTCTTTTCCTATGCTTTCAGGGCAATTCCAGTCTACCCCCTGCAATCGTTTTCCTGAAATTCTGCCCCGCTTTCAAGTCCCCTTCGCAGGCTTACTTCAATATATTTTTGGAGGATAGCTGTCATTTATAACTCTGCAGGTTTGTGAATTACAGTGCCCCTGAGCTCCTTTGTTCAACTCGCTTTCTTGTGAGCTGGGCACAAAACCGCAGGATTGCTTCAGGCCCTAATCTGTTTCCAGCAGGACACACTGAGCCTTTGTTTAATTCCTCTTCCTGGTGGGCAATGAGCGTTACATTTGCCCGTGCAGACACCTACAGCTAGTCTCTCATTGGTTCTCCTTATTCCTGTTCATCTTGCACAGAAATTGCAAGCTGTGCCAAACAGGAGGTTAAAGGCACTGACTCTCCAAGCAGGGAGAGTGTTAGTAAAGCATCTGGAATTGTGAACCCGAGATCCAGGATACGAAAACTGAGATGCATTTTAAATCGTTTCAAAATCACACGGTGGACCATAATGTGGGGTTCCCATGCATGTTTTAGCTGGAGGAAGAATCCCTTGAACCTGAAGAGTTGGGACCCATGGAATATGTACCATGCAGTATGACTTCAAAGGGTCTGCATTTGCTCACCGAAACTCACCAATGCTATCAGCCTGAAGTGTCCAGCCTTATGTCTCAACCAGCTCTGGGTGTAGATGTGGTCAATCCCGGTTGCATCACATGCCCTGAGTGAATTAGTTAAGAATTGCTCTCTATTTCACTGTGTTTGTGTTTTGTTTTCGAAATTTATTTTGATAATGGGATTTATCGGATTTTCACTGCTGCGTTTCGGCCGCTGTACACACGCTTGATTCTCTTACGGAGACATATATATCCATGGGTTTTAAGATTCTTCCTAGTCAGGTATATTCCTAGGCGTTGAATATGTGGTGTTGAGTCCATTTCGTTGAGCAAGGAGTAGGTCTTGTCTATTACATATTTGGCTTATGGAATGTTATCTGTGCTAATTTCAGTCTCTGGTTTTATGCAGCACCCCAAGGCACCTTTCCCCATAAGCAAGCACTAGTTGGTTTTCTAAATTTGAGACCCTGTTCTGTTTTGTAATTCAGTTCATGTGTAGTCAAGTTTACATTCCGTGTATTAGTGATATCTTATGATGTTTCTTTTTCTGTGTGACGTAGTTCACGTAGAATCACCGTACCTGCATCCACTCACTATGCCGCTACGGGCCTGATGACACAGATTTCATTGCTGAGTGATATTGCATTGTACGTACGTGCCACAACTTCTTTATCCATTTTTTGCTTTCTGGGATATTTACCTGATACTGTAGACGAGCTTCTTGTGAACACAGCCGTCTCAAATATTGGGGTGGCTGTCTGTTTTTGATTTTAATTTCCGTAAGCTATAGGACCAAAAGTGGAAGTGCCATAGGCTGTGTTGCTTTGTTTCTTAACGTGTTTCAGGAAACACCATACACTTCTCCAGGGTGGCTGCTGGCAATTTACATCCTGCCAATCAGCATAACAAGGCTCCCTGTTCTCCATATCCTGTCCTACCTTTCTGGATTTTACACTTTTTTCAGATGGCCCTTTTGCCCGGGGGGCAGTGAGACTACATTGTGGTGCAGATTTCCTTTACAGGCTTGCTTGGTTGGCCAAAAAGGGCGTATGCGTTTTTTCCTGAATATATTCAGGAAAAAACGCATACGCCCTTTTTGGCCAAGTGCATCATTGTCGACGTTCTGCCTCTTTTCCTATGCTTTCAGGGCAATTCCAGTCTACCCCCTGCAATCGTTTTCCTGAAATTCTGCCCCGCTTTCAAGTCCCCTTCGCAGGCTTACTTCAATATATTTTTGGAGGATAGCTGTCATTTATAACTCTGGAGGTTTGTGAATTACAGTGCCCCTGAGCTCCTTTCTTCAACTCGCTTTCTTGTGAGCTGGGCACAAAACCGCAGGATTGCTTCAGGCCCTAATCTGTTTCCGGCAGGGCATGCTGAGCCTTTGGTTAATTCCTCTTCCTGGTGGGAAATGAGCGTTACATTTGCCCGTGCAGACACCTACAGCTAGTCTCTCATTGGTTCTCCCTATTCCTGTTCATCTTGCACAGAAATTGCAAGCTGTGCAAAACAGGAGGTTAAAGGCACTGACTCTCCAAGCAGGGAGAGTGTTAGTAAAGCATCTGGAATGGTGAACCCGAGGACCAGGATACGAAAACTGAGATGCATTTTAAATCGTTTCCCAATCACACGGTGGATGATACTCTGGGTTTCCCATGCATGTTTTAGCTGGAGGAAGAATGCCTTGAACCTGGAGAGTTGGGACCCATGGAATGGGTACCATGCAGTATGACTTCAAAGGGTCTGCATTTGCTCACCGAAACTCACCAATGCTATCAGCCTGAAGTGTCCAGCCTTATGTCTCAACCAGCTCTGGGTGTAGATGTGGTAAATCCCGGTTGCATCACATGCCCTGAGTGAATTATTTAAGAATTGCTCTCTATTTCACTGTCTTTGTGTTTTGTTTTCGAAATTTATTTTGATAATGGGATTTATCGAATTTTCACTGCTGCGTTTCGCCCGCTGTATACACGCTTGATTCTCTTACGGAGACATATATATCCATGGGTTTTAAGATTCTTCCTATTCAGGTATATTCCTAGGCGTTAAATATATGGTGTTGGGTCCATTTCGTTGAGCAAGTAGTAGTTCTTGTCTATTACATATTTGGCTTATGGAAAGTTATCTGTGCTAATTTCAGTCTCTGGTTTTATGCAGCACCACAAGGCACCTTTCCCCATAAGCAAGCACTAGTTGGTTTTCTAAATTTGAGACCCTGTTCTGTTTTTTAATTCAGTTCATGTGTAGTCAAGCTTACATTCCTTGTATTAGTGATATCTTATGATGTTTCCTTTTCTGTGTGACGTAGTTCACGTAGAATCACCGTACCTGCATCCACTCACTATGCCGCTACGGGCCTGATGACACAGATTTCATTGCTGAGTGATACTGCATTGCACGTACGTGCCACAACTTCTTTATCCATTTTTTGGTTTCTGGGATATTTACCTGGTACTGTAGACGAGCTTCTTGGGAACACAGCCGTCCCAAACTTTGGGGTGGCTCCCTGTTTTTGATTTTAATTTCCCTAAGGAATAGGACCATAAGTGCAATTGCCATAGGCTGTGTTGCTTTATTTCTTACGTGTTTCAGGAAACACCATACACTTCTCCAGGGTGGCTGTTGGCAATTTTCATCCTGCCAATCAGCATAACAAGGCTCCCTGTTCTCCATATCCTGTCCTATCTTTCTGGATTTTACACTTTTTTCAGATGGCCCTTTTGCCCGGGGGGCAGTGAGACTTCATTGTAGTGCAGATTTCCTTTACAGGCTTGCTTGGTTGGCCAAAAAGAGCGTATGCGTTTTTTCCTGAATACATTCAGGAAAAAACGCATACGCCCTTTTTGGCCAAGTGCATTATTGTCGACGTTCTGCCTCTTTTCCTATGCTTTCAGGGCAATTCCAGTCTACCCCCTGCAATCGTTTTCCTGAAAATCTGCCCCGCTTTCAAGTCCCTTTCGCAGGCTTACTTCAATATATTTTTGGAGGATAGCTGTCATTTATAACTCTGCAGGTTTGTGAATTACAGTGCCCCTGAGCTCATTTCTTCAACTCGCTTTCTTGTGAGCTGGGCACAAAACCGCAGGAATACTTCAGGCCCTAATCTGTTTTCAGCAGGGCACGCTGAGCCTTTGTTCAATTCCTCTTCCTGGTGGGCAATGAGCGTTACATTTGCCCGTGCAGACACCTACAGCTAGTCTCTCATTGGTTCTCCCTAATCCTGTTCATCTTGCACAGAAATTGCAAGCTGTGCCAAACAGGAGGTTAAAGGCAGTGACTCTCCAAGCGGGGAGAGTGTTAGTAAAGCATCTGGAATGGTGAACCCGAGGACCAGGATACGAAAACTGAGATGCATTTTAAATCGTTTCCCAATCACACGGTGGACCATACTGTGGGGTTCCCATGCATGTTTTAGCTGGAGGAAGAATCCCTTGAACCTGAAGAGTTGGGACCCATGGAATAGGTACCATGCAGTATGACTTCAAAGGGTCTGCATTTGCTCACCGAAACTCACCAATGCTATCAGCCTGAAGTGTCCAGCCTTATGTCTCAACCAGCTCTGGGTGTAGATGTGGTAAATCCCGGTTGCATCACATGCCCTGAGTGAATTATTTAAGAATTGCTCTCTATTTCACTGTCTTTGTGTTTTGTTTTCGAAATTTATTTTGATAATGGGATTTATTGGATTTTCACTGCTGCGTTTCGGCTGCTGTACACACGCTTGATTCTCTTACGGAGACATATATATCCATGGGTTTTAAGATTCTTCCTAGTCAGGTATATTCCTAGGCGTTGAATATGTGGTGTTGAGTCCATTTCGTTGAGCAAGTAGTAGGTATTGTCTATTACATATTTGGCTTATGGAATGTTATCTGTGCTAATTTCAGTCTCTGGTTTTATGCAGCACCCCAAGGCACCTTTCCCCATAAGCAAGCACTAGTTGGTTTTCTAAATTTGAGACCCTGTTCTGTTTTGTAATTCAGTTCATGTGTAGTCAAGTTTACATTCCGTGTATTAGTGATATCTTATGATGTTTCTTTTTCTGTGTGACGTAGTTCACGTAGAATCACCGTACCTGCATCCACTCACTATGCCGCTACGGGCCTGATGACACAGATTTCATTGCTGAGTGATATTGCATTGCACGTACGTGCCACAACTTCTTTATCCATTTTTTGCTTTCTGGGATATTTACCTGGTACTGTAGACGAGCTTCTTGGGAACACAGCCGTCCCAAACTTTGGGGTGGCTCTCTGTTTTTGATTTTAATTTCCCTAAGGAATAGGACCATAAGTGCAATTGCCATAGGCTGTGTTATTTATTTCTTACGTGTTTCAGGAAACACCATACACTTCTCCAGGGTGGTTGTTGGCAATTTACATCCTGCCAATCAGCATAACAAGGCTCCCTGTTCTCCATATCCTGTCCTACCTTTCTGGATTTTACACTTTTTTCAGATGGCCCTTTTGCCCGGGGGGCAGTGAGACTTCATTGTGGTGAAGATTTCCTTTACAGGCTTGCTTGGTTGGCCAAAAAGGGCGTATGCGTTTTTTCCTGAATATATTCAGGAAAAAACGCATACGCCCTTTTTGGCCAAGTGCATCATTGTCGACGTTCTGCCTCTTTTCCTATGCTTTCAGGGCAATTCCTGTCTACCCCTGTAATCGTTTTCCTGAAATTCTGCCCCGCTTTCAAGTCCCCTTCGCAGGCTTACTTCAATATATTTTTGGAGGATAGCTGTCATTTATAACTCTGCAGGTTTGTGAATTACAGTGCCCCTGAGCTCCTTTCTTCAACTCGCTTTCTTGTGAGCTGGGCACAAAACCGCAGGATTGCTTCAGGCCCTAATCTGTTTTCAGCAGGGCACACGGAGCCTTTGTTTAATTCCTCTTCCTGGTCGGCAATGAGCGTTACATTTGCCCGTGCAGACACCTACAGCTAGTCTCTCATTGGTTCTCCCTATTCCTGTTCATCTTGCATAGAAATTGCAAGCTGTGCCAAAGAGGAGGTTAAAGGCACTGACTCTCCAAGCGGGGAGAGTGTTAGTAAAGCATCTGGAATGGTGAACGCGAGGACCAGGATACGAAAACTGAGATGCATTTTAAATCGTTTCCCAATCACACGGTGGACGATACTCTGGGTTTCCCATGCATGTTTTAGCTGGAGGAAGAATGCCTTGAACCTGGAGAGTTGGGACCCATGGAATGGGTACCATGCAGTATGACTTCAAAGGGTCTGCATTTGCTCACCGAAACTCACCAATGCTATCAGCCTGAAGTGTCCAGCCTTATGTCTCAACCAGCTCTGGGTGTAGATGCGGTCAATCCCGGTTGCATCACATGCCCTGAGTGAATTATTTAAGAATTGCTCTCGATTTCACTGTCTTTGTGTTTTGTTTTCGAAATTTATTTTGATAATGGGATTTATCGGATTTTCACTGCTGCGTTTCGGCCGCTGTACACACGCTTGATTCTCTTACAGAGACATATATATCCATGGGTTTTAAGATTCTTCCTAGTCAGGTATATTCCTAGGCGTTGAATATGTGGTGTTGAGTCCATTTCGTTGAGCAAGGAGTAGGTCGTGTCTATTAAATATTTGGCTTATGGAATGTTATCTGTGCTAATTTCAGTCTCTGGTTTTATGCAGCACCCCAAAGCGCCTTTCCGCATAAGCAAGCACTAGTTGGTTTTCTAAATTTGAGACCCTGTTCTGTTTTGTAATTCAGTTCATGTGTAGTCAAGTTTACATCCCGTGTATTAGTGATATCTTATGATGTTTCTTTTTCTGTGTGACGTAGTTCACGTAGAATCACCGTACCTGCATCCACTCACTATGCCGCTACGGGCCTGATGACACAGATTTCATTGCTGAGTGATATTGCATTGCACGTACGTGCCACAACTTCTTTATCCATTTTTTGCTTTCTGGGATATTTACCTGGTACTGTAGACGAGCTTCTTGGGAACACAGCCGTCCCAAACTTTGGGGTGGCTCTCTGTTTTTGATTTTAATTTCCCTAAGGAATAGGACCATAAGTGCAATTGCCATAGGCTGTGTTGCTTTATTTCTTACGTGTTTCAGGAAACACCATACACTTCTCCAGGGTGGCTGTTGGCAATTTACATCCTGCCAATCAGCATAACAAGGCTCCCTGTTCTCCATATCCTGTCCTACCTTTCTGGATTTTACACTTTTTTCAGATGGCCCTCTTGCCCGGGGGCAGTGCGACTTCATTGTAGTGCAGATTTCCTTTACAGGCTTGCTTGGTTGGCCAAAAAGGGCGTATGCGTTTTTTCCTGAATATATTCAGGAAAAAACGCATACGCCCTTTTTGGCCAAGTGCATCATTGTCGACGTTGTGCCTCTTTTCCTATGCTTTCAGGGCAATTCCAGTCTACCCCCTGCAATCGTTTTCCTGAAATTCTGCCACGCTTTCAAGTCCCCTACGCAGGCTTACTTCAATATAATTTTGGAAGATAGCTGTCATTTATAACTCTGCAGGTTTGTGAATTACAGTGCCCCTGAGCTCCTTTCTTCAACTCACTTTCTTGTGAGCTGGGCACAAAACCGCAGGATTGCTTCAGGCCCTAATCTGTTTCCAGCAGGGCACACTGAGCCTTTGTTTAATTCCTCCTCCTGGTGGGCAATGAGCGTTACATTTGCCCGTGCAGACACCTACAGCTAGTCTCTCATTGGTTCTCCTTATTCCTGTTCATCTTGCACAGAAATTGCAAGCTGTGCCAAAGAGGAGGTTAAAGGCACTGACTCTCTAAGCGGGGAGAGTGTTAGTAAAGCATCTGGAATGGTGAACCCGAGGACCAGGATACGAAAACTGAGATGCATTTTAAATCGTTTCCCAATCACACAGTGGACGATACTCTGGGTTTCCCATGCATGTTTTAGCTGGAGGAAGAATCCCTTGAACCTGGAGAGTTGGACCCATGGAATGGGTACCATGCAGTATGACTTCAAAGGGTTTGCATTTGCTCACCGAAACTCACCAATGCTATCAGCCTGAAGTGTCCAGCCTTATGTCTCAACCAGCTCTGGGTGTAGATGTGGTCAATCCCGGTTGCATCACATGCCCTGAGTGAATTATTTAAGAATTGCTCTCTATTTCACTGTCTTTGTGTTTTGTTTTCGAAATTTATTTTGATAATGGGATTTATCGGATTTTCACTGCTGCGTTTCGGCCGCTGTACACACGCTTGATTCTCTTATGGAGACATATATATCCATGGGTATTAAGATTCTTCCTAGTCAGGTATATTCCTAGGCGTTGAATATGTGGTTTTTGGTCCATTTCGTGAGCAAGGAGTAGGTCTTGTCTATTACATATTTGGCTTATGGAAAGTTATCTGTGCTAATTTCAGTCTCTGGTTTTATGCAGCACCCCAAGGCACCTTTCCCCATAAGCAAGCACTAGTTGGTTTTCTAAATTTGAGACCCTGTTGTGTTTTGTAATTCAGTTCATGTGTAGTCAAGTTTACATTCCGTGTATTAGTGATATCTTATGATGTTTCTTTTTCTGTGTGACGTAGTTCACGTAGAATCACCGTACCTGCATCCACTCACTATGCCGCTACGGGCCTGATGACACAGATTTCATTGCTGAGTGATATTGCATTGTACGTACGTGCCACAACTTCTTTATCCATTTTTTTGCTTTCTGGGATATTTACCTGATACTGTAGACGAGCTTCTTGTGAACACAGCCATCCCAAATATTGGGGTGGCTGTCTGTTTTTGATTTTAATTTCCGTAAGCTATAGGACCATAAGTGGAAGTGCCATAGGCTGTGTTGCTTTGTTTCTTACGTGTTACAGGAAACACCATACACTTCTCCAGGGTGGCTGCTGGCAATTTACATCCTGCCAATCAGCATAACAAGGCTCCCTGTTCTCCATATCCTGTCCTACCTTTCTGGATTTTACACTTTTTTCAGATGGCCCTTTTGCCCGGGGGGCAGTGAGACTTCATTGTAGTGCAGATTTCCTTTACAGGCTTGCTTGGTTGGCCAAAAAGGGGGTAAGCGTTTTTTCCTGAATATATTCAGGAAAAAACGCATACGCCCTTTTTGGCCAAGTGCATCATTGTCGACGTTCTGCCTCTTTTCCTATGCTTTCAGGGCAATTCCAGTCTACCCCCTGCAATCGTTTTCCTGAAATTCTGCCCCGCTTTCAAGTCCCCTTCGCAGGCTTACTTCAATATATTTTTGGAGGATAGCTGTCATTTATAACTCTGCAGGTTTGTGAATTACAGTGCCCCTGAGCTCCTTTCTTCAACTCGCTTTCTTGTGAGCTGGGCACAAAACCGCAGGATTGCTTCAGGCCCTAATCTGTTTCTGGCAGGGCATGCTGAGCCTTTGGTTAATTCCTCTTCCTGGTGGGAAATGAGCGTTACATTTGCCCGTGCAGACACCTACAGCTAGTCTCTCATTGGTTCTCCCTATTCCTGTTCATCTTGCACAGAAATTGCAAGCTGTGCAAAACAGGAGGTTAAAGGCACTGACTCTCCAAGCAGGGAGAGTGTTAGTAAAGCATCTGGAATGGTGAACCCGAGGACCAGGATACGAAAACTGAGATGCATTTTAAATCGTTTCCCAATCACACGGTGGATGATACTCTGGGTTTCCCATGCATGTTTTAGCTGGAGGAAGAATGCCTTGAACCTGGAGAGTTGGGACCCATGGAATGGGTACCATGCAGTATGACTTCAAAGGGTCTGCATTTGCTCACCGAAACTCACCAATGCTATCAGCCTGAAGTGTCCAGCCTTATGTCTCAACCAGCTCTGGGTGTAGATGTGGTAAATCCCGGTTGCATCACATGCCCTGAGTGAATTATTTAAGAATTGCTCTCTATTTCACTGTCTTTGTGTTTTGTTTTCGAAATTTATTTTGATAATGGGATTTATCGAATTTTCACTGCTGCGTTTCGCCCGCTGTATACACGCTTGATTCTCTTACGGAGACATATATATCCATGGGTTTTAAGATTCTTCCTATTCAGGTATATTCCTAGGCGTTAAATATATGGTGTTGGGTCCATTTCGTTGAGCAAGTAGTAGTTCTTGTCTATTACATATTTGGCTTATGGAAAGTTATCTGTGCTAATTTCAGTCTCTGGTTTTATGCAGCACCACAAGGCACCTTTCCCCATAAGCAAGCACTAGTTGGTTTTCTAAATTTGAGACCCTGTTCTGTTTTTTAATTCAGTTCATGTGTAGTCAAGCTTACATTCCGTGTATTAGTGATATCTTATGATGTTTCTTTTTCTGTGTGACGTAGTTCACGTAGAATCACCGTACCTGCATCCACTCACTATGCCGCTACGGGCCTGATGACACAGATTTCATTGCTGAGTGATACTGCATTGCACGTACGTGCCACAACTTCTTTATCCATTTTTTGGTTTCTGGGATATTTACCTGGTACTGTAGACGAGCTTCTTGGGAACACAGCCGTCCCAAACTTTGGGGTGGCTCCTCTGTTTTTGATTTTAATTTCCCTAAGGAATAGGACCATAAGTGCAATTGCCATAGGCTGTGTTGCTTTTATTTCTTACGTTTCAGGAAACACCATACACTTCTCCAGGGTGGCTGTTGGCAATTTACATCCTGCCAATCAGCATAACAAGGCTCCCTGTTCTCCATATCCTGTCCTATCTTTCTGGATTTTACACTTTTTTCAGATGGCCCTTTTGCCCGGGGGGCAGTGAGACTTCATTGTAGTGCAGATTTCCTTTACAGGCTTGCTTGGTTGGCCAAAAAGAGCGTATGCGTTTTTTCCTGAATACATTCAGGAAAAAACGCATACGCCCTTTTTGGCCAAGTGCATTATTGTCGACGTTCTGCCTCTTTTCCTATGCTTTCAGGGCAATTCCAGTCTACCCCCTGCAATCGTTTTCCTGAAAATCTGCCCCGCTTTCAAGTCCCTTTCGCAGGCTTACTTCAATATATTTTTGGAGGATAGCTGTCATTTATAACTCTGCAGGTTTGTGAATTACAGTGCCCCTGAGCTCATTTCTTCAACTCGCTTTCTTGTGAGCTGGGCACAAAACCGCAGGATTGCTTCAGGCCCTAATCTGTTTTCAGCAGGGCACGCTGAGCCTTTGTTTAATTCCTCTTCCTGGTGGGCAATGAGCGTTACATTTGCCCGTGCAGACACCTACAGCTAGTCTCTCATTGGTTCTCCCTAATCCTGTTCATCTTGCACAGAAATTGCAACCTGTGCCAAACAGGAGGTTAAAGGCAGTGACTCTCCAAGCGGGGAGAGTGTTAGTAAAGCATCTGGAATGGTGAACCCGAGGACCAGGATACGAAAACTGAGATGCATTTTAAATCGTTTCCCAATCACATGGTGGACCATACTGTGGGGTTCCCATGCATGTTTTAGCTGGAGGAAGAATCCCTTGAACCTGAAGAGTTGGGACCCATGGAATAGGTACCATGCAGTATGACTTCAAAGGGTCTGCATTTGCTCACCGAAACTCACCAATGCTATCAGCCTGAAGTGTCCAGCGTTATGTCTCAACCAGCTCTGGGTGTAGATGTGGTAAATCCCGGTTGCATCACATGCCCTGAGTGAATTATTTAAGAATTGCTCTCTATTTCACTGTCTTTGTGTTTTGTTTTCGAAATTTATTTTGATAATGGGATTTATTGGATTTTCACTGCTGCGTTTCGGCTGCTGTACACACGCTTGATTCTCTTACGGAGACATATATATCCATGGGTTTTAAGATTCTTCCTAGTCAGGTATATTCCTAGGCGTTGAATATGTGGTGTTGAGTCCATTTCGTTGAGCAAGTAGTAGGTATTGTCTATTACATATTTGGCTTATGGAATGTTATCTGTGCTAATTTCAGTCTCTGGTTTTATGCAGCACCCCAAGGCACCTTTCCCCATAAGCAAGCACTAGTTGGTTTTCTAAATTTGAGACCCTGTTCTGTTTTGTAATTCAGTTCATGTGTAGTCAAGTTTACATTCCGTGTATTAGTGATATCTTATGATGTTTCTTTTTCTGTGTGACGTAGTTCACGTAGAATCACCGTACCTGCATCCACTCACTATGCCGCTACGGGCCTGATGACACAGATTTCATTGCTGAGTGATATTGCATTGCACGTACGTGCCACAACTTCTTTATCCATTTTTTGCTTTCTGGGATATTTACCTGGTACTGTAGACGAGCTTCTTGGGAACACAGCCGTCCCAAACTTTGGGGTGGCTCTCTGTTTTTGATTTTAATTTCCCTAAGGAATAGGACCATAAGTGCAATTGCCATAGGCTGTGTTATTTATTTCTTACGTGTTTCAGGAAACACCATACACTTCTCCAGGGTGGCTGTTGGCAATTTACATCCTGCCAATCAGCATAACAAGGCTCCCTGTTCTCCATATCCTGTCCTACCTTTCTGGATTTTACACTTTTTTCAGATGGCCCTTTTGCCCGGGGGGCAGTGAGACTTCATTGTGGTGAAGATTTCCTTTACAGGCTTGCTTGGTTGGCCAAAAAGGGCGTATGCGTTTTTTCCTGAATATATTCAGGAAAAAACGCATACGCCCTTTTTGGCCAAGTGCATCATTGTCGACGTTCTGCCTCTTTTCCTATGCTTTCAGGGCAATTCCTGTCTACCCCTGTAATCGTTTTCCTGAAATTCTGCCCCGCTTTCAAGTCCCCTTCGCAGGCTTACTTCAATATATTTTTGGAGGATAGCTGTCATTTATAACTCTGCAGGTTTGTGAATTACAGTGCCCCTGAGCTCCTTTCTTCAACTCGCTTTCTTGTGAGCTGGGCACAAAACCGCAGGATTGCTTCAGGCCCTAATCTGTTTTCAGCAGGGCACACTGAGCCTTTGTTTAATTCCTCCTCCTGGTGGGCAATGAGCGTTACATTTGCCCGTGCAGACACCTACAGCTAGTCTCTCATTGGTTCTCCTTATTCCTGTTCATCTTGCACAGAAATTGCAAGCTGT
Source organism: Phocoena phocoena (assembly GCF_963924675.1). Lineage (NCBI taxonomy): Eukaryota > Metazoa > Chordata > Mammalia > Artiodactyla > Phocoenidae > Phocoena > Phocoena phocoena. The sequence goes on from NW_027077620.1 coordinate 106,355, forward strand.
GCCAAAGAGGAGGTTAAAGGCACTGACTCTCTAAGCGGGGAGAGTGTTAGTAAAGCATCTGGAATGGTGAACCCGAGGACCAGGATACGAAAACTGAGATGCATTTTAAATCGTTTCCCAATCACACAGTGGACGATACTCTGGGTTTCCCATGCATGTTTTAGCTGGAGGAAGAATCCCTTGAACCTGGAGAGTTGGGACCCATGGAATGGGTACCATGCAGTATGACTTCAAAGGGTCTGCATTTGCTCACCGAAACTCACCAATGCTATCAGCCTGAAGTGTCCAGCCTTATGTCTCAACCAGCTCTGGGTGTAGATGTGGTCAATCCCGGTTGCATCACATGCCCTGAGTGAATTATTTAAGAATTGCTCTCTATTTCACTGTCTTTGTGTTTTGTTTTCGAAATTTATTTTGATAATGGGATTTATCGGATTTTCACTGCTGCGTTTCGGCCGCTGTACACACGCTTGATTCTCTTATGGAGACATATATATCCATGGGTATTAAGATTCTTCCTAGTCAGGTATATTCCTAGGCGTTGAATATGTGGTTTTTGGTGCATTTCGTTGAGCAAGGAGTAGGTCTTGTCTATTACATATTTGGCTTATGGAAAGTTATCTGTGCTAATTTCAGTCTCTGGTTTTATGCAGCACCCCAAGGCACCTTTCCCCATAAGCAAGCACTAGTTGGTTTTCTAAATTTGAGACCCTGTTGTGTTTTGTAATTCAAGTCATGTGTAGTCAAGTTTACATTCCGTGTATTAGTGATATCTTATGATGTTTCTTTTTCTGTGTGACGTAGTTCACGTAGAATCACCGTACCTGCATCCACTCACTATGCCGCTACGGGCCTGATGACACAGATTTCATTGCTGAGTGATATTGCATTGTACGTACGTGCCACAACTTCTTTATCCATTTTTTGCTTTCTGGGATATTTACCTGATACTGTAGACGAGCTTCTTGTGAACACAGCCATCCCAAATATTGGGGTGGCTGTCTGTTTTTGATTTTAATTTCCGTAAGCTATAGGACCATAAGTGGAAGTGCCATAGGCTGTGTTGCTTTGTTTCTTACGTGTTACAGGAAACACCATACACTTCTCCAGGGTGGCTGCTGGCAATTTACATCCTGCCAATCAGCATAACAAGGCTCCCTGTTCTCCATATCCTGTCCTACCTTTCTGGATTTTACACTTTTTTCAGATGGCCCTTTTGCCCGGGGGGCAGTGAGACTTCATTGTAGTGCAGATTTCCTTTACAGGCTTGCTTGGTTGGCCAAAAAGGGGGTAAGCGTTTTTTCCTGAATATATTCAGGAAAAAACGCATACGCCCTTTTTGGCCAAGTGCATCATTGTCGACGTTCTGCCTCTTTTCCTATGCTTTCAGGGCAATTCCAGTCTACCCCCTGCAATCGTTTTCCTGAAATTCTGCCCCGCTTTCAAGTCCCCTTCGCAGGCTTACTTCAATATATTTTTGGAGGATAGCTGTCATTTATAACTCTGCAGGTTTGTGAATTACAGTGCCCCTGAGCTCCTTTCTTCAACTCGCTTTCTTGTGAGCTGGGCACAAAACCGCAGGATTGCTTCAGGCCCTAATCTGTTTTCAGCAGGGCACGCTGAGCCTTTTTTTATTCCTCTTCCTGGTGGGCAATGAGCGTTACATTTGCCCGTGCAGACACCTACAGCTAGTCTCTCATTGGTTCTCCCTAATCCTGTTCATCTTGCACAGAAATTGCAAGCTGTGCCAAACAGGAGGTTAAAGGCAGTGACTCTCCAAGCGGGGAGAGTGTTAGTAAAGCATCTGGAATGGTGAACCCGAGGACCAGGATACGAAAACTGAGATGCATTTTAAATCGTTTCCCAATCACACGGTGGACCATACTGTGGGGTTCCCATGCATGTTTTAGCTGGAGGAAGAATCCCTTGAACCTGAAGAGTTGGGACCCATGGAATAGGTACCATGCAGTATGACTTCAAAGGGTCTGCATTTGCTCACCGAAACTCACCAATGCTATCAGCCTGAAGTGTCCAGCCTTATGTCTCAACCAGCTCTGGGTGTAGATGTGGTAAATCCCGGTTGCATCACATGCCCTGAGTGAATTATTTAAGAATTGCTCTCTATTTCACTGTCTTTGTGTTTTGTTTTCGAAATTTATTTTGATAATGGGATTTATTGGATTTTCACTGCTGCGTTTCGGCCGCTGTACACACGCTTGATTCTCTTACGGAGACATATATATCCATGGGTTTTAAGATTCTTCCTAGTCAGGTATATTCCTAGGCGTTGAATATGTGGTGTTGAGTCCATTTCGTTGAGCAAGTAGTAGGTCTTGTCTATTACATATTTGGCTTTTGGAATGTTATCTGTGCTAATTTCAGTCTCTGGTTTTATGCAGCACCGCAAAGCACCTTTCCCCATAAGCAAGCACTAGTTGGTTTTCTAAATTTGAGACCCTGTTCTGTTTTGTAATTCAGTTCATGTGTAGTCAAGTTTACATTCCGTGTATTAGTGATATCTTATGATGTTTCTTTTTCTGTGTGACGTAGTTCACGTAGAATCACCGTACCTGCATCCACTCACTATGCCGCTACGGGCCTGATGACACAGATTTCATTGCTGAGTGATATTGCATTGCACGTACGTGCCACAACTTCTTTATCCATTTTTTGCTTTCTGGGATATTTACCTGGTACTGTAGACGAGCTTCTTGGGAACACAGCCGTCCCAAACTTTGGGGTGGCTCTCTGTTTTTGATTTTAATTTCCCTAAGGAATAGGACCATAAGTGCAATTGCCATAGGCTGTGTTATTTATTTCTTACGTGTTTCAGGAAACACCATACACTTCTCCAGGGTGGTTGTTGGCAATTTACATCCTGCCAATCAGCATAACAAGGCTCCCTGTTCTCCATATCCTGTCCTACCTTTCTGGATTTTACACTTTTTTCAGATGGCCCTTTTGCCCGGGGGGCAGTGAGACTTCATTGTGGTGCAGATTTCCTTTACAGGCTTGCTTGGTTGGCCAAAAAGGGCGTATGCGTTTTTTCCTGAATATATTCAGGAAAAAACGCATACGCCCTTTTTGGCCAAGTGCATCATTGTCGACGTTCTGCCTCTTTTCCTATGCTTTCAGGGCAATTCTTGTCTACCCCTGTAATCGTTTTCCTGAAATTCTGCCCCGCTTTCAAGTCCCCTTCGCAGGCTTACTTCAATATATTTTTGGAGGATAGCTGTCATTTATAACTCTGCAGGTTTGTGAATTACAGTGCCCCTGAGCTCCTTTCTTCAACTCGCTTTCTTGTGAGCTGGGCACAAAACCGCAGGATTGCTTCAGGCCCTAATCTGTTTTCAGCAGGGCACACGGAGCCTTTGTTTAATTCCTCTTCCTGGTCGGCAATGAGCGTTACATTTGCCCGTGCAGACACCTACAGCTAGTCTCTCATTGGTTCTCCCTATTCCTGTTCATCTTGCATAGAAATTGCAAGCTGTGCCAAAGAGGAGGTTAAAGGCACTGACTCTCCAAGCGGGGAGAGTGTTAGTAAAGCATCTGGAATGGTGAACCCGAGGACCAGGATACGAAAACTGAGATGCATTTTAAATCGTTTCCCAATCACACGGTGGACGATACTCTGGGTTTCCCATGCATGTTTTAGCTGGAGGAAGAATGCCTTGAACCTGGAGAGTTGGGACCCATGGAATGGGTACCATGCAGTATGACTTCAAAGGGTCTGCATTTGCTCACCGAAACTCACCAATGCTATCAGCCTGAAGTGTCCAGCCTTATGTCTCAACCAGCTCTGGGGGTAGATGTGGTCAATCCCGGTTGCATCACATGCCCTGAGTGAATTATTTAAGAATTGCTCTCTATTTCACTGTCTTTGTGTTTTGTTTTCGAAATTTATTTTGATAATGGGATTTATCGGATTTTCACTGCTGCGTTTCGGCCGCTGTACACACGCTTGATTCTCTTATGGAGACATATATATCCATGGGTATTAAGATTCTTCCTAGTCAGGTATATTCCTAGGCGTTGAATATGTGGTTTTTGGTCCATTTCGTTGAGCAAGGAGTAGGTCTTGTCTATTACATATTTGGCTTATGGAAAGTTATCTGTGCTAATTTCAGTCTCTGGTTTTATGCAGCACCCCAAGGCACCTTTCCCCATAAGCAAGCACTAGTTGGTTTTCTAAATTTGAGACCCTGTTGTGTTTTGTAATTCAGTTCATGTGTAGTCAAGTTTACATTCCGTGTATTAGTGATATCTTATGATGTTTCTTTTTCTGTGTGACGTAGTTCACGTAGAATCACCGTACCTGCATCCACTCACTATGCCGCTACGGGCCTGATGACACAGATTTCATTGCTTAGTGATATTGCATTGTACGTACGTGCCACAACTTCTTTATCCAATTTTTGCTTTCTGGGATATTTACCTGATACTGTAGACGAGCTTCTTGTGAACACAGCCGTCCCAAATATTGGGGTGGCTGTCTGTTTTTGATTTTAATTTCCGTAAGCTATAGGACCATAAGTGGAAGTGCCATAGGCTGTGTTGCTTTGTTTCTTACGTGTTTCAGGAAACACCATACACTTCTCCATGGTGGCTGCTGGCAATTTACATCCTGCCAATCAGCATAACAAGGCTCCCTGTTCTCCATATCCTGTCCTACATTTCTGGATTTTACACTTTTTTCAGATGGCCCTTTTGCCCGGGGGGCAGTGAGACTTCATTTTGGTGCAGATTTCCTTTACAGGCTTGCTTGGTTGGCCAAAAAGTGCGTATGCGTTTTTTCCTGAATATATTCAGGAAAAAACGCATACGCCCTTTTTGGCCAAGTGCATCATTGTCGACGTTCTGCCTCTTTTCCTATGCTTTCAGGGCAATTCCAGTCTACCCCCTGCAATTGTTTTCCTGAAATTCTGCCCCGCTTTCAAGTCCCCTTCGCCGGCTTACTTCAATATATTTTTGGAGGATAACTGTCATTTATAACTCTGCAGGTTTGTGAATTACAGTCCCCCTGAGCTCCTTTCTTCAACTCGCTTTCTTGTGAGCTGGGCACAAAACCGCAGATTTGCTTCAGGCCCTAATCTGTTTTCAGCAGGGCACGCTGAGCCTTTGTTTAATTCCTCTTCCTGGTGGGCAATGAGCGTTACATTTGCCCGTGCAGACACCTACAGCTAGTCTCTCATTGGTTCTCCCTATTCCTGTTCATCTTGCACAGAAATTGCAAGCTGTGCCAAACAGGAGGTTAAACGCACTGACTCTCCAAGCGGGGAGAGTGTTAGTAAAGCATCTGAAATGGTGAACCCGAGGACCAGGATACGAAAACTGAGATGCATTTTAAATCGTTTCCCAATCACACGGTGGACGATACTCTGGGTTTCCCATGCATGTTTTAGCTGGAGGAAGAATCCCTTGAACCTGGAGAGTTGGGACCCATGGAATGGGTACCATGCAGTATGACTTCAAAGGGTCTGCATTTGCTCACCGAAACTCACCAATGCTATCAGCCTGAAGTGTCCAGCCTTATGTCTCAACCAGCTCTGGGTGTAGATGTGGTCAATCCCGGTTGCATCACATGCCCTGAGTGAATTATTTAAGAATTGCTCTCTATTTCACTGTCTTTGTGTTTTGTTTTCGAAATTTATTTTGATAATGGGATTTATCGGATTTTCACTGCTGCGTTTCGGCCGCTGTACACACGCTTGATTCTCTTACGGAGACATATATATCCATGGGTTTTTAGATTCTTCCTAGTCAGGTATATTCCTAGGCGTTGAATATGTGGTGTTGGTTCCATTTCGTTGAGCAAGGAGTAGGTCTTGTCTATTATATATTTGGCTTATGGAAAGTTATCTGTGCTAATTTCAGTCTCTGGTTTTATGCAGCCCCCCAAGGCACCTTTCCCCATAAGCAAGCACTAGTTGGTTTTCTAAATTTGAGACCCTGTTCTGTTTTGTAATTCAGTTCTTGTGTAGTCAAGTTTTCATTCCGTGTATTAGTGATATCTTATGATGTTTCTTTTTCTGTGTGACGTAGTTCACGTAGAATCACCGTACCTGCATCCACTCACTATGCCGCTACGGGCCTGATGACACAGATTTCATTGCTGAGTGATATTGCATTGTACGTACGTGCCACAACTTCTTTATCCATTTTTTGCTTTCTGGGATATTTACCTGATACTGTAGACGAGCTTCTTGTGAACACAGCCGTCCCAAATATTGGGGTGGCTGTCTGTTTTTGATTTTAATTTCCGTAAGCTATAGGACCATAAGTGGAAGTGCCATAGGCTGTGTTGCTTTGTTTCTTACGTGTTTCAGGAAACACCATACACTTCTCCAGGGTGGCTGCTGGCAATTTACATCCTGCCAATCAGCATAACAAGGCTCCCTGTTCTCCATATCCTGTCCTACATTTCTGGATTTTACACTTTTTTCAGATGGCCCTTTTGCCCGGGGGGCAGTGAGACTTCATTGTAGTGCAGATTTCCTTTACAGGCTTGCTTGGTTGGCCAAAAAGGGCGTATGCGTTTTTTCCTGAATATATTCAGGAAAAAACGCATACGCCCTTTTTGGCCAAGTGCATCATTGTCGACGTTCTGCCTCTTTTCCTATGCTTTCAGGGCAATTCCAGTCTACCCCCTGCAATCGTTTTCCTGAAATTCTGCCCCGCTTTCAAGTCCCCTTCGCAGGCTTACTTCAATATATTTTTGGAGGATAGCTGTCATTTATAACTCTGCAGGTTTGTGAATTACAGTGCCCCTGAGCTCCTTTCTTCAACTCGCTTTCTTGTGAGCTGGGCACAAAACCGCAGGATTGCTTCAGGCCCTAATCTGTTTCCGGCAGGGCATGCTGAGCCTTTGTTTAATTCCTCTTCCTGGTGGGCAATGAGTGTTACATTTGCCCATGCATACACCTACAGCTAGTCTCTCATTGGTTCTCCCTATTCCTGTTCATCTTGCACAGAAATTGCAAGCTGTGCCAAACAGGAGGTTAAAGGCACTGACTCTCCAAGCCGGGAGAGTTTTAGTAAAGCATCTGGAATGGTGAACCCGAGAACCAGGATACGAAAACTGAGATGCATTTTAAATCGTTTCCCAATCACACGGTGGATGATACTCTGGGTTTCCCATGCATGTTTTAGCTGGAGGAAGAATCCCTTGAACCTGGAGAGTTGGGACCCATGGAATGGGTACCATGCAGTATGACTTGAAAGGGTCTGCATTTGCTCACGGAAACTCACCAATGCTATCAGCCTGAAGTGTCCAGCCTTATGTCTCAACCAGCTCTGGGTGTAGATGTGGTAAATCCCGGTTGCATCACATGCCCTGAGTGAATTATTTAAGAATTGCTCTCTATTTCACTGTCTTTGTGTTTTGTTTTCGAAATTTATTTTGATAATGGGATTTATCGAATTTTCACTGCTGCGTTTCGCCCGCTGTACACACGCTTGATTCTCTTACGGAGACATATATATCCATGGGTTTTAAGATTCTTCCTAGTCAGGTATATTCCTAGGCGTTAAATATGTGGTGTTGGGTCCATTTCGTTGAGCAAGTAGTAGGTCTTGTCTATTACATATTTGGCTTATGGAAAGTTATCTGTGCTAATTTCAGTCTCTGGTTTTATGCAGCACCCCAAGGCACCTTTCCCCATAAGCAAGCACTAGTTGGTTTTCTAAATTTGAGACCCTGTTCTCTTTTGTAATTCAGTTCATGTGTAGTCAAGTTTACATTCCGTGCATTAGTGATATCTTATGATGTTTCTTTTTCTGTGTGACGTAGTTCACATAGAATCACCGTACCTGCATCCACTCACTATGCCGCTACGGGCCTGATGACACAGATTTCATTGCTGAGTGATACTGTATTGCACGTACGTGCCACAACTTCTTTATCCATTTTTTGCTTTCTGGGATATTTACCTGGTTCTGTAGACGAGCTTCTTGGGAACACAGCCGTCCCAAACTTTGGGGTGGCTCTCTGTTTTTGATTTTAATTTCCCTAAGGAATAGGACCATAAGTGCAATTGCCATAGGCTGTGTTGCTTTATTTCTTACGTGTTTCAGGAAACACCATACACTTCTCCAGGGTGGCTGTTGGCAATTTACATCCTGCCAATCAGCATAACAAGGCTCCCTGTTCTCCATATCCTGTCCTACCTTTCTGGATTTTACACTTTTTTCAGATGGCCCTTTTGCCCGGGGGGCAGTGAGACTTCATTGTAGTGCAGATTTCCTTTACAGGCTTGCTTGGTTGGCCAAAAAGGGCGTATGCGTTTTTTCCTGAATACATTCAGGAAAAAACGCATACGCCCTTTTTGGCCAAGTGCATCATTGTCGACGTTCTGCCTCTTTTCCTATGCTTTCAGGGCAATTCCAGTCTACCCCCTGCAATCGTTTTCCTGAAATTCTGCCCCGCTTTCAAGTCCCCTTCGCAGGCTTACTTCAATATATTTTTGGAGGATAGCTGTCATTTATAACTCTGCAGGTTTGTGAATTACAGTCCCCCTGAGCTCCTTTCTTCAACTCGCTTTCTTGTGAGCTGGGCACAAAACCGCAGGATTGCTTCAGGCCCTAATCTGTTTCCGGCAGGGCATGCTGAGCCTTTGGTTAATTCCTCTTCCTGGTGGGAAATGAGCATTACATTTGCCCGTGCAGACACCTACAGCTAGTCTCTCATTGGTTCTCCCAATCCTGTTCATCTTGCACAGAAATTGCAAGCTGTGCCAAACAGGAGGTTAAAGGCACTGACTCTCGAAGCAGGGAGAGTGTTAGTAAAGCATCTGGAATGGTGAACCCGAGGACCAGGATACGAAAACTGAGATGCATTGTAAATCGTTTCCCAATCACACGGTGGACCATACTGTGGGTTTCCCATGCATGTTTTAGCTGGAGGAAGAATCCCTTGAACCTGAAGAGTTGGGACCCATGGAATAGGTACCATGCAGTATGACTTCAAAGGGTCTGCATTTGCTCACCGAAACTCACCAATGCTATCAGCCTGAAGTGTCCAGCCTTATGTGTCAACCAGCTCTGGGTGTAGATGTGGTCAATCCCGGTTGCATCACATTCCCTGAGTGAATTATTTAAGAATTGCTCTCTATTTCACTGTCTTTGTGTTTTGTTTCGAAATTTATTTTGATAATGGGATTTATCAGATTTTCACTGCTGCGTTTCGGCCGCTGTACACACGCTTGATTCTCTTACGGAGACATATATATCCATGGGTTTTAAGATTCTTCCTAGTCAGGTATATTCCTAGGCGTTGAATATGTGGTGTTGAGTCCATTTCGTTGAGCAAGTAGTAGGTATTGTCTATTACATATTTGGCTTATGGAATGTTATCTGTGCTAATTTCAGTCTCTGGTTTTATGCAGCACCCCAAGGCACCTTTCCCCATAAGCAAGCACTAGTTGGTTTTCTAAATTTGAGACCCTGTTCTGTTTTGTAATTCAGTTCATGTGTAGTCAAGTTTACATTCCGTGTATTAGTGATATCTTATGATGTTTCTTTTTCTGTGTGACGTAGTTCACGTAGAATCACCGTACCTGCATCCACTCACTATGCCGCTACGGGCCTGATGACACAGATTTCATTGCTGAGTGATATTGCATTGCACGTACGTGCCACAACTTCTTTATCCATTTTTTGCTTTCTGGGATATTTACCTGGTACTGTAGACGAGCTTCTTGGGAACACAGCCGTCCCAAACTTTGGGGTGGCTCTCTGTTTTTGATTTTAATTTCCCTAAGGAATAGGACCATAAGTGCAATTGCCATAGGCTGTGTTATTTATTTCTTACGTGTTTCAGGAAACACCATACACTTCTCCAGGGTGGTTGTTGGCAATTTACATCCTGCCAATCAGCATAACAAGGCTCCCTGTTCTCCATATCTTGTCCTACCTTTCTGGATTTTACACTTTTTTCAGATGGCCCTTTTGCCCGGGGGGCAGTGAGACTTCATTGTGGTGCAGATTTCCTTTACAGGCTTGCTTGGTTGGCCAAAAAGGGCGTATGCGTTTTTTCCTGAATATATTCAGGAAAAAACGCATACGCCCTTTTTGGCCAAGTGCATCATTGTCGACGTTCTGCCTCTTTTCCTATGCTTTCAGGGCAATTCCTGTCTACCCCTGTAATCGTTTTCCTGAAATTCTGCCCCGCTTTCAAGTCCCCTTCGCAGGCTTACTTCAATATATTTTTGGAGGATAGCTGTCATTTATAACTCTGCAGGTTTGTGAATTACAGTGCCCCTGAGCTCCTTTCTTCAACTCGCTTTCTTGTGAGCTGGGCACAAAACCGCAGGATTGCTTCAGGCCCTAATCTGTTTTCAGCAGGGCACACGGAGCCTTTGTTTAATTCCTCTTCCTGGTCGGCAATGAGCGTTACATTTGCCCGTGCAGACACCTACAGCTAGTCTCTCATTGGTTCTCCCTATTCCTGTTCATCTTGCATAGAAATTGCAAGCTGTGCCAAAGAGGAGGTTAAAGGCACTGACTCTCCAAGCGGGGAGAGTGTTAGTAAAGCATCTGGAATGGTGAACCCGAGGACCAGGATACGAAAACTGAGATGCATTTTAAATCGTTTCCCAATCACACGGTGGACGATACTCTGGGTTTCCCATGCATGTTTTAGCTGGAGGAAGAATGCCTTGAACCTGGAGAGTTGGGACCCATGGAATGGGTACCATGCAGTATGACTTCAAAGGGTCTGCATTTGCTCACCGAAACTCACCAATGCTATCAGCCTGAAGTGTCCAGCCTTATGTCTCAACCAGCTCTGGGTGTAGATGCGGTCAATCCCGGTTGCATCACATGCCCTGAGTGAATTATTTAAGAATTGCTCTCGATTTCACTGTCTTTGTGTTTTGTTTTCGAAATTTATTTTGATAATGGGATTTATCGGATTTTCACTGCTGCGTTTCGGCCGCTGTACACACGCTTGATTCTCTTACAGAGACATATATATCCATGGGTTTTAAGATTCTTCTTATTCATGTATATTCCTAGGCGTTGAACATGTGGTGTTGGGTCTATTTCTTTGAGCAAGTGGTAGGTCTTGTCTATTATATATTTGGCTTATGGAAAGTTATCTGTGCTAATTTCAATCTCTGGTTTTATGCAGCACCCCAACGCACCTTTCCCCACAAGCAAGCTCTAGTTGGTTTTCTAAATTTGAGACCCTGTTCTGTTTTGTAATTCAGTTCATGTGTAGTCAAGTTTACATTCCGTGTATCAGTGATATCTTATGATGTTTCTATTTCTGTGTGACGTAGTTCACGTAGAATCACCGTACATGCATCCACTCACTAACCGCTACGGGCCTGATGACACAGATTTCATTGCTGAGTGATACTGCATTGCACGTACGTGCCACAACTTCTTTATCCATTTTTTGCTTTCTGGGATATTTACCTGGTACTGTAGACGAGCTTCCTGTGAACACAGCCGTCCCAAACATTGGGGTGGCTTTCTGTTTTTGATTTTAATTTCCCTAAGCTATAGGACCATAAGTGCAAGTGCCATAGGCTGTGTTGCTTTATTTCTTACGTGTTTCAGGAAACACCATACACTTCTCCAGGTTGGCTGTTGGCAATTTACATCCTGCCAATCGGCATAACAAGGCTCACTGTTCTCCATATCCTGTCCTACCTTTCTGGATTTTACACTTTTTTCAGATGGCCCTTTTGCCCGGGGGGCAGTGAGACTTCATTGTAGTGCAGATTTCTTTACAGGCTTGCTTGGTTGGCCAAAAAGTGCGTATGCGTTTTTTCCTGAATATATTCAGGAAAAAACGCATACGCACTTTTTGGCCAAGTCCATCATTGTCGACGTTCTGCCTCTTTTCCTATGCTTTCAAGGCAATTCCAGACTACCCCCTGCAATCGTTTTCCTGAAATTCTGCCCCGCTTTCCAGTCCCCTTCGCAGGCTGACTTCAATATATTTTTGGAGGATAGCTGTTATTTATAACTCTGCAGGTTTGTGAATTACAGTGCCCCTGAGCTCCTTTCTTCAACTCGCTTTCTTGTGAGCTGGGCACAAAACCGCAGGATTGCTTCAGGCCCTAATCTGTTTCCAGCAGGGCACACTGAGCCTTTGTTTAATTCCTCTTCCTGGTGGGCAATGAGCGTTACATTTGCCCGTGCAGACACCTACAGCTAGTCTCTCATTGGTTCTCCCTATTCCTGTTCATCTTGCACAGAAATTGCAAGCTGTGCCAAACAGGAGGTTAAAGGCACTGACTCTCCAAGCGGGGAGAGTGTTAGTAAAGCATCTGGAATGGTGAACCCGAGGACCAGGATACGAAAACTGAGATGCATTTTAAATCGTTTCCCAATCACACGGTGGACGATACTGTGGGTTTCCCATGCATGTTTTAGCTGGAGGAAGAATCCCTTGAACCTGAAGAGTTGGGACCCATGGAATGGGTACCATGCAGTATGACTTCAAATGGTCTGCATTTGCTCACCGAAACTCACCAATGCTATCAGCCTGAAGTGTCCAGCCTTATGTCTCAACCAGCTCTGGGTGTAGATGTGGTCAATCCCGGTTGCGTCACATGCCCTGAGTGAATTATTTAAGAATTGCTCTCTATTTCAGTGTCTTTGTGTTTTGTTTTCGAAATTTATTTTGATAATGGGATTTATCGGATTTTCACTGATGCGTTTCGGCCGCTGTACACACGCTTGATTCTCTTACGGAGACATATATATCCATGGGTTTTAAGATTCTTCCTACTCAGGTATATTCCTAGGCGTTGAATATGTGGTGTTGGGTCCATTTCGTTGAGCAAGGAGTAGGTCTTGTCTATTACATATTTGGCTTATGGAATGTTATCTGTGCTAATTTCAGTCTCTGGTTTTATGCAGCACCCCAAGGCCCCTTTCCCCATAAGCAAGCACTAGTTGATTTTCTAAATTTGAGACCCTGTTCTGTTTTGTAATTCAGTTCATGTGTAGTCAAGTTTACATTCCGTGTATTAGTGATATCTTATGATGTTTCTTTTTCTGTGTGACGTAGTTCACGTAGAATCACCGTACCTGCATCCACTTACTATGCCGCTATAGGCCTGATGACACAGATTTCATTGCTGAGTGATATTGCATTGCACGTACGTGCCACAACTTCTTTATCCATTTTTTGCTTTCTGGGATATTTACCTGATACTGTAGACGAGCTTCTTGTGAACACAGCCGTCCCAAATATTGGGGTGGCTGTCTGTTTTTGATTTTAATTTCCGTAAGCTATAGGACCATAAGTGGAAGTGCCATAGGCTGTGTTGCTTTGTTTCTTACGTGTTTCAGGAAACACCATACACTTCTCCAGGGTGGCTGCTGGCAATTTACATCCTGCCAATCAGCATAACAAGGCTCCCTGTTCTCCATATCCTGTCCTACCTTTCTGGATTTTACACTTTTTTCAGATGGCCCTTTTGCCCGGGGGGGCAGTGAGATTTCATTGTAGTGCAGATTTCCTTTACAGGCTTGCTTGTTTGGCCAAAAAGGGCGTATGCGTTTTTTCCTGAATATATTCAGGAAAAAACGCATACGCCCTTTTTGGCCAAGTGCATCATTGTCGACGTTGTGCCTCTTTTCCTATGCTTTCAGGGCAATTCCAGTCTACCCCCTGCAATCGTTTTCCTGAAATTCAGCCCCGCTTTCAAGTCCCCTTCGCAGGCTTACTTCAATATATTTTTGGAGGATAGCTGTCATTTATAACTCTGCAGGTTTGTGAAGGACAGTGCCCCTGAGCTCCTTTTTTCAACTCGCTTTCTTGTGAGCAGGGCACAAAACCGCAGGATTGCTTCAGGCCCTAATCTGTTTCCAGCAGGGCACACTGAGCCTTTGTTTAATTCCTCTTCCTGGTGGGCAATGAGCGTTACATTTGCCCGTGCAGACACCTACAGCTAGTCTCTCATTGGTTCTCCCTATTCCTGTTCATCTTGCACAGAAATTGCAAGCTGTGCGAAACAGGAGGTTAAAGGCACTGACTCTCCAAGCGGGGAGAGTGTTAGTAAAGCATCTGGAATGGTGAACCCGAGGACCAGGAAACGAAAACTGAGATGCATTTTAAATCGTTTCCCAATCACACAGTGGACGATACTCTTGGTTTCCCATGCATGTTTTAGCTGGAGGAAGAATCCCTTGAACCTGGAGAGTTGGGACCCATGGAATGGGTACCATGCAGTATGACTTCAAAGGGTCTGCATTTGCTCACCGAAACTCACCAATGCTATCAGCCTGAAGTGTCCAGCCTTATGTCTCAACCAGCTCTGGGTGTAGATGTGTTAAATCCCGGTTGCATCACATGCCCTGAGTGAATTATTTAAGAATTGCTCTCTATTTCACTGTCTTTGTGTTTTGTTTTCGAAATTTATTTTGATAATGGGATTTATCGGATTTTCAGTGCTGCGTTTCGGCCGCTGTACACACGCTTGATTCTCTTACGGAGACATATATATCCATGGGTTTTAAGATTCTTCCTAGTCAGTATATTCCTAGGCGTTGAATATGTGGTGTTGGGTCCATTTCGTTGAGAAAGGAGTAGGTCTTGTCTATTACATATTTGGCTTATGGAAAGTTATCTGTGCTAATTTTAGTCTCTGGTTTTATGCAGCACCCCAAGGCACCTTTCCCCACAAGCAAGCACTAGTTGGTTTTGTAAATTTGAGACCCTGTTCTTTTTTGTAATTCAGTTCATGTGTAGTCAAGTTTACATTCCGTGTATTAGTGATATCTTATGATGTTTCTTTTTCTGTGTGACGTAGTTCACATAGAATCACCGTACCTGCATCCACTCACTATGCCGCTACGGGCCTGATGACACAGATTTCATTGCTGAGTGATATTGCATTGTACGTACGTGCCACAACTTCTTTATCCATTTTTTGCTTTCTGGGATATTTACCTGATACTGTAGACGAGCTTCTTGTGAACACAGCCGTCCCAAATATTGGGGTGGCTGTCTGTTTTTGATTTTAATTTCCGTAAGCTATAGGACCATAAGTGGAAGTGCCATAGGCTGTGTTGCTTTGTTTCTTACGTGTTTCAGGAAACACCATACACTTCTCCAGGGTGGCTGCTGGCAATTTACATCCTGCCAATCAGCATAACAAGGCTCCCTGTTCTCCATATCCTGTCCCACTTTTCTGGATTTTACACTTTTTTTCAGATGGCCCTTTTGCCCGTGGGGGCAGTGAGATTTCATTGTAGTGCAGATTTCCTTTACAGGCTTGCTTGGTTGGCCAAAAAGGGCGTATGCGTTTTTTCCTGAATATATTCAGGAAAAAACGCATGCGCCCTTTTTGGCCAAGTGCATCATTGTCGACGTTCTGCCTCTTTTCCTATGCTTTCAGGGCAATTCCAGTCTACCCCCTGCAATCGTTTTCCTGAAATTCAGCCCCGCTTTCAAGTCCCCTTCGCAGGCTTACTTCAATATATTTTTGGAGGATAGCTGTCATTTATAACTCTGCAGGTTTGTGAAATACAGTGCCCCTGAGCTCCTTTCTTCAACTCGCTTTCTTGTGAGCTGGGCATAAAACCGCAGGATTGCTTCAGGCCCTAATCTGTTTCCAGCAGGGCACACTGAGCCTTTGTTTAATTCCTCTTCCTGGTGGGCAATGAGCGTTACATTTGCCCGTGCAGACACCTACAGCTAGTCTCTCATTGGTTCTCCCTATTCCTGTTCATCTTGCACAGAAATTGCAAGCTGTGCCAAAGAGGAGGTTAAAGGCACTGACTCTCCAAGCGGGGAGAGTGTTAGTAAGGCATCTGGAATGGTGAACCCGAGGACCAGGATACGAAAACTGAGATGCATTTTAAATCGTTTCCCAATCACACGGTGGACGATACTCTGGGTTTCCCATGCATGTTTTAGCTGGAGGAAGAATCCCTTGAACCTGGAGAGTTGGGACCCATGGAATGGGTACCATGCAGTATGACTTCAAAGTGTCTGCATTTGCTCACCGAAACTCACCAATGCTATTAGCCTGAAGTGTCCAGCCTTATGTCTCAATCAGCTCTGGGTGTAGATGTGGTCAATCCCGGTTGCATCACATGCCCTGAGTGAATTATTTAAGAATTGCTCTCTATTTCACTGTCTTTGTGTTGTGTTTTCGAAATTTATTTTGATAATGGGATTTATCGGATTTTCACTGCTGCGTATCGGCCGCTGTACACACGCTTGATTCTCTTACGGAGACATATATATCCATGGGTTTTAAGATTCTTCCTAGTCAGGTATATTCCTAGGCGTTGAATATGTGGTGTTGATTCCATTTCGTTGAGCAAGGAGTAGGTCTTGTCTATTACATATTTGGCTTACGGAAAGTTATCTGTGCTAATTTCAGTCTCTGGTTTTATGCAGCACCCCAAGGCACCTTACCCCATAAGCAAGCACTAGTTGGTTTTCTAAATTTGAGACCCTGTTCTGTTTTGTAATTCAGTTCATGTGTAGTCAAGTTTACATGCCGTGTATTAGTGATATCTTATGATGTTTCTTTTTCTGTGTGACGTAGTTCACGTAGAATCACCGTACCTGCATCCACTCACTATGCCGCTACGGGCCTGATGACACAGATTTCATTGCTGAGTGATACTGCATTGCACGTATGTGCCACAACTTCTTTATCCATTTTTTGCTTTCTGGGGTATTTACCTGGTACTGTAGACGAGCTTCTTGGGAACACAGCCGTCCCAAACTTTGGGGTGGCTCTCTGTTTTTGATTTTAATTTCCCTAAGGAATAGGACCATAAGTGCAATTGCCATAGGCTGTGTTGCTTTATTTCTTACGTGTTTCAGGAAACACCATACACTTCTCCAGGGTGGCTGTTGGCAATTTACATCCTGCCAATCAGCATAACAAGGCTCCCTGTTCTCCATATCCTGTCCTACCTTTCTGGATTTTACACTTTTTTCAGATGGCCCTCTTGCCCGGGGGGCAGTGAGACTTCATTGTAGTGCAGATTTCCATTACAGGCTTGCTTGGTTGGCCAAAAAGGGCGTATGCGTTTTTTCCTGAATATATTCAGGAAAAAACGCATACGCCCTTTTTGGCCAAGTGCATCATTGTCGATGTTGTGCCTCTTTTCCTATGCTTTCAGGGCAATTCCAGTCTACCCCCTGCAATCGTTTTCCTGAAATTCTGCCCCGCTTTCAAGTCCCCTACGCAGGCTTACTTCAGTATACTTTTGGAAGATAGCTGTCATTTATAACTCTGCAGGTTTGTGAATTACAGTGCCCCTGAGCTCCTTTCTTCAACTCGCTTTCTTGTGAGCTGGGCACAAAACCGCAGGATTGCTTCAGGCCCTAATCTGTTTCCAGCAGGGCACACTGAGCCTTTGTTTAATTCCTCTTCCTGGTGGGCAATGAGCGTTACATTTGCCCGTGCAGACACCTACAGCTAGTCTCTCATTGGTTCTCCCTATTCCTGTTCATCTTGCACAGAAATTGCAAGCTGTGCCAAAGAGGAGGTTAAAGGCAATGACTCTCCAAGCGGGGAGAGTGTTAGTAAATCATCTGGAATGGTGAACCCGAGGACCAGGATACGAAAACTGAGATGCATTTTAAATCGTTTCCCAATCACACGGTGGACGATAATCTGGGTTTCCCATGCATGTTTTAGCTGGAGGAAGAATCCCTTGAACCTGGAGAGTTGGGACCCATGGAATAGGTACCATGCAGTATGACTTCAAAGGGTCTGCATTTGCTCACCGAAACTCACCAATCCTATTAGCCTGAAGTGTCCAGCCTTATGTCTCAATCAGCTCTGGGTGTAGATGTGGTCAATCCCGGTTGCATCACATGCCCTGAGTGAATTATTTAAGAATTGCTCTCTATTTCACTGTCTTTGAGTTTTGTTTTCGAAATTTATTTTGATAATGGGATTTATCGGATTTTCACTGCTGCGTATCGGCCGCTGTACACACGCTTGATTCTCTTACGGAGACATATATATCCATGGGTTTTAAGATTATTCCTAGTCAGGTATATTCCTAGGCGTTGAATATGTGGTGTTGAGTCCATTTCGTTGAGCAAGGAGTAGGTCTTGTCTATTACATATTTGGCTTATGGAATGTTATCTGTGCTAATTTCAGTCTCTGGTTTTATGCAGCACCCCAAGGCACCTTTCCCCATAAGCAAGCACTAGTTGGTTTTCTAAATTTGAGACCCTGTTGTGTTTTGTAATTCAAGTCATGTGTAGTCAAGTTTACATTCCGTGTATTAGTGATATCTTATGATGTTTCTATTTCTGTGTGACGTAGTTCACGTAGAATCACCGTACCTGCATCCACTCACTATGCCGCTACGGGCCTGATGACACAGATTTCATTGCTGAGTGATACTGCATTGCACGTACGTGCCACAACTTCTTTATCCATTTTTTGCTTTCTGGGATATTTACCTGGTACTGTAGACAAGCTTCTTGGGAACATAGCCGTCCCAAACTTTGGGGTGGTTCTCTGTTTTTGATTTTAATTTCCCTAAGGAATAGGACCATAAGTGCAATTGCCATAGGCTGTGTTGCTTTATTTCTTACGTGTTTCAGGAAACACCATACACTTCTCCAGGGTGGCTGTTGGCAATTTACATCCTGCCAATCAGCATAACAAGGCTCCCTGTTCTCCATATCCTGTCCTACCTTTCTGGATTTTACACTTTTTTCAGATGGCCCTTTTGCCCGGGGGGCAGTGAGACTTCATTGTAGTGCAGATTTCCTTTACAGGCATGCTTGGTTGGCCAAAAAGGGCGTATGCGTTTTTTCCTGAATATATTCAGGAAAAAACGCATACGCCCTTTTTGGCCAAGTGCATCATTGTCGACGTTCTGCCTCTTTTCCTATGCTTTCAGGGCAATTCCAGTCTACCCCCTGCAATCGTTTTCCTGAAATTCTGCCCCGCTTTCAAGTCCCCTTCGCAGGCTTACTTCAATATATTTTTGGAGGATAGCTGTCATTTATAACTCTGCAGGTTTGTGAATTACAGTGCCCCTGAGCTCCTTTCTTCAACTCGCTTTCTTGTGAGCTGGGCACAGACCCGCAGGATTGCTTCAGGCCCTAATCTGTTTTCAGCAGGGCACGCTAAGCCTTTGTTTAATTCCTCTTCCTGGTGGGCAATGAGCATTACATTTGCCCGTGCAGACACCTACAGCTAGTCTCTCATTGGTTCTCCCTATTCCTGTTCATTTGCACAGAAATTGCAAGCTGTGCCAAAGAGGAGGTTAAAGGCACTGACACTCCAAGCGGGGAGAGTGGTAGTAAAGCATCTTGAATGTTGAACCCGAGGACAAGGATACGAAAACTGAGATGCATTTTAAATCGTTTCCCAATCACACGGTGGACGATACTCTGGGTTTCCCATGCATGTTTTAGTTGGAGGAAGAATCCCTTGAACCTGGAGAGTTGGGACCCATGGAATGGGTACCATGCAGTATGACTTCAAAGGGTCTGCATTTGCTCACCGAAACTCACCAATGCTATTAGCCTGAAGTGTCCAGCCTTATGTCTCAATCAGCTCTGGGTGTAGATGTGGTCAATCCCGGTTGCATCACATGCCCTGAGTGAATTATTTAAGAATTGCTCTCTATTTCACTGTCTTTGTGTTTTGTTTTCGAAATTTATTTTCATAATGGGATTTATCGGATTTTCACTGCTGCGTATCGGCCGCTGTACACATGCTTGATTCTCTTACGGAGACATATATATCCATGGGTTTTAAGATTCTTCCTAGTCAGGTATTTTCCTAGGCGTTGAATATGTGGTGTTGAGTCCATTTCGTTGAGAAAGGAGTAGGTCTTGTCTATTACATATTTGGCTTATGGAATGTTATCTGTGCTAATTTCAGTCTCTGGTTTTATGCAGCACCCCAACGCACCTTTCCCCGTAAGCAAGCACTAGTCGGTTTTCTAAATTTGAGACCCTGTTCTGTTTTGTAATTCAGTTCATGTGTAGTCAAGTTTACATTCCGTGTATTAGTGATATCTTATGATGTTTCTATTTCTGTGTGACGTAGTTCACGTAGAATCACCGTACCTGCATCCACTCACTATGCCGCTACGGGCCTGATGACACAGATTTCATTGCTGAGTGATATTGCATTGCACGTACGTGCCACAACTTCTTTATCCATTTTTTGCTTTCTGGGATATTTACCTGGTACTGTAGACGAGCTTCCTGGGAACACAGCCGTCCCAAACTTTGGGGTGGCTCTCTGTTTTTGATTTTAATTTCCCTAAGGAATAGGACTATAAGTGCAATTGCCATAGGCTGTGTTGCTTTATTTCTTATGTGTTTCAGGAAACACCATACCCTTCTCCAGGGTGGCTGTTGGCAATTTACATCCTGCCAAACAGCATAACAAGGCCCTCTCTTCTCCATATCCTGTCCTACCTTTCTGGATTTTACACTTTTTTCAGATGGCCCTCTTGCCCGCGGGCCAGTGAGACTTCATTGTAGTGCAGATTTCCTTTACACGCTTGCTTGGTTGGCCAAAAAGGGCGTATGCGTTTTTTCCTGAATATATTCAGGAAAAAACGCATACGCCCTTTTTGGCCAAGTGCATCATTGTCGACGTTGTGCCTCTTTTCCTATGCTTTCAGGGCAATTCCTGTCTACCCCCTGCAATTGTTTTCCTGAAATTCTGCCCCGCTTTCAAGTCCCCTACGCAGGTTACTTCAGTATACTTTTGGAAGATAGCTGTCATTTATAACTCTGCAGGTTTGTGAATTACAGTGCCCCTGAGCTCCTTTCTTCAACTCGCTTTCTTGTGAGCTGGGCACAAAACCGCAGGATTGCTTAAGGCCCTAATCTGTTTTCAGCAGGGCACGCTGAGCCTTTGTTTAATTCCTCTTCCTGGTCGGCAATGAGCGTTACATTTGCCCGTGCAGACACCTACAGCTAGTCTCTCATTTCTTCTCCCTATTCCTGTTCATCTTGCACAGAAATTGCAAGCTGTGCCAAACAGGAGGTTAAAGGCACTGACTCTCCAAGCGGGGAGAGTGTTAGTAAAGCATCTGGAATGGTGAACCCGAGGACCAGGATACGAAAACTGAGATGCATTTTAAATCGTTTCCCAATCACACGGTTGACGATACTCTGGGTTTCCCATGCATGTTTTAACTGGAGGAAGAATGCCTTGAACCTGGAGAGTTGGGACCCATGGAATGGGTACCATGCAGTATGACTTCAAAGGGTATGCATTTGCTCACCGAAACTCACCAATGCTATCAGCCTGAAGTGTCCAGCCTTATGTCTCAACCAGCTCTGGGTGTAGATGTGGTCAATCCCGGTTGCATCACATGCCCTGAGTGAATTAGTTAAGAATTGCTCTCGATTTCACTGTCTTTGTGTTTTGTTTTCGATATTTATTTTGATAATGGGATTTATCGGATTTTCACTGCTGCGTTTCGGCCGCTGTACACACGCTTGATTCTCTTACGGAGACATATAAATCCATGGGTTTTAAGATTCTTCCTAGTCAGGTATATTCCTAGGCGTTGAATATGTGGTGTTGTGTCCATTTCGTTGAGCAAGGAGTAGGTCTTGTCTATTACATATTTGGCTTATGGAATGTTATCTGTGCTAATTTCAGTCTCTGGTTTTATGCAGCACCCCAAGGCACCTTTCCCCATAAGCAAGCACTAGTTGGTTTTCTAAATTTGAGACCCTGTTCTGTTTTGTAATTCAGTTCATGTGTAGTCAAGTTTATATTCCGTGTATTAGTGATATCTTATGATGTTTCTTTTTCTGTGTGACGTAGTTCACGTAGAATCACCGTACCTGCATCCACTCACTATGCCGCTACGGGCCTGATGACACAGATTTCATTGCTGAGTGATATTGCATTGCACGTACGTGCCACAACTTCTTTATCCATTTTTTGCTTTCTGGGATATTTACCTGGTACTGTAGACGAGCTTCTTGGGAACACAGCCGTCCCAAACTTTGGGGTGGCTCTCTGTTTTTGATTTTAATTTCCCTAAGGAATAGGACCATAAGTGCAATTGCCATAGGCTGTGTTGCTTTATTTCTTACGTGTTTCAGGAAACACCATACACTTCTCCAGAGTGGCTGTTGGCAATTTACATCCTGCCAATCAGCATAACAAGGCTCCCTCTTCTCCATATCCTGTCCTACCTTTCTGGATTTTACACTTTTTTCAGATGGCCCTCTTGCCCGGGGGGCAGTGAGACTTCATTGTAGTGCAGATTTCCTTTACACGCTTGCTTGGTTGGCCAAAAAGGGCGTATGCGTTTTTTCCTGAATATATTCAGGAAAAAACGCATACGCCCTTTTTGGCCAAGTGCATCATTGTCGACGTTGTGCCTCTTTTCCTATGCTTTCAGGGCAATTCCAGTCTACCCCCTGCAATCGTTTTCCTGAAATTCTGCCCCGCTTTCAAGTCCCCTTCGCAGGCTTACTTCAATATATTTTTGGAGGATAGCTTTCATTTATAACTCTGCAGGTTTGTGAATTACAGTGCCCCTGAGCTCCTTTCTTCAACTCGCTTTCTTGTGAGCTGGGCACAAAACCGCAGGATTGCTTCAGGCCCTAATCTGTTTCCAGCAGGGCACACTGAGCCTTTGTTTAATTCCTCTTCCTGGTGGGCAATGAGCGTTACATTTGCCCGTGCAGACACCTACAGCTAGTCTCTCATTGGTTCTCCCTATTCCTGTTCATCTTGCACAGAAATTGCAAGCTGTGCCAAAGAGGAGGTTAAAGGCACTGACTCTCCAAGCGGGGAGAGTGTTAGTAAAGCATCTGGAATGGTGAACCCGAGGACCAGGATACGAAAACTGAGATGCATTTTAAATCGTTTCCCAATCACACGGTGGACGATACTCTGGGTTTCCCATGCATGTTTTAGCTGGAGGAAGAATCCCTTGAACCTGGAGAGTTGGGACCCATGGAATGGGTACCATGCAGTATGACTTCAAAGGGTCTGCATTTGCTCACCGAAACTCACCAATGCTATCAGCCTGAAGTGTCCAGCCTTATGTCTCAACCAGCTCTGGGTGTAGATGTGGTCAATCCCGGTTGCTTCACATGCCCTGAGTGAATTATTTAAGAATTGCTCTCTATTTCACTGTCTTTATGTTTTGTTTTCGAAATTTATTTTGATAATGGGATTTATCGGATTTTCACTGCTGCGTTTCGGCCGCTGTACTCACGCTTGGTTCTCTTATGGAGACATATATATCCATGGGTTTTAAGATTCTTCCTAGTCAGGTATATTCCTAGGCGTTGATTATGTGGTGTTGGGTCCATTTCGTTGAGCAAGGAGTAGGTCTTGTGTATTACATATTTGGCTTATGGAAAGTTATCTGTGCTAATTTCAGTCTCTGGTTTTATGCAGCACCCAAAGGCACCTTTCCCCATAAGCAAGCATTAGTTGGTTTTCTAAATTTGAGACCCTGTTCTGTTTTGTAATTCAGTTCATGTGTAGTCAAGTTTACATTCCGTGTATTAGTGATATCTTATGATGTTTCTTTTTCTGTGTGACGTAGTTCACGTAGAATCACCGTACCTGCATCCACTCACTATGCCGCTACGGGCCTGATGACACAGATTCCATTGCTGAGTGATATTGCATTGTACGTACGTGCCACAACTTCTTTATCCATTTTTTGCTTTCTGGGATATTTACCTGATACTGTAGACGAGCTTCTTTTGAACACAGCCGTCCCAAATATTGGGGTGGCTGTCTGTTTTTGATTTTAATTTCCGTAAGCTATAGGACCATAAGTGGAAATGCCATAGGCTGTGTTGCTTTGTTTCTTACGTGTTTCAGGAAACACCATACACTTCTCCAGGGTGGCTGCTGGCAATTTACATCCTGCCAATCAGCATAACAAGGCTCCCTGTTCTCCATATCCTGTCCTACCTTTCTGGATTTTACACTTTTTTCAGATGGCCCTTTTGCCCGGGGTGCAGTGAGACTTCATTGTAGTACAGATTTCCTTTACAGGCTTGCTTGGTTGGCCAAAAAGGGCGTATGCGTTTTTTCCTGAATATATTCAGGAAAAAACGCATACGCCCTTTTTGGCCAAGTGCATCATTGTCGACGTTCTGCCTCTTTTCCTATGCTTTCAGGGCAATTCCAGTCTACCCCCTGCAATCGTTTTCCTGAAATTCTGCCCCGCTTTCAAGTCCCCTTCGCAGGCTTACTTCAATATATTTTTGGAGGATAGCTGTCATTTATAACTCT
This sequence comes from Phocoena phocoena, assembly GCF_963924675.1. Classification (NCBI taxonomy): domain Eukaryota; kingdom Metazoa; phylum Chordata; class Mammalia; order Artiodactyla; family Phocoenidae; genus Phocoena; species Phocoena phocoena. Next base: position 130,562 of record NW_027077620.1, read on the forward strand.
GCAGGTTTGTGAATTACAGTGCCCCTGAGCTCCTTTCTTCAACTCGCTTTCTTGTGAGCTGGGCACAAAACCGCAGGATTGCTTCAGGCCCTAATCTGTTTTCAGCAGGGCATGCTGAGCCTTTGTTTAATTCCTCTTCCTGGTGGGCAATGAGCGTTACATTTGCCCGTGCAGACACCTACAGCTAGTCTCTCATTGGTTCTCCCTATTCCTGTTCATCTTGCACAGAAATTGCAAGCTGTGCCAAACAGGAGGTTAAAGGCACTGACTCTCCAAGCGGGGAGAGTGTTAGTAAAGCATCTGGAATGGTGAACCCGAGGACCAGGATACGAAAACTGAGATGCATTTTATTTTTATTTATTTATTTTTTTTTAATGTTTGCAGCAGTTCTTTTTTTTTTTTTTTTTAAACATCTTTATTGGGGTATAATTGCTTTACAATGGTGTTAGTTTCTGCTTTATAACAAAGTGAATCAGTTATACATATACATATGTTCCCATATGTCTTCCCTCTTGCGTCTCCCTCCCTCCCACTCTCCCCATCCCACCCTTCCAGGCTGTTCCAAAGCACCGAGCTAATATCCCTGTGCCTTGCGGCTGCTTCCCCCCAGCTATCTACCTTACTACGTTTGTTAGTGTGTATATGTCCATGACTCTCTCTCGCCCTGTCAAAACTCACCCTTCCCCCTCCCCATATCCTTAAGTCCGTTCTCCAGTAGGTCTGCGTCTTTATTCCTATCTTACCCCTAGGTTCTTCATGACATTTTTTTCCCTTAAATTCCATATATATGTGTTAGCATACGGTATTTGTCTTTTTCTTTCTGACTTACTTCACTCTGTATGACAGATTCTAGGTCTATCCATCTCATTACAAATAGCTCAATTTCATTTCTTTTTAAGGCTGAGTAATATTCCATTGTGTATATGTGCCACATCTTCTTTATCCATTCATCCGATGATGGGCGCTTAGGTTGTTTCCATGTCCTGGCTATTGTAAATAGAGCTGCAATGAACATTTTGGTACATGACTCTCTTTGAATTTTGGTTTTCTCAGGGTATATGCCAAGTAGTGGGATTGCTGGGTCATATGGTAATTCTATTTGTAGTTTTTTAAGGAACCTCCATACTGTTCTCCACAGTGGCTGAACCAATTCACATTCCCACCAGCAGTGCAAGAGTGTCCCCTTTTCTCCACACCCTCTCCAGCATTTATTGTTTCTTGATTTTTTGATGATGTCCATTCTGACTGGTGTGAGATGATATCTCATTGTAGTTTTGATTTGCATTTCTCTAATGATTAATGATGTTGAGCATTCTTTCATGTGTTTGTTGGCATTCTGTATATCTTCTTTGGAGAAATGTCTATTTAGGTCTTCTGCCCATTTTTGGATGGGGTTGTTTGTTTTTTTGTTACTGAGCTGCATGAGCTGCTTGTAAATTTTGGAGATTAATCCTTTGTCAGTTGCTTCATTTGCAAATGTTTTCTCCCATTCTGAGGGTTGTCTTTTGGTCTTGGTTATCGTTTCCTTTGCTGTGCAAAAGCTTTGAAGTTTCATTAGGTCCCATTTGTTTATTTTTGTTTTTATTTCCATTACTCTAGGAGGTGGGTCAGATAGGATCTTGCTGTGATTTATGTCATAGAGTGTTCTTCCTATGTTTTCTTCTAAGAGTTTGATAGTTTCTGGCCTTACATTTAGGTCTTTAATCCATTTTGAGCTTATTTTTGTGTATGGTGTTAGGGAGTGATCTAATCTCATACTTTTACATGTACCTGTCCAGTTTTCCCAGCACCATTTATTGAAGAGGCTGTCCTTTCTCCACTGTACATTCCTGCCTCCTTTATCAAAGATGAGGTGTCCATATGTGCGTGGGTTTATCTCTGGGCTTTCTATCCTGTTCCACTGATCTATCTTTCTGTTTTTGTGCCAGTACCATACTGTCTTGATTACTGTTGCTTTGTAATATAGTCTGAAGTCAGGGAGCCTTATTCCTCCAGCTCCTTTTTTCGTTCTAACGATTGCTTTGGCTATTCGGGGTCTTTTGTGTTTCCATACAAATTGCGAAATTTTTTGTTCTAGTTCTGTGAAAAATGCCAGTGGTAGTTTGATAGGGATTGCATTGAATCTGTAGATTGCTTTGGGTAGTAGAGTCATTTTCACAATGTTGATTCTTCCCATCCAAGAACATGGTATATCTCTCCATCTATTTGTATCATCTTTAATTTCTTTCATCAGTGTCTTATAATTTTCTGCATACAGGTCTTTCGTATCCTTAGGTAGGTTTATTCCTAGATATTTTATTCTTTTTGTTGCAATGGTAAATGGGAGTGTTTTCTTGATTTCACTTTCAGATTTTTCATCATTAGTATATAGGAATGCCAGAGATTTCTGTGCATTAATTTTGTATCCTGCTACTTTACCAAATTCATTGATTAGCTCTAGTAGTTTTCTGGTAGCATCTTTAGGATTCTCTATGTATAGTATCATGTCATCTGCAAACAGTGACAGCTTTACTTCTTCTTTTCCGATTTGGATTCCTTTTATTTCCTTTTCTTCTCTGATTGCTGTGGCTAAAACTTCCAAAACTATGTTGAATAAGAGTGGTGAGAGTGGGCAACCTTGTCTTGTTCCTGATCTTAGTGGAAATGCTTTCAGTTTTTCACCATTGAGGATGATGTTTGCTGTGGGCTTGTCATATATGGCTTTTATTATGTTTAGGAAAGTTCCCTCTATGCCTACTTTCTGGAGGGTTTTTATCATAAATGGGTGTTGAATTTTGTCGAAAGCTTTCTCTGCATCTATTGAGATGATCATATGGTTTTTCTCCTTCAATTTGTTAATATGGTTTATCACATTGATAGATTTGCGTATATTGAAGAATCCTTGCATTCCTGGAATAAACCCCACTTGATCATGGTGTATGATCCTTTTAATGTGCTGTTGGATTCTGTTTGCTAGTATTTTGTTGAGGATTTTTGCATCTATGTTCATCAGTGATATTGGCCTGTAGTTTTCTTTCTTTGTGACATCCTTGTCTGGTTTTGGTATCAAGGTGATGGTGGCTTCGTAGAAGGAATTTGGGAGTGTTCCTCCCTCTGCTATATTTTGGAAGAGTTTGAGAAGGATAGGTGTTAGCTCTTCTCTAAACGTTTGATAGAATTCACCTGTGAAGCCATCTGGTCCTGGGCTTTTGTTTGTTGGAAGGTTTTTAATCACAGTTTCAATTTCAGTGCTTGTGATTGGTCTGTTCATATTTTCTATTTCTTCCTGATTCAGTCTTGGCAGGTTGTGCATTTCTAAGAATTTGTCCATTTCTTCCAGATTGTCCATTTTATTGGCATAGAGTTGCTTGTAGTAATCTCTCATGATTTTTTTTATTTCTGCAGTGTCAGTTGTTACTTCTGCTTTTTCATTTCTAATTCTATTGATTTGAGTCTTCTCCCTTTTTTTCTTGATGAGTCTGGCTAGTGGTTTATCTATTTTGTTTATCTTCTCAAAGAACCAGCTTTTAGTTTTATTGATCTTTGCTATTGTTTCCTTCATTTCTTTTTCATTTATTTCTGATCTGATTTTTATGATTTCTTTCCTTCTGCTAGCTTTGGGGTTTTTTTGTTCTTCTTTCTCTAATTGCTTGAGGTGCAAGGTTAGGTTGTTTATTCGAGATGTTTCCTGCTTCTTAAGGTGGGCTTGTATTGCTATAAACTTCCCCCTTAGGACTGCTTTTGCTGCATCCCATAGGTTTTGGGTCGTTGTGTCTCCATTGTCATTTGTTTCTAGGTATTTTTTTATTTCCTCTTTGATTTCTTCCGTGATCACTTCATTATTAAGTAGTGTATTGTTTAGCCTCCATGTGTTTGTATTTTTTACAGATCTTTTCCTGTAATTGATATCTAGTCTCATGGCGTTGTGGTCGGAAAAGATACTTGATACAATTTCAGTTTTCTTAAATTTACCAAGGCTTGATTTGTGACCCAAGATATGATCTATCCTGGAGAATGTTCCATGAGCACTTGAGAAAAATGTGTATTCTGTTGTTTTTGGATGGAGTGTCCTATAAATATCAATTAAGTCCATCTTGTTTAATGTATCATTTAAAGCTTGTGTTTCCTTATTTATTTTCATTTTGGATGATCTGTCCATGGGTGAAAGTGGGGTGTTAAAGTCCCCTACTATGAATGTGTTACTGTTGATCTCCCCTTTTATGGTTGTTAGTATTTGCCTTATGTATTGAGGTGCTCCTATGTTGGGTGCATAAATATTTACAATTGTTATATCTTCTTCTTGGTTCGATCCCTTGATCATTATGTAGTGTCCTTCTTTGTCCCTTTTAATAGTCCTTATTTTAAAGTCTATTTTGTCTGATATGAGAATTGCTACTCCAGCTTTCTTTTGGTTTCCATTTGCATGGAATATCTTTTTCCATCCCCTTACTTTCAGTCTGTATGTGTCTCTAGTTCTGAAGTGGGTCTCTTGTAGACAGCATATATAAGGGTCTTGTTTTTGTATCCATTCAGCCAATCTGTGTCTTTTGGTGGGAGCATTTAGTCCATTTACATTTAAGGTAATTATCGATATGTATGTTCCTATTTCCATTTTATATATTGTTTTGGGTTCGCTACTATAGGTCATTTCCTTCTCTTGTGTTTCGTGTCTAGAGAAGTTCCTTTAGCATTTGTTGTAAAGCTGGTTTGGTGGTGCTGAACTCTCTCAGCTTTTGCTTGTCTGTAAAGGTTTTATTTTCTCCATCAAATGTGAATGAGATCCTTGCTGGGTAGAGCAGTCTTGGTTTCAGGCTATTCTCCTTCATCACTTTCAGTATGTCCTGCCACTCCCTTCTGGCTTGTAGGGTTTCTGCTGAGAGATCAGCTGTTAACCTTATGGGGATTCCCTTGTGTGTTATTTGTTGTTTTTCCCTTGCTGCTTTTAATATGCTTTCTTTGTATTTAATTTTTGACAGTTTGATTAATATGTGTCTTGGCATGTTTCTCCTTGTATTTATCCTGTATGGGACCCTCTGTGCTTCCTGGACTTGATTAACTATTTCCTTTCCCATATTAGGGAAGTTTTCAACTATAATCTCTTCAAATATTTTCTCAGTCCCTTTCTTTCTTTCTTCTTCTTCTGGAACCCCTATAATTCGAATGTTGGTGCGTTTCATGTTGTCCCAGAGGTCTCTGAGACTGTCCTCAGTTCTTTTCATTCTTTTTTCTTTATTCTGCTCTGCAGTAGTTATTTCCACTACTTTATCTTCCAGGTCACTTATCCGTTCTTCTGCCTCAGTTATTCTGCTATTGATCCTATCTAGAGTGATTTTAATTTCATTTATTGCATTGTTCATCGTTGCTTGTTTCATCTTTAGTTCTTGTAAGTCCTTGTTAACTGTTTCTTGCATTTTGTCCATTCTACTTCCAAGATTTCGGATCATCCTTACTATCATTATTCTGAATTCTTTTTCAGGTAGATTGCCTATTTCCTCTTCATTTGTTAGGTCTGGTGGGTTTTTATCTTGCTCCTTCATCTGCTGTGTGTTTTTCTGTCTTCTCATTTTGCTTACTGTGTTTGGGGTCTCCTTTTTGCAGGCTGCAGGTTCGTAGTTCCCGTTGTTTTTGATGTCTGTCTCCAGTGGCTAAGGTTGTTTCAGTGGGTTGTGTAGGCTTCCTGGTGGAGGGGACTAGTGCCTGTGTTGTGCTGGATGAGGCTGGATCTTGTCTCTCTAGTGGGCAGGTTCACGTCTGGTGGTGTGTTTTGGGGTGTCTGTGGCCTTATTATGATTTTAGGCAGCCTCTCTGCTAATGGGTGGGGTTGTGTTCCTGTTTTGCTAGTTGTTTGGCATAGGTTGTCCAGCACTGCGGCTTGCTGGTTGTTGAGTGAAGCTGGGTGCTGGTGTTAAGATGGAGGTCTCTGGGATATTTCCACCGTTTAATATTATGTGGAGCTGGGAGGTCTCTTGTTGACCAGTGTCCTGAAGTTGGCTCTCCTACCTCAGAGGCAGAGCCCTGACTCCTGGCTGGAGCACCAAGAGCCTTTCATCCACACAGCTCAGAATGAAAGGGAGAAAAAGTAGGGAGAATTAGTAGAAGTATGAGTAAAGAAAGAGGGAAAGGAGGAAAGGAAGGAAGGAAGAAAGAAGCAAAGAAGGAAAGAAAGGAGGGAGGGAGGGAGGGAGGAAGGAAGGAAGGAGGGAAAGAAGGAAAAAAAAGATAGAAAGAAAGATGATACAGTAAAAATAAAATAAAGTATAATATAGTTATTGAATTAAAAAATATTTAGAAAAAAAAAAGGGATGGATAGAACCTTAGGACAAATGTTGGAAACAAAGCTATACAGAGAAAATCTTACACAGAAGCATACACATACACCTTCACAAAAAGAGGTAAAGGGGGAAAAATCATAAATCCTGCTCCCTGAGACCACCTCCTCAATTTGGGGTGATTCGTTGTCTAAAGGAGGGAGGGAAGGAAGGAAAGAAAGAAAGAACGAAGGTAAAGTATAATAAAGTTATTACAATTAAACTTAATTATTAAGAAAAGGAATTTTTAAAAAAAAGTCATGGACGGATAGAGCCCTAGGACAAATGGTGGAAGCTAGAGTATACAGACTAGATGTCACACAGAAGCATACACGTACACATTCACCAAAAGAGGAAAAGGGAAAAAAATCATAGATCTCGCTCCTAAATTCCACCTCTTCAATTTGGGATCATTCCTTGTCTATTCAGGTATTCCACAGATGCAGGGTATATCAAGTTGATTGTGGAGCTTTAATCCGCTGCTTCTGTGGCTGCTGGGAGAGATTTCCCTTTCTCTTCTTTGTTCTCACAGCTCACAGGAGCTCAGCTTTGGATTTGGCCCTGCCTCTGCGTGTAGGTCGCTGGAGGGCGTCTGTTTTTTCGCTCAGACAGGACGGGGTTAAAGGAGCCGCTGATTCGGGGCCTCCGGCTCACTCAGGCCGGGGGTTGGGGGATGGCGGAAGGAGGGGCACTGCGTGCGGGGCCGGCCTGCGGCGGCAGAGGCAGCGTGACGTTGTGGCAGAGGCCGGCGTGACGTTGCACCAGCCTGAGGCCCGCCGTGCGTTGTCCCGGGGAAGTTGTCCCTGGATCCCGGGAACCTGGCAGTGGCAGGCTGCACAGGCTCCGCGGAAGAGGGGTGTGGAGAGTGATCTGTGCTCGCACACAGGCCCCTTGGTGGCGGCAGCAGCAGCCTTAGCGTCTCCCGCCCGTCTCTGGGCTCCGCGGTTTTAGCCGCGGCTCGCGCCCGTCTCTGGGGCTCGCGCTTCCCGCCGCGGCTCGCGCCCGTCTCTGGGGTTTGCGCTTTCAGCCGCGGCTCGCGCCCGTCTCGGGGGCTCGCGCCCTCAGCCGCGGCTCGCGCCCGTCTCTGGGGTTCGCGCTTTTAGCCGTGGCTCGCGCCCGTCTCTGGAGTTCCTTTAAGCAGCGCTCTTAAACCCCTCTCCTCGCGCACCAGGAAACAAAGAGGGAAGAAAAAGTCTCTTGCCTCTTCGGCCGGTGCAGGCTTTTCCCCGAACTCCCTGCCGGCTAGTCGTGGTGCACTAACCCCTTCAGGCTATGTTCAAGCCGCCAACCCCAGTCCTCTCCCTGAGCTCCGTCCAAAACCAAAACCCGAGCCTCAGCTCGCAGCCCCGCCCGCCCCGGTGGGTGAGCAGCAAGCCTCTCGGGTTGGTGAGTGCTGGTCGGCACCGATCGTCTGTGCAGGAATCTCCCCGCTTTGCCCTCCGCACCCGTCGCTGTGCACTACTCCGCGGTCCCGAAACTCCCCCCTCCGCCTCCCGCAGTCTCCGCCCGCGGAGGGGCTTCCTAGTGTGTGGAAACTTTTCCTCCTTCACAGCTCCCTCCCACTGGTGCAGGTGCCGTACTTATTCTTTTGTCTCTGTTTTTTCTTTTGCCCTACCCAGTTACGTGGGGAGTTTCTTGCCTTTTGGGAGGTCTGAGGTCTTCTGCCAGCCTTCAGTAGGAGTTCTGTAGGAGTTGTTCCACGTGTGGATGTATTTCTGGTGTATCCGGGGGAGGAAGGCGATCTCCGCGCCTTACTCTTCCGCCATCTTCAAGGTCCCCCCCCTGAGATGCATTTTAAATCGTTTCCCAATCACACGGTGGACGATACTCTGGGTTTCCCATGCATGTTTTAACTGGAGGAAGAATGCCTTGAACCTGGAGAGTTGGGACCCATGGAATGGGTACCATGCAGTATGACTTCAAAGGGTCTACATTTGCTCACCGAAACTCACCAATGCTATCAGCCTGAAGTGTCCAGCCTTATGTCTCAACCAGCTCTGGGTGTAGATGTGGTCAATCCCGGTTGCATCCCATGCCCTGAGTGAATTAGTTAAGAATTGCTCTCGATTTCACTGTCTTTGTGTTTTGTTTTCGAAATTTATTTTGATAATGGGATTTATCGGATTTTCACTGCTGCGTTTCGGCCGCTGTACACACGCTTGATTCTCTTACGGAGACATATATATCCATGGGTTTTAAGATTCTTCCTAGTCAGGTATATTCCTAGGCGTTGAATATGTGGTGTTGGGTCCATTTCGTTGAGCAAGGAGTAGGTCTTGTCTATTACATATTTGGCTTATGGAAAGTTATCTGTGCTAATTTCAGTCTCTGGTTTTATGCAGCACCCCAAGGCACCTTTCCCCATAAGCAAGCACTAGTTGGTTTTCTAAATTTGAGACCCTGTTCTGTTTTGTAATTCAGTTCATGTGTAGTCAAGTTTACATTCCGTGTATTAGTGATATCTTATGATGTTTCTTTTTCTGTGTGACGTAGTTCACGTAGAATCACCGTACCTGCATCCACTCACTATGCCGCTACGGTCCTGATGACACAGATTTCATTGCTGAGTGATATTGCATTGTATGTACGTGCCACAACTTCTTTATCCATTTTTTGCTTTCTGGGATATTTACCTGATACTGTAGACGAGCTTCTTGTGAACACAGCCGTCCCAAATATTGGGGTGGCTGTCTGTTTTTGATTTTAATTTCCGTAAGCTATAGGACCATAAGTGGAAGTGCCATAGGCTGTGTTGCTTTGTTTCTTACGTGTTTCAGGAAACACCATACACTTCTCCAGGGTGGCTGCTGGCAATTTACATCCTGCCAATCAGCATAACAAGGCTACCTGTTCTCCATATCCTGTCCTACATTTCTGGATTTTACACTTTTTTCAGATGACCCTTTTGCCCTGGGGGTGGGGGGCAGTGAGACTTCATTGTAGTGCAGATTTCCTTTACAGGCTTGCTTGGTTGGCCAAAAAGGGCGTATGCGTTTTTTCCTGAATATATTCAGGAAAAAACGCATACGCCCTTTTTGGCCAAGTGCATCATTGTCGACGTTGTGCCTCTTTTCCTATGCTTTCAGGGCAATTCCAGTCTACCCCCTGCAATCGTTTTCCTGAAATTCAGCCCCGCTTTCAAGTCCCCTTCGCAGGCTTACTTCAATATATTTTTGGAGGATAGCTGTCATTTATAACTCTGCAGGTTTGTGAAGTACAGTGCCCCTGAGCTCCTTTCTTCAACTCGCTTTCTTGTGAGCTGGGCACAAAACCGCAAAATTGCTTCAGGCCCTAATCTGTTTCCAGCAGGGCACACTGAGCCTTTGTTTAATTCCTCTTCCTGGTGGGCAATGAGCGTTACATTTGCCCGTGCAGACACCTACAGCTAGTCTCTCATTGGTTCTCCCTATTCCAGTTCATCTTGCACAGAAATGGCAAGCTGTGCCAAACAGGAGGTTAAAGGCACTGACTCTCCAAGCGGAGAGAGTGTTAGTAAAGCATCTGGAATGGTGAACCAGAGGACAAGGAAACGAAAACTGAGATGCATTTTAAATCAGTTCCCAATCACACGGTGGACGATACTCTGGGTTTCCCATGCATGTTTTAGCTGTAGGAAGAATCCCTTGAACCTGGAGAGTTGGGACCCATGGAATGGGTACCATGCAGTATGACTTCAAAGGGTCTGCATTTGCTCACCGAAACTCACCAATGCTATCAGCCTGAACTGTCCAGATTTATGTCTCAACCAGCTCTGGGTGTAGATGTGGTAAATCCCGTTTGCATCACATGCCCTGAGTGAATTATTTAAGAATTGCTCTCTATTTCACTGTCTTTGTGTTTTGTTTTCGAAATTTATTTTGATAATGGGATTTATCGGATTTTCACTGCTGCGTTTCGGCCGCTGTACACATGCTTGATTCTCTTACGGAGACATATATATCCATGGGTTTTAAGATTCTTCCTAGTCAGGTATATTCCTAGGCGTTGAATATGTGGTGTTGGGTCCATTTCGTTTAGCAAGGAGTAGGTCTTGTCTATTACATATTTGGCTTATGGAAAGTTATCTGTGCTAATTTCAGTCTCTGGTTTTATGCAGCACCCCAAGGCACCTTTCCCCATAAGCAAGCACTAGTTGGTTTTCTAAATTTGAGACCCTGTTCTTTTTTGTAATTCAGTTCATGTGTAGTCAAGTTTACATTCCGTGTATTAGTGATATCTTATGATGTTTCTTTTTCTGTGTGACGTAGTTCACGTAGAATCACCGTACCTGCATCCACTCACTATGCCGCTATGGGCCTGATGACACAGATTTCATTGCTGAGTGATATTGCATTGTACGTACGTGCCACAACTTCTTTATCCATTTTTTGCTTTCTGGGATATTTACCTGATACTGTAGACGAGCTTCTTGTGAACACAGCCGTCCCAAATATTGGGGTGGCTGTCTGTTTTTGATTTTAATTTCCGTAAGCTATAGGACCATAAGTGGAAGTGCCATAGGCTGTGTTGCTTTGTTTCTTACGTGTTTCAGGAAACACCATACACTTCTCCAGGGTGGCTGCTGGCAATTTACATCCTGCCAATCAGCATAACAAGGCTCCCTGTTCTCCATATCCTGTCCTACCTTTCTGGATTTTACACTTTTTTCCGATGGCCCTTTTGCCCGGGGGGCAGTGAGACTTCGTTGTGGTGCAGATTTCCTTTACAGGCTTGCTTGGTTGGCCAAAAAGGGCGTATGCGTTTTTTCCTGAATATATTCAGGAAAAAACGCATACGCCCTTTTTGGCCAAGTGCATCATTGTCGAAATTGTGCCTCTTTTCCTATGCTTTCAGGGCAATTCCAGTCTACCCCTGCAATCGTTTTCCTGAAATTCTGCCCCGCTTTCAAGTCCCCTTCGCAGGCTTACTTCAATATATTTTTCGAGGATAGCTGTCATTTATACCTCTGCAGGTTTGTGAATTACAGTGCACCTGAGCTCCTTTCTTCAACTCGCTTTCTTGTGAGCTGGGCACAAAACCGCAGGATTGCTTCAGGCCCTAATCTGTTTCCAGCAGGGCACACTGAGCCTTTGTTTAATTCCTCTTCCTGGTGGGCAATGAGCATTACATTTGCCCGTGCAGACACCTACGGCTAGTCTCTCATTGGTTCTCCCTATTCCTGTTCATCTTGCACATAAATTGCAAGCTGTGCCAAAGAGGAGGTTAAAGGCACTGACTCTCCAAGCGGGGAGAGTGTTAGTAAAGCATCTGGAATGTTGAACCCGAGGACCAGGATACGAAAACTGAGATGCATTTTAAATCGTTTCCCAATCACACGGTGGACAATACTCTGGGTTTCCCATGCATGTTTTAGCTGGAGGACGAATCCCTTGAACCTGGAGAGTTGGGACCCATGGAATGGGTACCATGCAGTATGATTTCAAAGGGTCTGCATTTGCTCACCGAAACTCACCAATGTTATCAGCCTGAAGTGTCCAGCCTTATGTCTCAACCAGCTCTGGGTGTAGATGTGGTAAATCCCGGTTGCATCACATGTCCTGAGTGAATTATTTTAGAATTGCTCTCTATTTCACTGTCTTTGTGTTTTGTTTTCGAAATTTATTTTGATAATGGGATTTATCGGATTTTCACTGCTGCGTTTCGGCCGCTGTACACACGCTTGATTCTCTTACCGAGACATATATATCCATGGGTTTTAAGATTCTTCCTAGTCAGGTATATTCCTAGGCATTGAATATGTGGTGTTGGGTCCATTTCGTTGAGCAAGGAGTAGGTCTTGTCTATTACATATTTGGCTTATGGAAAGTTATCTGTGCTAATTTCAGTCTCTGGTTTTATGCAACACCCCAAGGCACCTTTCCCCATAAGCAAGCACTAGTTGGTTTTCTAAATTTGAGACCCTGTTCTGTTTTGTAATTCAGTCCATGTGTAGTCAAGTTTACATTCCGTGTATTAGTGATATCTTATGATGTTCCTTTTTCTGTGTGACGTAGTTCACGTAGAATCACCGTACCTGCATCCACTCACTATGCCGCTACGGGCCTGATGACACAGATTTCATTGCTGAGTGATATTGCATTGTACGTACGTGCCACAACTTCTTTATCCATTTTTTGCTTTCTGGGATATTTACCTGATACTGTAGACGAGCTTCTTGTGAACACAGCCGTCCCAAATATTGGGGTGGCTGTCTGTTTTTGATTTTAATTTCCGTAAGCTATAGGACCATAAGTGGAAGTGCCATAGGCTGTGTTGCTTTGTTTCTTACGTGTTTCAGGAAACACCATACACTTCTCCAGGGTGGCTGCCGGCAATTTACATGCTGCCAATCAGCATAACAAGGCTCCCTGTTCTCCATATCCTGTCCTACATTTCTGGATTTTACACTTTTTTCAGATGACCCTTTTGCCCTGGGGGTGGGGGGCAGTGAGACTTCATTGTAGTGCAGATTTCCTTTACAGGCTTGCTTGGTTGGCCAAAAAGAGCGTATGCGTTTTTTCCTGAATATATTCAGGAAAAAACGCATACGCCGTTTTTGGCCAAGTGCATCATTGTCGACGTTGTGCCTCTTTTCCTATGCTTTCAGGGCAATTCCAGTCTACCCCCTGCAATCGTTTTCCTGAAATTCTGCCCCGCTTTCAAGTCCCCTTCGCAGTCTTACTTCAATATATTTTTGGAGGATAGCTGTCATTTATAACTCTGCAGGTTTGTGAATTACAGTGCCCCTGAGCTCCTTTCTTCAACTCGCTTTCTTGTGAGCTGGGCACAAAACCGCAGGATTGCTTCAGCCCTAATCTATTTCCAGCAGGGCACACTGAGCCTTTGGTTAATTCCTCTTCCTGGTGGGAAATGAGCGTTACATTTGCCCGTGCAGACACCTATAGCTAGTCTCTCATTGTTTCTCCCTATTCCTGTTCATCTTGCACAGAAATTGCCACCTGTGCCCAACAGGAGGTTAAAGGCACTGACTCTCCAAGCGGGGAGAGTGTTAGTAAAGCATCTGGAATGGTGAACCCGAGGACCAGGATACGAAAACTGAGATGCATTTTAAATCGTTTCCCAATCACACGGTGGACGATACTCTGGGTTTCCCATGCATGTATTAGCTGGAGGAAGAATGCCTTGAACCTGGAGAGTTGGGACCCATGGAATGGGTACCATGCAGTATGACTTCAAAGGGTCTGCATTTGCTCACCAAAACTCACCAGTGCTATCAGCCTGAAGTGTCCAGCCTTATGTCTCAACCAGCTCTGGGTGTAGATGTGGTCAATCCCGGTTGCATCACATTCCCTGAGTGAATTATTTAAGAATTGCTCTCTATTTCACTGTCTTTGTGTTTTGTTTTCGAAATTTATTTTGATAATGGGATTTATCGGATTTTCACTGCTGCATTTCCGCCGCTGTACACACGATTGATTCTGTTACGGAGACATATATATCCATGGGTTTCAAGATTCTTCCTAGTCAGGTATATTCCTAGGCGTTGAATATGTGGTGTTGAGTCCATTTCGTTGAGCAAGGAGTAGGTCTTGTCTATTACATATTTGGCTTATGGAAAGTTATCTGTGCTAATTTCAGTCTCTGGTTTTATGCAGCACCCCAACGCACCATTCCCCATAAGCAAGCACTAGTTGGTTTTCTAAATTTGAGACCCTGTTCTGTTTTGTAATTCAGTTCATGTGTAGTCAAGTTTACATTCCGTGTATTAGTGATATCTTATGATGTTTCTTTTTCTGTGTGACGTAGTTCACGTAGAATCACCGTACCTGCATCCACTCACTATGCCGCTACGGGCCTGATGACACAGATTTCATTGCTGAGTGATATTGCATTGTACGTACGTGCCACAACTTCTTTATCCATTTTTTGCTTTCTGGGATATTTACCTGATACTGTAGACGAGCTTCTTGTGAACACAGCCGTCCCAAATATTGGGGTGGCTGTCTGTTTTTGATTTTAATTTCCGTAAGCTATAGGACCATAAGTGGAAGTGCCATAGGCTGTGTTGCTTTGTTTCTTACGTGTTTCAGGAAACACCATACACTTCTCCAGGCTGGCTGCTGGCAATTTACATCCTGCCAGTCAGCATAACAAGGCTCCCTGTTCTCCATATCCTGTCCTACCTTTCTGGATTTTACACTTTTTTCAGATGGCCCTTTTGCCCGGCGGGGCAGTGAGATTTCATTGTAGTGCAGATTACCTTTACAGGCTTGCTTGGTTGGCCAAAAAGGGCGTATGCGTTTTTTCCTGAATATATTCAGGAAAAAACGCATACGCCCTTTTTGGCCAAGTGCATCATTGTCGACGTTGTGCCTCTTTTCCTATGCTTTCAGGGCAATTCCAGTCTACCCCCTGCAATCGTTTTCCTGAAATTCAGCCCCGCTTTCAAGTCCCCTTCGCAGGCTTACTTCAATATATTTTTGGAGGATAGCTGTCATTTATAACTCTGCAGGTTTGTGAAGTACAGTGCCCCTGAGCTCCTTTCTTCAACTCGCTTTCTTGTGAGCTGGGCACAAAACCGCAAAATTGCTTCAGGCCCTAATCTGTTTCCAGCAGGGCACACTGAGCCTTTGTTTAATTCCTCTTCCTGGTGGGCAATGAGCGTTACATTTGCCCGTGCAGACACCTACAGCTAGTCTCTCATTGGTTCTCCCTATTCCTGTTCATCTTGCACAGAAATTGCAAGCTGTGCCAAACAGGAGGTTAAAGGCACTGACTCTCCAAGCGGGGAGAGTGTTAGTAAAGCATCTGGAATGGTGAACCAGAGGACAAGGAAACGAAAACTGAGATGCATTTTAAATCAGTTCCCAATCACACGGTGGACGATACTCTGGGTTTCCCATGCATGTTTTAGCTGTAGGAAGAATCCCTTGAACCTGGAGAGTTGGGACCCATGGAATGGGTACCATGCAGTATGACTTCAAAGGGTCTGCATTTGCTCACCGAAACTCACCAATGCTATCAGCCTGAAGTGTCCAGCCTTATGTCTCAATCAGCTCTGGGTGTAGATGTGGTAAATCCCGTTTGCATCACATGCCCTGAGTGAATTATTTAAGAATTGCTCTCTATTTCACTGTCTTTGTGTTTTGTTTTCGAAATTTATTTTGATAATGGGATTTATCGGATTTTCACTGCTGCGTTTCGGCCGCTGTACACACGCTTGATTCTCTTACGGAGACATATATATCCATGGGTTTTAAGATTCTTCCTAGTCAGGTATATTCCTAGGCGTTGAATATGTGGTGTTGGGTCCATTTCGTTGAACAAGGAGTAGGTCTTGTCTGTTACATATTTGGCTTATGGAAAGTTATCTGTGCTAATTTCAGTCTCTGGTTTTATGCAGCACCCCAATGCACCTTTCCCCATAAGCAAGCAGTAGTTGGTTTTCTAAATTTGAGACCCTGTTCTGTTTTGTAATTCAGTTCATGTGTAGTCAAGTTTACATTCCGTGTATTAGTGATATCTTATGATGTTTCTTTTTCTGTGTGACGTAGTTCACGTAGAATCACCGTACCTGCATCCACTCACTATGCCTCTACGGGCCTGATGACACAGATTTCATTGCTGAGTGATATTGCATTGCACGTACGTGCCACAACTTCTTTATCCATTTTTTGCTTTCTGGGATATTTACCTGGTACTGTAGACGAGCTTCTTGGGAACACAGCCGTCCCAAACTTTGGGGTGGCTCTCTGTTTTTGATTTTAATTTCCCTAAGGAATAGGACCATAAGTGCAATTGCCATAGGCTGTGTTGCTTTATTTCTTACGTGTTTCAGAAAACACCATACACTTCTCCATGGTGGCTGTTGGCAATTTACATCCTGCCAATCAGCATAACAAGGCTCCCTGTTCTCCATATCCTGTCGTACCTTTCTGGATTTTACACTTTTTTCAGATGGCCCTCTTGCCCGGGGGGCAGTGAGACTTCATTGTAGTGCAGATTTCCTTTACAGGCTTGCTTGGTTGGCCAAAAAGGGCGTATGCGTTTTTTCCTGAATATATTCAGGAAAAAACGCATACGCCCTTTTTGGCCAAGTGCATCATTGTCGACGTTCTGCCTCTTTTCCTATGCTTTCAGGGCAATTCCAGTCTACTCCCTGCAATCGTTTTCCTGAAATTCTGCCCCGCTTTCAAGTCCCCTTCGCAGGCTTACTTCAATATATTTTTGGAGGATAGCTGTCATTTATAACTCTGCAGGTTTGTGAATTACAGTGCCCCTGAGTTCCTTTCTTCAACTCGCTTTCTTGTGAGCTGGGCACAAAACCGCAGGATTGCTTCAGGCCCTAATCTGTTTCCGGCAGGGCAGGCTGAGCCTTTGGTTAATTCCTCTTCCTGGTGGGAAATGAGCGTTACGTTTGCCCGTGCAGACAACTACAGCTAGTCTCTCATTGGTTCTCCCTATTCCTGTTCATCTTGCACAGAAATTGCAAGCTGTGCCAAACAGGAAGTTAAAGGCACTGACTCTCCAAGCAGGGAGAGTGTTAGTAAAGCATCTGGAATGGTGAACCCGAGGACCAGGATACGAAAACTGAGATGCATTTTAAATCGTTTCCCAATCACACGGTGGACCATACTGTGGGTTTCCCATGCATGTTTTAGCTGGAGGAAGAATCCCTTGAACCTGAAGAGTTGGGACCCATGGAATAGGTACCATGCAGTATGACTTCAAAGGGTCTGCATTTGCTCACCAAAACTCACCAATGCTATCAGCCTTAAGTGTTCAGCCTTATGTGTCAACCAGCTCTGGGTGTAGATGTGGTAAATCCCGGTTGCATCACATGCGCTGAGTGAATTATTTAAGAATTGCTCTCTATTTCACTGTCTTTGTGTTTTGTTTTCGAAATTTATTTTGATAATGGGATTTATCGGATTTTCACTGCTGCGTTTCGGCCGCTGTACACACGCTTGATTCTCTTACGGAGACATATATATCCATGGGTTTTAAGATTCTTCCTAGTCAGGTATATTCCTAGGCGTTGAATATGTGGTGTTGAGTCCATTTCGTTGAGCAAGGAGTAGGTCTTGTCTATTACATATTTGGCTTATGGAATGTTATCTGTGCTAATTTCAGTCTCTGGTTTTATGCAGCACCCCATGGCACCTTTCCCCATAAGCAAGCACTAGTTGGTTTTCTAAATTTGAGACCCTGTTCTGTTTTGTAATTCAGTTCATGTGTAGTCAAGTTTACATTCCGTGTATTAGTGATATCTTATGATGTTTCTTTTTCTGTGTGACGTAGTTCACGTAGAATCACCGTACCTGCATCCATTCACTATGCCGCTACGGGCCTGATGACACAGATTTCATTGCTGAGTGATACTGCATTTCACGTACGTGCCACAACTTCTTTATCCATTTTTTGCCTTCTGGGATATTTACCTGATACTGTAGAAGAGCTTCTTGTGAACACAGCCGTCCCAAATATTGGGGTGGCTGTCTGTTTTTGATTTTAATTTCCGTAAGCTATAGGACCATAAGTGGAAATGCCATAGGCTGTGTTGCTTTGTTTCTTACGTGTTTCAGGAAACACCATACCCTTCTCCAGGGTGGCTGTTGGCAATTTACATCCTGCCAATCAGCATAACAAGGCTCCCTGTTCTCCATATCCTGTCCTACCTTTCTGGATTTTACACTTTTTTCAGATGGCCCTCTTGCCCGGGGGGCAGTGAGACTTCATTGTAGTGCAGATTTCCTTTACAGGCTTGCTTGGTTGGCCAAAAAGGGCATATGCGTTTTTTCCTGAATATATTCATGAAAGAACGCATACGCCCTTTTTGGCCAAGTGCATCATTGTCGACGTTCTGCCTCTTTTCCTATGCTTTCAGGGCAATTCCAGTCTACCCCCTGCAATCGTTTTCCTGAAATTCTGCCCCGCTTTCAAGTCCCCTTCGCAGTCTTACTTCAATATATTTTTGGAGGATAGCTGTCATTTATAACTCTGCAGGTTTGTGAATTACAGTGCCCCTGAGCTCCTTTCTTCAACTCGCTTTCTTGTGAGCTGGGCACAAAACCGCAGGATTGCTTCAGGCCCTAATCTGTTTCCAGCAGGGCACACTGAGCCTTTGGTTAATTCCTCTTCCTGGTGGGAAATGAGCGTTACATTTGCCCGTGCAGACACCTATAGCTAGTCTCTCATTGTTTCTCCCTATTCCTGTTCATCTTGCACAGAAATTGCAAGCTGTGCCAAACAGGAGGTTAAAGGCACTGACTCTCCAAGCAGGGAGAGTGTTAGTAAAGCATCTGGAATGGTGAACCCGAGGACCAGGATACGAAAACTGAGATGCATTGTAAATCGTTTCCCAATCACACGGTGGACCATACTGTGGGTTTCCCATGCATGTTTTAGCTGGAGGAAGAATCCCTTGAACCTGAAGAGTTGGGACCCATGGAAGAGGTACCATGCAGTATGACTTCAAAGGGTCTGCATTTGCTCACCGAAACTCACAAAAGCTATCAGCCTGTAGTGTCCAGCCTTATGTCTCAACCAGCTCTGGGTGTAGATGTGGTCAATCCCGGTTGCATCACATGCCCTGAGTGAATTATTTAAGAATCGCTCTCTATTTCACTGTCTTTGTGTTTTGGTTTCGAAATTTATTTTGATAATGGGATTTATCGGATTTTCACTGCTGCGTATCAGCCGCTGTACACACACTTGATTCCCTTACGGAGACATATATAACCATGGGTTTTAAGATTCTTCCTAGTCAGGTATATTCCTAGGCGTTGAATATGTGGTGTTGAGTCCATTTCGTAGAGTAAGGAGTAGGTCTTGTCTATTACATATTTGTCTTATGGAATGTTATCTGTACTAATTTCAGTCTCTGGTTTTATGCAGCACCCCAAGGCACCTTTCCCCATAAGCAAGCAGTAGTTGGTTTTCTAAATTTGAGACCCTGTTCTGTTTTGTAATTCAGTTCATGTGTAGTCAAGTTTACATTCCGTGTATTAGTGATATCTTATGATGTTTCTTTTTCTGTGTGACGTAGTTCACGTAGAATCACCGTATCTGCATCCTCTCACTATGCCGCTACGGGCCTGATGACACAGATATCATTGCTGAGTGATACTGCATTTCACGTACGTGCCACAACTTCTTTATCCATTTTTTGCCTTCTGGGATATTTACCTGATACTGTAGAAGAGCTTCTTGTGAACACAGCCGTCCCAAATATTGGGGTGGCTGTCTGTTTTTGATTTTAATTTCCGTAAGCTATAGGACCATAAGTGGAAGTGCCATAGGCTGTGTTGCTTTGTTTCTTACTTGTTTCAGGAAACACCATACCCTTCTCCAGGGTGGCTGTTGGCAATTTACATCCTGCCAATCAGCATAACAAGGCTCCCTGTTCTCCATATCCTGTCCTACCTTTCTGGATTTTACACTTTTTTCAGATGGCCCTCTTGCCCGGGGGGCAGTGAGACTTCATTGTAGTGCAGATTTCCTTTACAGGCTTGCTTGGTTGGCCAAAAAGGGCATATGCGTTTTTTCCTGAATATATTCATGAAAAAACGCATACGCCCTTTTTGTCCAAGTGCATCATTGTCGACGTTCTGCCTCTTTTCCTATGCTTTCAGGGCAATTCCAGTCTACCCCCTGCAATCGTTTTCCTGAAATTCTGCCCCGCTTTCAAGTCCCCTTCGCAGTCTTACTTCAATATATTTTTGGAGGATAGCTGTCATTTATAACTCTGCAGGTTTGTGAATTACAGTGCCCCTGAGCTCCTTTCTTCAACTCGCTTTCTTGTGAGCTGGGCACAAAACCGCAGGATTGCTTCAGGCCCTAATCTGTTTCCAGCAGGGCACACTGAGCCTTTGGTTAATTCCTCTTCCTGGTGGGAAATGAGCGTTACATTTTTCCGTGCAGACACCTATAGCTAGTCTCTCATTGTTTCTCCCTATTCCTGTTCATCTTGCACAGAAATTGCAAGCTGTGCCAAACAGGAGGTTAAAGGCACTGACTCTCCAAGCAGGGAGAGTGTTAGTAAAGCATCTGGAATGGTGAACCCGAGGACCAGGATACGAAAACTGAGATGCATTGTAAATCGTTTCCCAATCACACGGTGGACCATACTCTGGGTTTCCCATGCATGTTTTAGCTGGAGGAAGAATCCCTTGAACCTGGAGAGTTGGGACCCATGGAATGGGTACCATGCAGTATGACTCAAAGGGTCTGCATTTGCTCAACGAAACTCACCAATGCTATCAGCCTGAAGTGTCCAGGCTTATGTCTCAACCAGCTGTGGGTGTAGAGGTGGTCAATCCCGGTTGCATCACATGCCCTGAGTGAATTATTTAAGAATTGCTCTCTATTTCACTGTCTTTGTGTTTTGTTTTCGAAATTTATTTTGATAATGGGATTTATCGGATTTTCACTGCTGCGTTTCGGCCGCTGTACACACGCTTGATTCTCTTACGGAGACATATATATCCATGGGTTTTAAGATTCTTCCTAGTCAGGTATATTCCTAGGCGTTGAATATGTGGTGTTGGGTCCATTTCGTTGAGCAAGGAGTAGGTCTTGTCTATTACATATTTGGCTTATGGAAAGTTATCTGTGCTAATTTCAGGCTCTGGTTTTATGCAGCACCCCAAGGCACCTTTCCCCATAAGCAAGCACTAGTTGATTTTCTAAATTTGAGACCCTGTTCTGTTTTGTAATTCAGTTCATGTGTAGTCCAGTTTACATTCCGGGTATTAGTGATATCTTATGATGTTTCTTTTTCTGTGTGACGTAGTTCACGTAGATTCACCGTACCTGCATCCACTCAGTATGCCGCTACGGGCCTGATGACACAGATTTCATTGCTGAGTGATATTGCATTGTACGTACGTGCCACAACTTCTTTATCCATTTTTTGCTTTCTGGGATATTTACCTGATACTGTAGACGAGCTTCTTGTGAACACAGCCGTCCCAAATATTGGGGTGGCTGTCTGTTTTTGATTTTAATTTCCGTAAGCTATAGGACCATAAGTGGAAGTGCCATAGGCTGTGTTGCTTTGTTTCTTACGTGTTTCAGGAAACACCATACACTTCTGCAGGGTGGCTGCTGGCAATTTACATCCTGCCAATCAGCATAACAAGGCTCCCTGTTCTCCATATCCTGTCCTACCTTTCTGGATTTTACACTTTTTTCAGATGGCCCTTTTGCCCGGGGGGCAGTGAGACTTCATTGTAGTGCAGATTTCCTTTACAGGCTTGCTTGGTTGGCCAAAAAGTGCGTATGCGTTTTTTCCTGAATATATTCAGGAAAAAACTCATACGCACTTTTTGGCCAACTGCATCATTGTCGACGTTGTGCCTCTTTTCCTATGCTTTCAGGGCATTTCCAGTCTACCCCCTGCAATCGTTTTCATGAAATTCTGCCAGCTTTCAAGTCCCCTTCGCAGGCTTACTTCAATATATTTTTGGAGGATAGCTGTCATTTATAACTCTGCAGGTTTGTGAATTACAGTGCCCCTGAGCTCCTTTCTTCAACTCGCTTTCTTGTGAGCTGGGCACAAAACCGCAGGATTGCTTCAGGCCCTAATCTGTTTTCAGCAGGGCACGCTGAGCCTTTGTTTAATTCCTCTTCCTGGTCGGCAATGAGCGTTACATTTGCCCGTGCAGACACTTACAGCTAGTCTCTCATTGGTTCTCCCTATTCCTGTTCATCTTGCACAGAAATTGCAAGCTGTGCCAAAGAGGAGGTTAAAGGCACTGACTCTCCAAGCGGGGAGAGTGTTAGTAAAGCATCTGGAATGGTGAACCCGAGGACCAGGATACGAAAACTGAGATGCATTTTAAATCGTTTCCCAATCACACGGTGGACAATACTCTGGGTTTCCCATGCATGTTTTAGCTGGAGGAAGAATCCCTTGAACCTGGAGAGTTGGGACCCATGGAATGGGTACCATGCAGTATGACTTCAAAGGGTCTGCATTTGCTCACCGAAACTCACCAATGCTATCAGCCTGAAGTGTCCAGCCTTATGTCTCAACCAGCTGTGGGTGTAGATATGGTCAATCCCAGTTGCATCACATGCCCTGAGTGAATTATTTAAGAATTGCTCTCTATTTCACTTTCTTTGTGTTTTGTTTTCGAAATTTATTTTGATAATGGGATTTATCGGATTTTCACTGCTGCGTTTCGGCCGCTGTACACACGCTTGATTCTCTTACGGAGACATATATATCCATGGGTTTTAAGATTCTTCCTAGTCAGGTATATTCCTAGGCGTTGAATATGTGGTGTTGGGTCCATTTCGTTGAGTAAGGAGTAGGTCTTGTCTATTACATATTTGCCTTATGGAAAGTTATCTGTGCTAATTTCAGTCTCTGGTTTTATGCAACACCCCAACGCACCTTTCCCCATAAGCAAGCACTAGTTGGTTTTCTAAATTTGAGATCCTGTTCTGTTTTGTAATTCAGTTCATGTGTAGTGAAGTTTACATTCCATGTATTAGTGATATCTTATGATGTTTCTTTTTCTGTGTGACGTAGTTCAGGTAGAATCACCGTACCTGCATCCACTCACTATGCCGCTACGGGCCTGATGACACAGATTTCATTGCTGAGTGATATTGCATTGTACGTACGTGCCACAACTTCTTTATCCATTTTTTGCTTTCTGGGATATTTACCAGATACTGTAGACGAGCTTCTTGTGAACACAGCCGTCCCAAATATTGGGGTGGCTGTCTGTTTTTGATTTTAATTTCCGTAAGCTATAGGACCATAAGTGGAAGTGCCATAGGCTGTGTTGCTTTGTTTCTTACGTGTTTCAGGAAACACCATACACTTCTCCAGGGTGGCTGCTGGCAATTTACATCCTGCCACTCAGCATAACAAGGCTCCCTGTTCTCCATATCCTGTCCTACATTTCTGGATTTTACACTTTTTTCAGATGGCCCTTTTGCCCGGGGGGCAGTGAGACTTCATTGTAGTGCAGATTTCCTTTACAGGCTTGCTTGGTTGGCCAAAAAGGGCGTATGCGTTTTTTCCTGAATATATTCAGGAAAAAACGCATACGCCCTTTTTGGCCAAGTGCATCATTGTCGACGTTCTGCCTCTTTTCCTATGCTTTCAGGGCAATTCCAGTCTACCCCCTGCAATCGTTTTCCTGAAATTCTGCCCCGCTTTCAAGTCCCCTTCGCAGGCTTACTTCAATATATTTTTGGAGGATAGCTGTGATTTATAACTCTGCAGGTTTGTGAATTACAGTGCCCCTGAGCTACTTTCTTCAACTCGCTTTCTTGTGAGCTGGGCACAAAACCGCAGGATTGCTTCACGCCCTAATATGTTTCCAGCAGGGCACACTGAGCCTTTGTTTAATTCCTCTTCCTGGTGGGCAATGAGCGTTACATTTGCCCGTGCAGACACCTACAGCTAGTCTCTCATTGGTTCTCCCTATTCCTGTTCATCTTGCACAGAAATTGCAAGCTGTGCCAAAGAGGAGGTTAAAGGCACTGACTCTCCAAGCGGGGAGAGTGTTAGTAAAGCATCTGGAATGGTGAACCCGAGGACCAGGATACGAAAACTGAGATGCATTTTAAATCGATTCCCAATCACACAGTGGATGATACTCTGGGTTTCCCATGCATGTTTTAGCTGGAGGAAGAATCCCTTGAACCTGGAGAGTTGGGACCCATGGAATGGGTACCATGCAGTATGACTTCAAAGGGTCTGCATTTGCTCACCGAAACTCACCAATGCTATCAGCCTGAAGTGTCCAGCCTTATGTCTCAACCAGCTCTGGGTTTAGATGTGGTCAATCCCGGTTGCATCACATACCCTGAGTGAATTATTTAAGAATTGCTCTCTATTTCACTGTCTTTGTGTTTTGCTTTCGAAATTTATTTTGATAATGGGATTTATCGGATTTTCACTACTGCGTTTCGGCCGCTGTACACACGCTTGATTCTCTTACGGAGACATATATATCCATGGGTTTTAAGATTCTTCCTAGTCAGGTATATTCCTAGGCGTTGAATATGTGGTGTTGGGTCCATTTCGTTGAGCAAGGAGTAGGTCTTGTCTATTACATATTTGGCTTATGGAAAGTTATCTGTGCTAATTACAGTCTCTGGTTTTATGCAGCACCCCAACGCACCTTTCCCCATAAGCAAGCACTAGTTGCTTTTCTAAATTTGAGACCCTGTTCTGTTTTTTAATTCAGTTCATGTGTAGTCAAGTTTACATTCCGTGCATTAGTGATATCTTATGATGTTTCTTTTTCTGTGTGACGTAGTTCACGTAGAATCACCGTACCTGCATCCACTCACTATGCCGCTACGGGCCTGATGACACAGATTTCATTGCTGAGTGATGTTGCATTGCACGTACGTGCCACAACTTCTTTATCCATTTGTTGCTTTCTGGGATATTTACCTGGTACTGTAGACGAGCTTCCTGGGAACACAGCCGTCCCAAACTTTGGGGTGGCTCTCTCTTTTTGATTTTATTATCCCTAAGGAATAGGACCATAAGTGCAATTGCCATAGGCTGTGTTGCTTTATTTCTTACGTGTTTCAGGAAACACCATACACTTCTCCATGGTGGCTGTTGGCAATTTACATCCTGCCAATCAGCATAACAAGGCTCCCTGTTCTCCATATCCTGTCCTACCTTTCTGGATTTTTCACTTTTTTCAGATGGCTTTCTTGCCCGGGGGGCAGTGAGACTTCATTGTAGTGCAGATTTCATTTACAGGCTTGCCTGGTTGGCCAAAAAGGGCGTATGCGTTTTTTCCTGAATATATTCAGGAAAAAACGCATACGCCCTTTTTGGCCAAGTGCATCATTGTTGACGTTGTGCCTCTTTTCCTATGCTTTCAGGGCAATTCCAGTCTACCCCCTGCAATCGTTTTCCTGAAATTCTGTCCGGCTTTCAAATCCCCTTCGCAGGCTTACTTCAATATATTTTTGGAGGATAGCTGTCATTTATAACTCTGCAGGTTTGTGAATTACAGTGCCCCTGAGCTCCTTTCTTCAACTCGCTTTCTTGTGAGCTGGGCACAAAACCGCAGGATTGCTTCAGGCCCTAATCTGTTTCCAGCAGGGCACGCTGAGTCTTTGTTTAATTCCTCTTCCTGGTGGGCAATGAGCGTTACATTTGCCCGTGCAGACACCTACAGCTAGTCTCTCATTGGTTCTCCCTATTCTTGTTCATCTTGCACAGAAATTGCAAGCAGTGCCAAAGAGGAGGTTAAAGGCACTGACTCTCCAAGCGGGGAGAGTGTTAGTAAAGCATCTGGAATGGTGAACCCGAGGACCAGGATACGAAAACTGAGATGCATTTTAAATCGTTTCCCAATCACACGGTGGAAGATACTCTGGGTTTCCCATGCATGTTTTAGCTGGAGGAAGAATCCCTTGAACCTGGAGAGTTGGGACCCATGGAATGGGTACCATGCAGTATGACTTCAAAGGGTCTGCGTTTGCTCACCGAAACTCACCAATGCTATCAGCCTGAAGTGTCCAGCCTTATGTCTCAACCAGCTGTGTGTGTAGATGTGGTCAATCCCGGTTGCATCACATGCCCTGAGTGAATTGTTTAAGAATTGCTCTCTATTTCACTGTCTTTGTGTTTTGTTTTTGAAATTTATTTTGATAATGGGATTTTTCGGATTTTCACTGCTGTGTTTATGCCGCTGTACACACGCTTGATTCTCTTACGGAGACATATATATCCATGGGTTTTAAGATTCTTCCTAGTCAGGTATATTCCTAGACCTTGAATATGTGGTGTTGAGTCCATTTCGTTGAGCAAGGAGTAGGTCTTGTCTATTACATATTTGGCTTATGGAAAGTTATCTGGGCTAATTTCAGTCTCTGGTTTTATGCAGCATCCCAATGCACATTTCCCCATAAGCAAGCACTAGTTGGTTTTAAAAATTTGAGACCCTGTTCTGTTTTGTAATTCAGTTCATGTGTAGTTAAATTTACATTCCGTTTATTAGTGATATCTTATGATGTTTCTTTTTCTGTGTGACGTAGTTCACGTAGAATCACCGTACCTGCATCCACTCACTATGCCGCTACGGGCCTGATGACACAGATTTAACTGCTGAGTGATATTGCATTGCACGTACGTGCCACAACTTCTTTATCCATTTTTTGATTTCTGGGATATTTACCTGGTACTGTAGACGAGCTTCTTGGGAACACAGCTGTCCCAAACTTTGGGGTGGATCACTGTTTTTGATTTTAATTTCCCTAAGCAAGAGGACCATAAGTGCAATTGCCATAGGCTGTGTTCCTTTATTTCTTACGTGTTTCAGGAAACACCATACACTTCTCCAGGGTGGCTGTTGGCAATTTACATCCTCCCAATCAGCATAACAAGGCTCCCTGTTCTGCATATCCTGTCCTACCTTTCTGGATTTTACACTTTTTTCAGATGGCCCTTTTGCCAGGGGGGCAGTGAGACTTCATTGTAGTGCAGATTTCCTTTACAGGCTTGCTAGGTTGGCCAAAAAGTGCATATGCGTTTTTTCCTGAATATATTCAGCAAAAAACGCATACGCCCTTTTTGGCCAAGTGCATCATTTTCGACGTTGTGCCTCTTTTCCTATGCTTTCAGGGCAATTCCAGTTTACCCCCTGCAATCGTTTTACTGAAATTCTGCCCCGCTTTCAAGTCCCCTTTGCAGGCTTACTTCAATATACTTTTGGAAGATAGCTGTCATTTATAACTCTGCAGGTTTGTGAATTACAGTGCCCCTGAGCTCCTTTCTGCAACTCGCTTTCTTGTGAGCTGGGCACAAAACCGCAGGATTGCTTCAGGCCCTAATCTGTTTCCAGCAGGGCACACTGAGCCTTTGTTTAATTCCTCTTCCTGGTCGGGAAAGAGTGTTACATTTGCCGGTGCAGACACCTACAGCTAGTCTCTCATTGGTTCTCCCTATTCCTGTTCATCTTGCACAGAAATTGCAAGCTGTGCGAAACAGGAGGTTAAAGGCACTGACTCTCCAAGCGGGGAGAGTGTTAGTAATGCGTCTGGAATGGTGAACCCGAGGACAAGGAAACGAAAACTGAGATCCAATTGAAATCGTTTCCTAATCTCACGGTATACTATAATCTGAGATTCCCATGCATGTTTTTGCTGAAGGAAAAATCCCTTGAACCTGGAGAGTTGGGACCCATGGAATGGGTACCATGCAGTATGACTTCAAAGGGTCTGCATTTGCTCACCGAAACTCACCAATGCTATCAGCCTGAAGTGTCCAGCCTTATGTCTCAACCAGCTCTGGGTGTAGATGTGGTCAATCCCGGTTGCATCACATGCCCTGAGTGAATTATTTAAGAATTGCTCTCTATTTCACTGTCTTTGTGTTTTGTTTTCAAAATTTATTTTGATAATGGGATTTATCGGATTTTCACTGCTGCGTTTCGGCCGCTGTACACACGCTTGATTCTCTTACGGAGACATATATATCCATGGGTTTTAAGATTCTTCCTAGTCAGGTATATTCTTAGGCGTTGAATATGTGGTGTTGGGTCCATTTCGTTGAGCAAGGAGTAGGTCTTGTCTTTTACATATTTGGCTTATGGAAAGTTATCTGTGCTAATTTCAGTCTCTGGTTTTATGCAGCACCCCAAATCACCTTTCCCCATAAGCAAGCACTAGTTGGTTTTCTAAATTTGAGACCCTGTTCTGTTTTGTAATTCAGTTCATGTGTAGTCAAGTTTACATTCCGTGTATTAGTGATATCTTATGATGTTTCTTTTTCTGTGTGACGTAGTTCACGTAGAATCACCGTACCTGCATCCACTCACTATGCCGCTACGGGCCTGATGACACAGATTTCATTGCTGAGTGATATTGCATTGTACGTACGTGCCACAACTTCTTTATCCATTTTTTGCATTCTGGGATATTTACCTGGTACTGTAGACGAGCTTCTTGTGAACACAGCCATCCCAAATATTGAGGTGGCTGTCTGCTTTTGATTTTAATTTCCGTAAGCTATAGGACCATAAGTGGAAGTGCCATAGGCTGTGTTGCTTTGTTTCTTACGTGTTTCAGGAAACACCATACACTTCTCCAGGGTGGCTGCTGGCAATTTACATCCTGCCAATCAGCATAACAAGGCTCCCTGTTCTCCATATCCTGTCCTACCTTTCTGGATTTTACACTTTTTTCAGATGGCCCTTTTGCCCGGGGGGCAGTGAGACTTCATTGTAGTGCAGATTTCCTTTACAGGCTTGCTTGGTTGGCCAAAAAGGGCGTATGCGTTTTTTCCTGAATATATTCAGGAAAAAACGCATACGCCCTTTTTGGCCAAGTGCATCATTGTCGACGTTGTGCCTCTTTTCCTATGCTTTCAGGGCAATTCCAGTCTACCCCCTGCAATCGTTTTCCTGAAATTCAGCCCCGCTTTCAAGTCCCCTTCGCAGACTTACTTCAATATATTTTTGGAGTATAGCTGTCATTTATAACTCTGCAGGTTTGTGAAGTACAGTGCCCCTGAGCTCCTTTCTTCAACTCGCTTTTTTGTGAGCTGGGCACAAAACCGCAGGATTGCTTCAGGCCCTAATCTGTTTCCAGCAGGGCACACTGAGCCTTTGTTTAATTCCTCTTCCTGGAGGGCAATGAGCGTTACATTTGCCCGTGCAGACACCTACAGCTAGTCTCTCATTGGTTCTCCGTATTCCTGTTCATCTTGCACAGAAATTGCAAGCTGTGCCAAACAGGAGGTTAAAGGCACTGACTCTCCAAGCGGGGAGAGTGTTAGTAAAGCATCTGGAATGGTGAACCCGAGGAGCAGGAAACGAAAACTGAGATGCATTTTAAATCATTTCCCAATCACACGGTGGACGATACTCTGGGTTTCCCATGCATGTTTTAGCTGGAGGAAGAATCCCTTGAACCTGGAGAGTTGGGACCCTTGGAATGGGTACCATGCAGTATGACTTCAAAGGGTCTGCATTTGCTCACCGAAACTCACCAGTGCTATCAGCCAGAAGTGTCCAGCCTTATGTCTCAACCAGCTCTGGGTGTAGATGTGGTCAATCCCGGTTGCATCACATGCCCTGAGTGAATTATTTAAGAATTCCTCTCTATTTCACTGTCTTTGTGTTTTGTTTTCGAAATTTATTTTGATAATGGGATTTATCGGATTTTCACTGCTGCATTTCCGCCGCTGTACACACGCTTGATTCTCTTAACGAGACATATATATCCATGGGTTTTAAGATTCTTCCTAGTCAGGTATATTCCTAGGCGTTGAATATGTGGTGTTGGGTCCATTTCGTTGAGCAAGGAGTAGGTCTTGTCTATTACATATTTGGCTTATGGAAAGTTATCTGTGCTAATTTCAGTCTCTGGTTTTATGCAGCACCCCAAGGCACCTTTCCCCATAAGCAAGCACTAGTTGGTTTTCTAAATTTGAGACCCTGTTCTGTTTTGTAATTCAGTTCATGTGTAGTCAAGTTTACATTCCGTGTATTAGTGATATCTTATGATGTTTCTTTTTCTGTGTGACGTAGTTCACCTAGAATCACCGTACCTGCATCCACTTACTATGCCGCTACGGGTCTGATGACACAGATTTCATTGCTGAGTGATATTGCATTGTACGTACGTGCCACAACTTCTTTATCCATTTTTTGCTTTCTGGGATATTTACCTGATACTGTAGACGAGCTTCTTGTGAACACAGCCGTCCCAAATATTGGGGTGGCTGTCTGTTTTTGATTTTAATTTCCGTAAGCTATAGGACCATAAGTGGAAGTGCCATAGGCTGTGTTGCTTTGTTTGTTACGTGTTTCAGGAAACACCAAACACTTCTCCAGGGTGGCTGCTGGCAATTTACATCCTGCCAATCAGCATAACAAGGCTCCCTGTTCTCCATATCCTGTCCTACCTTTCTGGATTTTACACTTTTTTCAGATGGCCCTTTTGCCCGGGGGGCAGTGAGACTTCATTGTAGTGCAGATTTCCTTTACAGGCTTGCTTGGTTGGCCAAAAAGGGCGTATGCGTTTTTTCCTGAATATATTCAGGAAAAAACGCATACGCCCTTTTTGGCCAAGTGCATCATTGTCGACGTTCTGCCTCTTTCCCTATGCTTACAGGGCAATTCCAGTCTACCACCTGCAATCGTTTTCCTGAAATTCTGCCCCGCTTTCAAGTCCCCTTCGCAGGCTTACTTCAATATATTTTTGGAGGATAGCTGTCATTTATAACTCTGCAGGTTTGTGAATTACAGTGCCCCTGAGCTCCTTTCTTCAACTCGCTTTCTTGTGAGCTGGGCACAAAACCGCAGGATTGCTTCAGGCCCTAATCTGTTTCCGGCAGGGCACGCTGAGCCTTTGGTTAATTCCTCTTCCTGGTGGGAAATGAGCGTTACATTTGCCCGTGCAGACACCTACAGCTAGTCTCTCATTGGTTCTCCCTATTCCTGTTCATCTTGCACAGAAATTGCAAGCTGTGCCAAAGAAGAGGTTAAAGGCACTGACTCTCCAAGCGGGAAGAGTTTTAGTAAAGCATCTGGAATGGTGAACCCGAGGACCAGGATACGAAAACTGAGATGCATTTTAAATCGTTTCCCAATCACACGGTGGACGATACTCTGGGTTTCCCATGCATGTTTTAGCTGGAGGAAGAATGCCTTGAACCTGGAGAGTTGGGACCCATGGAATAGGTACCATGCAGTATGACTTCAAAGTGTCTGCATTTGCTCACCGAAACTCACCAGTGCTATCAGCCAGAAGTGTCCAGCTTTATGTCTCAATCAGCTCTGGGTGTAGATGTGGTCAATCCCGGTTGCATCACATGCCCTGAGTGAATTATTTAAGAATTGCTCTCAATTTCACTGTCTTTGTGTTTTGTTTTCGAAATTTATTTTGATAATGGGATTTATCGGATTTTCACTGCTGCGTTTCGGCCGCTGTACACATGCTTGATTCTGTTACGGAGACATATATATCCATGGGTTTTAAGATTCTTCCTAGTCAGGTATATTCCTAGGCGTTGAATATGTGGTGTTGGTTCCATTTCGTTGAGCAAGGAGTAGGTCTTGTCTATTACATATTTGGCTTATGGAAAGTTATCTGTGCTAATTTCAGTCTCTGGTTTTATGCAGCACCCCAAGGCACCTTTCCCCATAAGCAAGCACTAGTTGGTTTTCTAAATTTGAGACCCTGTTCTGTTTTGTAATTCAGTTCATGTGTAGTCAAGTTTACATTCCGTGTATTAGTGATATCTTATGATGTTTCTATTTCTGTGTGACGTAGTTCACGTAGAATCACCGTACCTGCATCCACTCACTATGCCGCTACGGGCCTGATGACACAGATTTCATTGCTGAGTGATATTGCATTGCACGTACGTGCCACAACTTCTTTATCCATTTTTTGCTTTCTGGGATATTTACCTGGTACTGTAGACGAGCTACTTGGGAACACAGCCGTCCCAAACTTTGGGGTGGCTCTCTGTTTTTGATTTTAATTTCCCTAAGGAATAGGACCATAAGTGCAATTGCCATAGGCTGTGTTGCTTTATTTCTTACGTGTTTCAGGAAACACCATACATTTCTCCAGGGTGGCTGTTGGCAATTTACATCCTGCCAATCAGCATAACAAGGCTCCCTCTTCTCCATATCCTGTCCTACCTTTCTGGATTTTACACTTTTTTCAGATGGCCCTCTTGCCCGGGGGGCAGTGAGACTTCATTGTAGTGCAGATTTCCTTTACAGGCTTGCTTGGTTGGCCAAAAAGTGCGTATGCGTTTTTTCCTGAATATATTCAGGAAAAAACGCATACGCCCTTTTTGGCCAAGTGCATCATTGTCGACGTTCTGCCTCTTTTCCTATGCTTTCAGGGCAATTCCTGTCTACCCCCTGCAATCGTTTTCCAGAAATTCTGCCCCGCTTTCAAGTCCCCTACGCAGGCTTACTTCAGTATACTTTTGGAAGATAGCTGTCATTTATAACTCTGCAGGTTTGTGAATTACAGTGCCCCTGAGCTCCTTTCTTCAACTCGCTTTCTTGTGAGCTGGGCACAAAACCACAGGATTGCTTCAGGCCCTAATCTGTTTCCAGCAGGGCACACTGAGCCTTTGTTTAATTCCTCTTCCTGGGGGGAATGAGGGTTACATTTGCCCGTGCAGACACCTACAGCTAGTCTCTCATTGGTTCTCCCTATTCCTGTTCATCTTGCACAGAAATTGCAAGCTGTGCCAAACAGGAGGTTAAAGGCACTGACTCTCCAAGCGGGGAGAGTGTTAGTAAAGCATCTGGAATGGTGAACCCGAGGACCAGGATACGAAAACTGAGATGCATTTTAAATCGTTTCCCAATCACACGGTGGACGATACTCTGGGTTTCCCATGCATGTTTTAGCTGGAGGAAGAATCCCTTGAACCTGGAGAGTTGGGACCCATGGAATGGGTACCATGCAGTATGACTTCAAAGGGTCTGCATTTGCTCACCGAAACTCACAAATGCTATCAGGCTGAAGTGTCCAGCCTTATGTCTCAACCAGCTCTGGGTGTAGATGTGGTCAATCCCGGTTGCATCACATGCCCTGAGTGAATTATTTAAGAATTGCTCTCTATTTCACTGTCTTTGTGTTTTGTTTTCGAAATTTATTTTGATAATGGGATTTATCGGATTTTCACTGCTGCGTTTCGGCCGCTGTATACACGCTTGATTCTCTTACGGAGACATATATATCCATGGGTTTTAAGATTCTTCCTAGTCAGGTATATTCCTAGGCGTTAAATATGTGGTGTTGGGTCCATTTCGTTGAGCAAGTAGTAGGTCTTGTCTATTACATATTTGGCTTATGGAAAGTTATCTGTGCTAATTTCAGTCTCTGGTTTTATGCAGCACCCCAAGGCACCTTTCCCCATAAGCAAGCAGTAGTTGGTTTTCTAAATTTGAGACCCTGTTCTGTTTTGTAATTCAGTTCATGTGTAGTCAAGTTTACATTCCGTGTATTAGTGATATCTTATGATGTTTCTTTTTCTGTGTGACGTAGTTCACGTAGAATCACCGTACCTGCATCCACTCACTATGCCGCTACGGGCCTGATGACACAGATTTCATTGCTGAGTGATATTGCATTGTACGTACGTGCCACAACTTCTTTATCCATTTTTTGCTTTCTGGGATATTTACCTGATACTGTAGACGACCTTCTTGGGAACACAGCCGTCCCAAACTTTGGGGTGGCTCTCTGTTTTTGATTTTAATTTCCCTAAGGAATAGGACCATAAGTGCAATTGCCATAGGCTGTGTTGCTTTATTTCTTACGTGTTTCAGGAAACACCATACACTTCTCCAGGGTGGCTGTTGGCAATTTACATCCTGCCAATCAGCATAACAAGGCTCCCTGTTCTACATATCCTGTCCTACCTTTCTAGATTTTACACTTTTTTCAGATGGCCCTTTTGCCCGGGGGGCAGTGAGACTTCATTGTAGTGCAGATTTCCTTTACAGGCTTGCTTGGTTGGCCAAAAAGGGCGTATGCATTTTTTACTGAATACATTCAGGATAAAACGCATACGCCCTTTTTGGCCAAGTGCATCATTGTCGACGTTCTGCCTGTTTTCCTATGCTTTCAGGGCAATTCCACTCTACCCCCTGCAATCGTTTTCCTGAAATTCTGCCCCGCTTTCAAGTCCCCTTCGCAGGCTTACTTCAATATATTTTTGGAGGATAGCTGTCATTTATAACTCTGCAGGTTTGTGAATTACAGTGCCCCTGAGCTCCTTTCTTCAACTCGCTTTCTTGTGAGCTGGGCACAAAACCGCAGGATTGCTTCAGGCCCTAATCTGTTTCCGGCAGGGCATGCTGAGCCTTTGTTTAATTCCTCTTCCTGGTGGGAAATGAGCGTTACATTTGCCCGTGCAGACACCTACAGCTAGTCTCTCATTGGTTCTCCCTATTCCTGTTCATCTTGCACAGAAATTGCAAGCTGTGCCAAACAGGAGGTTAAAGGCACTGACTCTCCAAGCAGGGAGAGTGTTAGTAAAGCATCTGGAATGGTGAACCCGAGGACCAGGATACGAAAACTGAGATGCATTGTAAATCGTTTCCCAATCACACGGTGGACCATAATGTGGGTTTCCCATGCATGTTTTAGCTGGAGGAAGAATCCCTTGAACCTGGAGAGTTGGGACCCATGGAATAGGTACCATGCAGTATGACTTTAAAGGGTCTGCATTTGCTCACCAAAACTCACCAATGCTATCAGCCTGAAGTGTCCAGCCTTATTTCTCAACCAGCTCTGGGTGTAGATGTGGCCAATCATGGTTGCATCACATGCCCTGAGTGAATTATTTAAGAATTGCTCTCTATTTCACTGTCTTTGTGTTTTGTTTTCGAAATTTATTTTGATAATGGGATTTATCGGATTTACACTGCTGCGTTTCGGCCGCTGTACACACGCTTGATTATCTTACGGAGACATATATATCCATGGGTTTTAAGATTCTTCCTAGTCAGGTATATTCCTAGGCGTTGAATATGTGGTTTTGGGTCCATTTCGTTGAGCAAGGAGTAGGTCTTGTCTATTACATATTTGGCTTATGTAAAGTTATCTGTGCTAATTTCAGTCTCTGGTTTTATGCAGCACCCCAACGCACCTTTCCCCATAAGCAAGCACTAGTTGGTTTTCTAAATTTGAGACCCTGTTCTGTTTTGTAATTCAGTTCATGTGTAGTCAAGTTTACATTCCGTGTATTAGTGATATCTTATGATGTTTCTTTTTCTGTGTGACGTAGTTCACGTAGAATCACCGTACCTGCATCCACTCACTATGCCGCTACGGGCCTGATGACACAGATTTCATTGCTGAGTGATATTGCATTGCACGTACGTGCCACAACTTCTTTATCCATTTTTTGCTTTCTGGGATATTTACCTGGTACTGTAGACGAGCTTCTTGGGAACACAGCCATCCCAAACTTTGGGGTGGCTCTCTGTTTTTGATTTTAATTTCCCTAAGGAATAGGACCATAAGTGCAATTGCCATAGGCTGTGTTGCTTTATTTCTTACGTGTTTCAGGAAACACCATACACTTCTCCAGGGTGGCTGTTGGCAATTTACATCCTGCCAATCAGCATAACAAGGCTCCCTGTTCTCCATATCCTGTCCTACCTTTCTGGATTTTACACTTTTTTCAGATGGCCCTCTTGCCCGGGGGGCAGTGAGACTTCATTGTAGTGCAGATTTCCTTTACAGGCTTGCTTGGTTGGCCAAAAAGGGCGTATGCGTTTTTTCCTGAATATATTGATGAAAAAACGCATACGCCCTTTTTAGCCAAGTGCATCATTGTCGACGTTCTGCCTCTTTTCCTATGCTTTCAGGGCAATTCCAGTCTACCCCCTGCAATCGTTTTCCTGAAATTCTGCCCCGCTTTCAAGTCCCCTTCGCAGTCTTACTTCAATATATTTTTGGAGGATAGCTGTCATTTATAACTCTGCAGGTTTGTGAATTACAGTGCCCCTGAGCTCCTTTCTTCAACTCGCTTTCTTGTTAGCTGGGCACAAAACCGCAGGATTGCTTCAGGCCCTAATCTGTTTCCAGCAGGGCACACTGAGCCTTTGTTTAATTCCTCTTCCTGGTGGGCAA
This sequence comes from Phocoena phocoena, assembly GCF_963924675.1. NCBI lineage: Eukaryota > Metazoa > Chordata > Mammalia > Artiodactyla > Phocoenidae > Phocoena > Phocoena phocoena. The sequence continues at coordinate 166,408 of NW_027077620.1, forward strand.
TGAGCGTTACATTTGCCCGTGCAGACACCTACAGCTAGTCTCTCATTGGTTCTCCCTATTCCTGTTCATCTTGCACAGAAATTGCAAGCTGTGCCAAAGAGGAGGTTAAAGGCACTGACTCTCTAAGCGGGGAGTGTGTTAGTAAAGCATCTGGAATGGTGAACCCGAGGACCAGGATACGAAAACTGAGATGCATTTTAAATCGTTTCCCAATCACACGGTGGACGATACTCTGGGTTTCCCATGCATGTTTTAGCTGGAGGAAGAGTCCCTTGAACCTGGAGAGTTGGGACCCATGGAATGGGTACCATGCAGTATGACTTCAAAGGGTCTGCATTTGCTCACCGAAACTCACCAATGCTATCAGCCTGAAGTGTCCAGCCTTATGTCTCAACCAGCTCTGGGTGTAGATGTGGTCAATCCCGGTTGCATCACATGCCCTGAGTGAATTATTTAAGAATTGCTCTCTATTTCACTGTCTTTGTGTTTTGTTTTCGAAATTTATTTTGAAAATGGGATTTATCGGATTTTCACTGCTGCGTTTCAGCCGCTGTACACACGCTTGATTCTCTTACGGAGACATATATATCCATGGGTTTTTAGATTCTTCCTATTCAGGTATATTCCTAGGCGTTGAATATGTGGTGTTGGGTCCATTTCATTGAGAAATGAGTAGGTCTTGTCTATTACATATTTGGCTTATGGAAAGTTATCTGTGCTAATTTCAGTCTCTGGTTTTATGCAGCCCCCCAAGGCACCTTTCACCATAAGCAAGCACTAGTTGGTTTTCTAAATTTGAGACCCTGTTCTGTTTTGTAATTCAGTTCATGTGTAGTCAAGTTTACATTCCGTGTATTAGTGATATCTTATGATGTTTCTTTTTCTGTGTGACGTAGTTCACGTAGAATTACCGTACCTGCAACCACTCACTATGCCGCTACGGGCCTGATGACACAGATTTCATTGCTGAGTGATATTGCATTGTACGTACGTGCCACAACTTCTTTATCCATTTTTTGCTTTCTGGGATATTTACCTGATACTGTAGACGAGCTTCTTGTGAACACAGCCGTCCCAAATATTGGGGTGGCTGTCTGTTTTTGATTTTAATTTCCGTAAGCTATAGGACCATAAGTGGAAGTGCCATAGGCTGTGTTGCTTTGTTTCTTATGTGTTTCAGGAAACACCATACACTTCTCCAGGGTGGCTGCTGGCAATTTACATCCTGCCAGTCAGCATAAGAAGGCTCCCTGTTCTCCATATCCTGTCCTACATTTCTGGATTTTACACTTTTTTCAGATGGCCCTTTTGCCCGGGGGGCAGTGAGACTTCATTGTAGTGCAGATTTCCTTTACAGGCTTGCTTGGTTGGCCAAAAAGGGCGTATGCGTTTTTTCCTGAATATATTCAGGAAAAAACGCATACGCCCTTTTTGGCCAAGTGCATCATTGTCGACGTTCTGCCTCTTTTCCTATGCTTTCAGGGCAATTCCAGTCTACCCCCTGCAATCGTTTTCCTGAAATTCTGCCCTGCTTTCAAGTCCCCTTCGCAGGCTTACTTCAATATATTTTTGGAGGATAGCTGTCATTTATAACTCTGCAGGATTGTGAATTACAGTGCCCCTGAGCTCCTTTCTTCAACTCGCTTTCTTGTGAGCTGGGCAGAAAACCGCAGGATTGCTTCAGGCCCTAATCTGTTTCCAGCAGGGCATGCTGAGCCTTTGGTTAATTCCTCTTCCTGGTGGGAAATGAGCGTTACATTTGCCCGTGCAGACACCTACAGCTAGTCTCTCATTGGTTCTCCCTATTCCTGTTCATCATGCACAGAAATTGCAAGCTCTGCCAAACAGGAGGTTAAAGGCACTGACTCTCCGAGCAGGGAGAGTGTTAGTAAAGCATCTGGAATGGTGAACCCGAGGACAAGGATACGAAAACTGAGATGCATTTTAAATCGTTTCCCAATCACACGGTGGATGATGCTCTGGGTTTCCCATGCATGTTTTAGCTGGAGGAAGAATCCCTTGAACCTGGAGAGTTGGGACCCATGGAATGGGTACCATGCAGTATGACTTCAAAGGGTCTGCATTTGCTCACCAAAACTCACCAATGCTATCAGCCTGAAGTGTCCAGCCTTATGTCTCAACCAGCTCTGGGTGTAGATGTGGTAAATCCCGGTTGCATCACATGCCCTGAGTGAATTATTTAAGAATTGCTCTCTATTTCACTGTCTTTGTGTTTTGTTTTCGAAATTTATTTTGATAATGGGATTTATCGGATATTCACTGCTGCGTTTCGGCCGCTGTACACACGCTTGATTCTCTTACGGAGACATATATATCCATGGGTTTTTAGATTCTTCCTAGTCAGGTATATTCCTAGGCGTTGAATATGTGGTGTTGGTTCCATTTCGTTGAGCAAGGAGTAGGTCTTGTCTATTACATATTTGGCTTATGGAAAGTTATCTGTGCTAATTTCAGTCTCTGGTTTTATGCAGCCCCCCAAGGCACCTTTCCCCATAAGCAAGCACTAGTTGGTTTTCTAAATTTGAGACCCTGTTCTGTTTTGTAATTCAGTTCATGTGTAGTCAAGTTTACATTCCGTGTTTTAGTGATATCTTATGATGTTTCTTTTTCTGTGTGACGTAGTTCACGTAGAATCACCGTACCTGCATCCACTCACTATGCCGCTACGGGCCAGATTTCATTGCTGAGTGATATTGCATTGTACGTACGTGCCACAACTTCTTTATCCATTTTTTGCTTTCTGGGATATTTACCTGATAGTGTAGACGAGCTTCTTGTGAACACAGCCGTCCCAAATATTGGGGTGGCTGTCTGTTTTTGATTTTAATTTCCGTAAGCTATAGGACCATAATTGGAAGTGCCATAGGCTGTGTTGCTTTGTTTGTTACGTGTTTCAGGAAACACCATACACTTCTCCAGGGTGGCTGCTGGCAATTTACATCCTGCCAATCAGCATAACAAGGCTCCCTGTTCTCCATATCCTGTCCTACATTTCTGGATTTTACACTTTTTTCAGATGGCCCTTTTGCCCGGGGGGCAGTGAGACTTCATTGTAGTGCAGATTTCCTTTACAGGCTTGCTTGGTTGGCCAAAAAGGGCGTATGCGTTTTTTCCTGAATATATTCAGGAAAAAACGCATACGCCCTTTTTGGCCAAGTGCATCATTGTCGACGTTCTGCCTCTTTTCCTATGCTTTCAGGGCAATTCCAGTCTACCCCCTGCAATCGTTTTCCTGAAATTCTGCCCCGCTTTCAAGTCCCCTTCGCAGGCTTACTTCAATATATTTTTGGAGGATAGCTGTCATTTATAACTCTGCAGGTTTGTGAATTACAGTGCCCCTGAGCTCCTTTCTTCAACTCGCTTTCTTGTGAGCTGGGCACAAAACCGCAGGATTGCTTCAGGCCCTAATCTGTTTCCGGCAGGGCACGCTGAGCCCTTGTTTAATTCCTCTTCCTGGTGGGCAATGAGTGTTACATTTGCCCGTGCATACACCTACAGCTAGTCTCTCACTGGTTCTCCCTATTCCTGTTCATCTTGCACAGAAATTGCAAGCTGTGCCAAACAGGAGGTTAAAGGCACTGACTCTCCAAGCAGGGAGAGTTTTAGTAAAGCATCTGGAATGGTGAACCCGAGAACCAGGATACGAAAACTGAGATGCATTTTAAATCGTTTCCCAATCACACGGTGGATGATACTCTGGGTTTCCCATGCATGTTTTAGCTGGAGGAAGAATCCCTTGAACCTGGAGAGTTGGGACCCATGGAATGGGTACCATGCAGTATGACTTCAAAGGGTCTGCATTTGCTCACCGAAACTCACCAATGCTATCAGCCTGAAGTGTCCAGCCTTATGTCTCAACCAGCTCTGGGTGTAGATGTGGTCAATCCCGGTTGCATCACATGCCCTGAGTGAATTATTTAAGAATTGCTCTCTATTTCACTGTCTTTGTGTTTTGTTTTCGAAATTTATTTTGATAATGGGATTTATCGAATTTTCACTGCTGCGTTTCGCCCGCTGTATACACGCTTGATTCTCTTACGGAGACATATATATCCATGGGTTTTAAGATTCTTCCTAGTCAGGTATATTCCTAGGCGTTGAATATGTGGTGTTGAGTCCATTTCGTTGAGCAAGGAGTAGGTCTTGTCTATTACATATTTGGCTTATGGAATGTTATCTGTGCTAATTTCAGTCTCTGGTTTTATGCAGCACCCCAAGGCACCTTTCCCCATAAGCAAGCACTAGTTGGTTTTCTAAATTTGAGACCCTGTTCTGTTTTGTAATTCAGTTCATGTGTAGTCAAGTTTACATTCCGTGTATTAGTGATATCTTATGATGTTTCTTTTTCTGTGTGACGTAGTTCACGTAGAATCACCGTACCTGCATCCACTCACTATGCCGCTACGGGCCTGATGACACAGATTTCATTGCTGAGTGATATTGCATTGTACGTACGTGCCACAACTTCTTTATCCATTTTTTGCTTTCTGGGATATTTACCTGATAGTGTAGACGAGCTTCTTGTGAACACAGCCGTCCCAAATATTGGGGTGGCTGTCTGTTTTTGATTTTAATTTCCGTAAGCTATAGGACCATAAGTGGAAGTGCCATAGGCTGTGTTGCTTTGTTTCTTACGTGTTTCAGGAAACACCATACACTTCTCCAGAGTGGCTGCTGGCAATTTACATCCTGCCAATCAGCATAACAAGGCTCCCTGTTCTCCATATCCTGTCCTACATTTCTGGATTTTACACTTTTTTCAGATGGCCCTTTTGCCCGGGGGGCAGTGAGACTTCATTGTAGTGCAGATTTCCTTTACAGGCTTGCTTGGTTGGCCAAAAAGGGCGTATGCGTTTTTTCCTGAATATATTCAGGAAAAAACGCATACGCCCTTTTTGGCCAAGTGCATCATTGTCGACGTTGTGCCTCTTTTCCTATGCTTTCAGGGCAATTCCAGTCTACCCCCTGCAATCGTTTTCCTGAAATTCTGCCCCGCTTTCAAGTCCCCTTCGCAGGCTTACTTCAATATATTTTTGGAGGATAGCTGTCATTTATAACTCTGCAGGTTTGTGAATTACAGTGCCCCTGAGCTCCTTTCTTCAACTCGCTTTCTTGTGAGCTGGGCACAAAACCGCAGGATTGCTTCAGGCCCTAATATGTTTCCGGCAGGGCACGCTGAGCCCTTGTTTAATTCTTCTTCCTGGTGGGCAATGAGTGTTACATTTGCCCGTGCATACACCTACAGTTAGTCTCTCATTTGTTCTCCCTATTCCTGTTCATCTTGCACAGAAATTGCAAGCTGTGCCAAACAGGAGGTTAAAGGCACTGACTCTCCAAGCGGGGAGAGTTTTAGTAAAGCATCTGGAATGGTGAACCCGAGAACCAGGATACGAAAACTGAGATGCATTTTAAATCGTTTCCCAATCACACGGTGGATGATGCTCTGGGTTTCCCATGCATGTTTTAGCTGGAGGAAGAATCCCTTGAACCTGGAGAGTTGGGACCCATGGAATGGGTACCATGCAGTATGACTTCAAAGGGTCTGCATTTGCTCACCGAAACTCACCAATGCTATCAGCCTGAAGTGTCCAGCCTTATGTCTCAACCAGCTCTGGGTGTAGATGTGGTCAATCCCGGTTGCATCACATGCCCTGAGTGAATTATTTAAGAATTGCTCTCTATTTCACTGTCTTTGTGTTTTGTTTTCGAAATTTATTTTGATAATGGGATTTATCGAATTTTCACTGCTGCGTTTCGCCCGCTGTATACACGGTTGATTCTCTTACGGAGACATATATATCCATGGGTTTTAAGATTCTTCTTAGTCAGGTATATTCCTAGGCGTTGAATATGTGGTGTTGAGTCCATTTCGTTGAGCAAGGAGTAGGTCTTGTCTATTACATATTTGGCTTATGGAATGTTATCTGTGCTAATTTCAGTCTCTGGTTTTATGCAGCACCCCAAGGCACCTTTCCCCATAAGCAAGCACTAGTTGGTTTTCTAAATTTGAGACCCTGTTCTGTTTTGTAATTCAGTTCATGTGTAGTCAAGTTTACATTCCGTGTATTAGTGATATCTTATGATGTTTCTTTTTCTGTGTGACGTAGTTCACGTAGAATCACCGTATCTGCATCCTCTCACTATGCCGCTACGGGCCTGATGACACAGATTTCATTGCTGAGTGATGCTGCATTGCACGTACGTGCCACAACTTCTTTATCCATTTTTTGCCTTCTGGGATATTTACCTGATACTGTAGACGAGCTTCTTGTGAACACAGCCGTCCCAAATATTGGGGTGGCTGTCTGTTTTTGATTTTAATTTCCGTAAGCTATAGGACCATAAGTGGAAGTGCCATAGGCTGTGTTGCTTTGTTTCTTACTTGTTTCAGGAAACACCATACACTTCTCCAGGGTGGCTGCTGGCAATTTACATCCTGCCAATCAGCATAATAAGGCTCCCTGTTCTCCATATCCTGTCCTACATTTCTGGATTTTACACTTCTTTCAGATGGCCCTTTTGCCCGGGGGGCAGTGAGACTTCATTGTAGTGCAGATTTCCTTTACAGGCTTGCTTGGTTGGCCAAAAAGTGCGTATGCGTTTTTTCCTGAATATATTCAGGAAAAAACGCATACGCACTTTTTGGCCAAGTGCATCATTGTCGACGTTGTGCCTCTTTTCCTATGCTTTCAGGGCAATTCCAGTCTACCCCCTGCAATCGTTTTCCTGAAATTCTGCCCCGCTTTCAAGTCCCCTTCGCAGGCTTACTGCAATATATTTTTGGAGGAATGCTGTCATTTATAACTCTGCAGTTTTGTGAATTACAGTGCCCCTGAGCTCCTTTCTTCAACTCGCTTTCTTGTGAGCTGGGCACAAAACCGCAGGATTGCCTCAGGCCCTAATCTGTTTCCGGCAGGGCACACTGAGCCTTTGGTTAATTCCTCTTCCTGGTCGGCAATGAGCTTTACATTTGCCCGTGCAGACACCTACAGCTAGTCTCTCATTGGTTCTCCCTTTTCCTGTTCATCTTGCACAGAAATTGCAAGCTGTGCAAAACAGGAGGTTAAAGGCACTGACTCTCCAAGCAGGGAGAGTGTTAGTAAAGCATCTGGAATGGTGAACCCGAGGACCAGGATACGAAAACTGAGATGCATTTTAAATCGTTTCCCAATCACACGGTGGACCATACTGTGGGTTTCCCATGCATGTTTTAGCTGGAGGAAGAATCCCTTGAACCTGAAGAGTTGGGACCCATGGAATAGGTACCATGCAGTATGTCTTCAAAGGGTCTGCATTTGCTCACCGAAACTCACCAATGCTATCAGCCTGAAGTGTCCAGCCCTATGTCTCAACCAGCTCTGGGTGTAGATGTGGTCAATCCCGGTTGCATCACATGCCCTGAGTGAATTATTTAAGAATTGCTCTCTATTTCACTGTCTTTGTGTTTTGTTTTCGAAATTTATTTTGATAATGGGATTTATCGGATTTTCACTGCTGTGTATCGGCCGCTGTACACACGCTTGATTCTCTTACGGAGACATATATATCCATGGGTTTTAAGATTCTTCTTTGTCAGGTATATTCCTAGGTGTTGAATATGTGGTGTTGAGTCCATTTCGTTGAGCAAGGAGTAGGTCTTGTCTATTACATATTTGTCTTATTGAATGTTATCTGTGCTAATTTCAGTCTCTGGTTTTATGCAGCACCCCAAGGCACCTTTCCCCATAAGCAAGCACTAGTTGGTTTTCTAAATTTGAGACCCTGTTCTGTTTTGTAATTCAGTTCATGTGTAGTCAAGTTTACATTCCGTGTATTAGTGATATCTTATGATGTTTCTTTTTCTGTGTGACGTAGTTCACGTAGAATCACCGTACCTGCATCCACTCACTATGCCGCTACGGGCCTGATGACACAGATTTCATTGCTGAGTGATATTGCATTGTACGTACGTGCCACAACTTCTTTATCCATTTTTTGCTTTCTGGGATATTTAACTGATACTGTAGAAGAGCTTCTTGTGAACACAGCCGTCCCAAACTTTGGGGTGGCTCTCTGTTTTTGATTTTAATTTCCCTAAGCAATAGGAACATAAGTGCAATTGCCATAGGCTGTGTTGCTTTATTTCTTACGTGTTTCAGGAAACACCATACACTTCTCCAGGGTGGCTGTTCACAATTTACATCCTGCCAATTAGCATAACAAGGCTCCCTGTTCTCCATATCCTGTCCTATCTTTCTGGATTTTACACGGTTTTTCAGATGGCCCTTTTGCCCAGGGGGGGGCAGTGAGATTTCATTGTAGTGCAGATTTCCTTTACAGGCGTGCTTGGTTGGCCAAGAAGGGCGTATGCATTTTTTCCTGAATATATTCAGGAAAAAACGCATACGCCCTTTTTGGCCAAGTGCATCATTGACGACGTTGTGCCTCTTTTCCTATGCTTTCAGGGCAATTCCAGTCTACCCCCTGCAATCGTTTTCCTGAAATTCTGCCCCGCTTTCAAGTCCCCTTCGCAGGCTTACTTCAATATATTTTTGGAGGATAGCTGTCATTTATAACTCTGCAGGTTTGTGAATTACAGTGCCCCTGAGCTCCTTTCTTCAACTCACTTTCTTGTGAGCTGGGCACAAAACCACAGGATTGCTTCAGGCCCTAATCTGTTTTCAGCAGGGCATGCTGAGCCTTTGTTTAATTCCTCTTCCTGCTGGGAAATGAGCGTTACATTTGCCCGTGCAGACACCTACAGCTAGTCTCTCATTGGTTCTCCCTATTCCTGTTCATCTTGCACAGAAATTGCAAGCTGTGCCAAACAGGAGGTTAAAGGCAGTGACTCTCCAAGCGGGGAGAGTGTTAGTAAAGCATCTGGAATGGTGAACCCGAGGACCAGGATACGAAAACTGAGATGCATTTTAAATCGTTTCCCAATCACACGGTGGACGATACTCTGGATTTCCCATGCATGTTTTAGCTGGAGGAAGAATGCCTTGAACCTGGAGAGTTGGGACCCATGGAATGGGTACCATGCAGTATGACTTCAAAGGGTCTGCATTTGCTCACCAAAACTCACCAATGCTATCAGCCTGAAGTGTCCAGCCTTATGTCTCAACCAGCTCTGGGTGTAGATGTGGTCAATCCCGGTTGCATCACATGCCCTGAGTGAATTATTTAAGAATTGCTCTCTATTTCACTGTCTGTGTGTTTTGTTTTCGAAATTTATTTTGATAATGGGATTTATCGGATTTTCACTGCTGCGTTTCGGCCGCTGTACACACGCTTGATTCTCTTACGGAGACATATATATCCATGGGTTTTAAGATTCTTCCTAGTCAGGTATAGTCCTAGGCGTTGAATATGTCATGTTGGGTCCATTTCGTTGAGCAAGGAGTAGGTCTTGTCTTTTACATATTTGGCTTATGGAAAGTTATCTGTGCTAATTTCAGTCTCTGGTTTTATGCAGCACCCCAAAGCACCTTTCCCCATAAGCAAGCACTAGTTGGTTTTCTAAATTTGAGACCCTGTTCTGTTTTGTAATTCAGTTCATGTGTAGTCAAGTTTACATTCCGTGTATTAGTGATATCTTATGATGTTTCTTTTTCTGTGTGACGTAGTTCACGTAGAATCACCGTACCTGCATCCACTCACTATGCCGCTACGGGCCTGAGGACACAGATTTCATTGCTGAGTGATATTGCATTGTACGTACGTGCCACAACTTCTTTATCCATTTTTTGCATTCTGGGATATTTACCTGGTACTGTAGACGAGCTTCTTGTGAACACAGCCATCCCAAATATTGGGGTGGCTGTCTGTTTTTGATTTTAATTTCCGTAAGCTATAGGACCATAAGTGGAAGTGCTATAGGCTGTGTTGCTTTGTTTCTTACGTGTTTCAGGAAACACCATACACTTCTCCAGGATGGCTGTTCACAATTTACATCCTGGCAATCAGCATAACAAGGCTCCCTGTTCTCCATATCCTGTCTTAACTTTCTGGATTTTACACTTTTTTCAGATGGCCCTTTTGCCCGGGGGGGGGGCAGTGAGAGTTCATTGTAGTGCAGATTTCCTTTACAGGCTTGCTTGGTTGGCCAAAAAGGGCGTATGCGTTTTTTCCTGAATATATTCAGGAAAAAACGCTTACGCCCTTTTTGGCCAAGTGCATCATTGTCGACGTTGTGCCTCTTTTCCTATGCTTTCAGGGCAATTCCAGTCTACCCCCTGCAATCGTTTTCCTGAAATTCTGCCCCGCTTTCAAGTCCCCTTCGCAGGCTTACTTCAATATACTTTTGGAGGATAGCTGTCATTTATAACTCTGCAGGTTTGTGAATTACAGTGCCCCTGAGCTCCTTTCTTCAACTCGCTTTCTTGTGAGCTGGGCACAAAACCGCAGGATTGCTTCAGGCCCTAATCTGTTTCCAGCAGGGCATGCTGAGCCTTTGTTTAATTCCTCTTCCTGGTGGGCAATGAGTGTTACATTTGCCCGTGCAGACACCTACAGCTAGTCTTTCATTGGTTCTCCCTATTCCTGTTCATCTTGCACAGAAATTGCAAGCTGTGCCAAAGAGGAGGTTAAAGGCACTGACTCTCCAAGCGGGGAGAGTGTTAGTAAAGCATCTGGAATGGTGAAACCGAGGACCAGGATACGAAAACTGAGTTGCATTTTAAATCGTTTCCCAATCACACGGTGGACGATACTCTGGATTTCCCATGCATGTTTTAGCTGGAGGAAGAATGCCTTGAACCTGGAGAGTTGGGACCCATGGAATGGGTACCATGCCGTATGACTTCAAAGGGTCTGCATTTGCTCACCGAAACTCACCAATGCTATCAGCCTGAAGTGTCCAGCCTTATGTCTCAACCAGCTCTGGGTGTAGATGTGGTCAATCCCGGTTGCATCACATGCCCTGAGTGAATTATTTAAGAATTGCTCTCTATTTCACTGTCTTTGTGTTTTGTTTTCGAAAGTTATTTTGATAATGGGATTTATCGGATTTTCACTGCTGCGTTTCGGCCGCTGTACACACGCTTGATTCTCTTACCGAGACATATATATCCATGGGTTTTAAGATTCTTCCTAGTCAGGTATATTCCTAGGCGTTGAATATGTGGTGTTGGGTCCATTTCGTTGAGCAAGGAGTAGGTCTTGTCTATTACATATTTGGCTTATGGAAAGTTATCTGTGCTAATTTCAGTCTCTGGTTTTATGCAACAGCCCAAGGCACCTTTCCCCATAAGCAAGCACTAGTTGGTTTTCTAAATTTGAGACCCTGTTCTGTTTTGTAATTCAGTTCATGTGTAGTCAAGTATACATTCCGTGTATTAGTGATATCTTATGATGTTTCTTTTTCTGTGTGACGTAGTTCACGTAGAATCACCGTACCTGCATCCACTCACTATGCCGCTACGGGCCTGATGACACAGATTTCATTGCTGAGTGATATTGCATTGCACGTACGTGCCACAACTTCTTTATCCATTTTTTGCTTTCTGGGATATTTACCTGGTACTGTAGACGAGCTTGTTGGGAACACAGCCGTACCAAACTTTGGGGTGGCTCTCTGTTTTTGATTTTAATTTCCCTAAGGAATAGGACCATAAGTGCAATTGCCATAGGCTGTGTTGCTTTATTTCTTACGTGTTTCAGGAAACACCATACACTTCTCCAGGGTGGCTGTTCACAATTTACATCCTGCCAATCAGCATAACAAGGCTCCCTGTTCTCCATATCCTGTCCTACCTTTCTGGATTTTACACTTTTTTCAGATGGCCCTTTTGCTGTGGGGCAGTGAGATTTCATTGTAGTGCAGATTTCCTTTACAGGCTTGCTTGGTTGGCCAAAAAGGGCGTATGCGTTTTTTCCTGAATATATTCAGGAAAAAACGCTTACGCCCTTTTTGGCCAAGTGCATCATTGTCGACGTTGTGCCTCTTTTCCTATGCTTTCAGGGCAATTCCAGTCTACCCCCTGCAATCGTTTTCCTGAAATTCTGCCCTGCTTTCAAGTCCCCTTCGCAGGCTTACTTCAATATACTTTTGGAGGATAGCTGTCATTTATAACTCTGCAGGTTTGTGAATTACAGTGCCCCTGAGCTCCTTTCTTCAACTCGCTTTCTTGTGAGCTGGGCACAAAACCGCAGGATTGCTTAAGGCCCTAATCTGTTTCCAGCAGGGCACACTGAGCCTTTGTTTAATTGTTCTTCCTGTTGGGCAATGAGCGTTACATTTGCCCGTGCAGACACCTACAGCTAGTCTCTCATTGGTTCTGCCTATTCCTGTTCATCTTGCACAGAAATTGCAAGCTGTACCAAACAGGAGGTTAAAGGCACTGACTCTCCAAGCGGAGAGAGTGTTAGTAAAGCATCTGGAATGGTGAACCCGAGGACCAGGATACGAAAACTGAGGTGCATTTTAAATCGTTTCCCAATCACACGGTGGACCGTACTGTGGGTTTCCCATGCATGTTTTAGCTGGAGGAAGAATCCCTTGAACCTGAAGAGTTGGGACCCATGGAATAGGTACCATGCAGTATGACTTCAAAGGGTCTGCATTTGCTCACCGAAACTCACCAATGCTATCATCCTGAAGTGTCCAGCCTTATGTCTCAACCAGCTCTGGGTGTAGATGTGGTCAATCCCGGTTGCATCACATGCCCTGAGTGAATTATTTAAGAATTGCTCTCTATTTCACTGTCTTTGTGTTTTGTTTTCGAAATTTATTTTGATAATGGGATTTATCGGATTTTCACTGCTGCATTTCGGCCGCTGTACACACGCTTGATTCTCTTACGGAGACATATATATCCATGGGTTTTGAGATTCTTCCTAGTCAGGTATATTCCTATGAGTTGAATATGTGGTGTTGAGTCCATTTCGTTGAGCAAGGAGTAGGTCTTGTCTATTACATATTTGGCTTATGGAATGTTATCTGTGCTAATTTCAGTCTCTGGTTTTATGAAGCACCCCAAGGCACCTTTCCCCATAAGCAAGCACTAGTTGGTTTTCTAAATTTGAGACCCTGTTCTGTTTTGTAATTCAGTTCATGTGTAGTCAAGTTTACATTCCGTGTATTAGTGATATCTTATGATGTTTCTTTTTCTGTGTGACGTAGTTCACGTAGAATCACCGTACCTGCATCCACTCACTATGCCGCTACGGGCCTGATGACACAGATTTCATTGCTGAGTGATATTGCATTGCACGTACGTGCCACAACTTCTTTATCCATTTTTTGCTTTCTGGGATATTTACCTGGTACTGTAGACGAGCTTCTTGGGAACACAGCCGTCCCAAACTTTGGGGTGGCTCTCTGTTTTTGATTTTAATTTCCCTAAGGAATAGGACCATAAGTGCAATTGCCATAGGCTGTGTTGCTTTATTTCTTACGTGTTTCAGGAAACACCATACACTTCTCCAGGGTGGCTGTTGGCAATTTACATCCTGCCAATCAGCATAACAAGGCTCCCTGTTCTCCATATCCTGTCCTACCTTTCTGGATTTTACACTTTTTTCAGATGGCCCTCTTGCCCGGGGGGCAGTGAGACTTCATTGTAGTGCACATTTCCTTTACAGGCTTGCTTGGTTGGCCAAAAAGGGCGTATGCATTTTTTCCTTAATATATTCAGGAAAAAACGCATACGCCCTTTTTGGCCAAGTGCATCATTGTCGACGTTGTGCCTCTTTTCCTATGCTTTCAGGGCAATTCCAGTCTACCCCCTGCAGTCGTTTTCCTGAAATTCTGCCCCGCTTTCAATTCCCCTTCGCAGGCTTACTTCAATATATTTTTGGAGGATAGCTGTCATTTATAACTCTGCAGGTTTGTGAAGTACAGTGCCCCTGAGCTCCTTTCTTCAACTCGCTTTCTTGTGAGCTGGGCACAAAACCGCAGGATTGCTTCAGGCCCTAATCTGTTTCCAGCAGGGCACACTGAGCCTTTGTTTAATTCCTCTTCCTGGTCGGCAATGAGCGTTACATTTGCCCGTGCAGACACCTACAGCTAGTCTCTCATTGCTTCTCCCTATTCCTGTTCATCTTGCACAGAAATTGCAAGCTGTGCCAAACAGGAGGTTAAAGGCACTGACTCTCCTAGCGGGGAGAGTGTTAGTAAAGCATTTGGAATGGTGAACCTGAGGACCAGGATACGAAAACTGAGATGCATTTTAAATCGTTTCCCAATCACACGGTGGACGATACTCTGGGTTTCCCATGCATGTTTTAGCTGGAGGAAGAATGCCTTGAACCTGGAGAGTTGGGACCCATGGAATGGGTACCATGCAGTATGACTTCAAAGGGTCTGCATTTGCTCACCGAAACTCACCAATGCTATCAGCCTGAAGTGTCCAGCCTTATGTCTCAACCAGCTCTGGGTGTAGATGTGGTGAATCCCGGTTGCATCACATGCCCTGAGTGAATTATTTAAGAATTGCTCTCTATTTCACTGTCTTTGTGTTTTGTTTTCGAAATTTATTTTGATAATGGGATTTATCGTTTTTTCACTGCTGCGTTTCGGCCGCTGTACACACGCTTGATTCTCTTACGGAGACATATATATCCATGGGTTTTAAGATTCTTCCTAGTCAGGTATATTCCTAGGCGTTGAATATGTGGTGTTGAGTTCATTTCGTTGAGCAAGGAGTAGGTTTTGTAGATTACATATTTGGCTTATGGAATGTTATCTGTGCTAATTTCAGTCTCTGGTTTTATGCAGCACCCCAAGGCACCTTTCCCCATAAGCAAGCACTAGTTGGTTTTCTAACTTTGAGACCCTGTTCTGTTTTGTAATTCAGTTCATGTGTAGTCAAGTTTACATTCCGTGTATTAGTGATATCTTATGATGTTTCTTTTTCTGTGTGATGTATTTCACGTAGAATCACCGTACCTGCATCCACTCACTATGCCGCTACGGGCCTGATGACACAGATTTCATTGCTGAGTGATATTGCATTGTACGTACGTGCCACAACTTCTTTATCCATTTTTTGCTTTCTGGGATAATTACCTGATACTGTAGACGAGCTTCTTGTGAACACAGCCGTCCGAAATATTAGGGTGGCTGTCTGTTTTTGATTTTAATTTCCGTAAGCTATAGGACCATAAGTGGAAGTGCCATAGGCTGTGTTGCTTTGTTTCTTACGTGTTTCAGGAAACACCATACACTTCTCCAGGGTGGCTGCTGGCAATTTACATCCTGCCAATCAGCATAACAAGGCTCCCTGTTCTCCATATCCTGTCCTACCTTTCTGGATTTTACACTTTTTTCAGATGGCCCTTTTGCCCGGGGGGCAGTGAGACTTCGTTGTGGTGCAGATTTCCTTTACAGGCTTGCTTGGTTGGCCAAAAAGGGCGTATGCGTGTTTTCTTGAATATATTCAGGAAAACACGCATACGCCCTTTTTGGCCAAGTGCATCATTGTTGACGTTCTGCCTCTTTTCCTATGCTTTCAGGGCAATTCCAGTCTACCCCCTGCAATCGTTTTCCTGAAATTCTGCCCCGCTTTCAAGTCCCCTTGGCAGGCTTACTTCAATATATTTTTGGAGGATAGCTGTCATTTATAACTCTGCAGGTTTGTGAATTACAGTGCCCCTGAGCTCCTTTCTTCAACTCGCTTTCTTGTGAGCTGGGCACAAAACCGCAGGATTGCTTCAGGCCCTAATCTGTTTCCAGCAGGGCACACTGAGCCTTTGTTTAATTCCTCTTCCTGGTGGGAAATGAGCGTTACATTTGCCCGTGCAGACACCTAGAGCTAGTCTCTCATTGGTTCTCCCTATTCCTGTTCATCTTGCACAGAAATTGCAAGCTGTGCCAAAGAGGAGGTTAAAGGCACTGACTCTCCAAGCAGGGAGAGTGTTAGTAAAGCATCTGGAATGGTGAACCCGAGGACCAGGATACGAAAACTGAGGTGCATTTTAAATCGTTTCCCAATCACACGGTGGACCGTACTGTGGGTTTCCCATGCATGTTTTAGCTGGAGGAAGAATCCCTTGAACCTGAAGAGTTGGGACCCATGGAATAGGTACCATGCAGTATGACTTCAAAGGGTCTGCATTTGCTCACCGAAACTCACCAATGTTATCAGCCTGAAGTGTCCAGCCTTATGTCTCAACCAGCTCTGGGTGTAGATGTGGTCAATCCCGGTTGCATCACATGCCCTGAGTGAATTATTTAAGAATTGCTCTTTATTTCACTGTCTTTGTGTTTTATTTTTGAAATTTATTTTGATAATGGGATTTATCGGATTTTCACTGATGCGTATCGGCCGCTGTACACACGCTTGATTCTCTTACGGAGACAAATATATCCATGTGTTTTAAGATTCTTCCTAGTCAGGTATATTCCTATGCGTTGAATATGTGGTGTTGAGTCCATTTCGTTGAGCAAGGAGTAGGTCTTGTCTATTACATATTTGGCTTATGGAAAGTTATCTGTGCTAATTTCAGTCTCTGGTTTTATGAAGCACCCCAAGGCACCTTTCCCCATAAGGAAGCACTAGTTGGTTTTCTAAATTTGTGACCCTGTTCTGTTTTGTAATTCAGTTCATGTGCAGTCAAGTTTACATTCCGTGTATTAGTGATATCTTATGATGTTTCTTTTTCTGTGTGACGTAGTTCACGTAGAATCACCGTACCTGCATCCACTCACTATGCCGCTACGGGCCTGATGACACAGATTTCATTGCTGAGTGATATTGCATTGCACGTACGTGCCACAACTTCTTTATCCATTTTTTGCTTTCTGGGATATTTACCTGGTACTGTAGACGAGCTTCTTGGGAACACAGCCGTCCCAAACTTTGGGGTGGCTCTCTGTTTTTGATTTTAATTTCCCTAAGGAATAGGACCATAAGTGCAATTGCCATAGGCTGTGTAGCTTTATTTCTTACGTGTTTCAGGAAACACCATACACTTCTCCAGGGTGGCTGTTGGCAATTTACATCCTGCCAATCAGCATAACAAGGCTCCCTGTTCTCCATATCCTGTCCTACCTTTCTGGGTTTTACACTTTTTTCAGATGGCCCTCTTGCCCGGGGGGCAGTGAGACTTCATTGTAGTGCACATTTCCTTTACAGGCTTGCTTGGTTGGCCAAAAAGGGCGTATGCGTTTTTTCCTTAATATATTCAGGAAAAAACGCATACGCCCTTTTTGGCCAAGTGCATCATTGTCGACGTTGTGCCTCTTTTCCTATGCTTTCAGGGCAATTCCAGTCTACCCCCTGCAGTCGTTTTCCTGAAATTCTGCCCCGATTTCAAGTCCCCTTCGCAGGCTTACTTCAATATACTTTTGGAAGATAGCTGTCATTTATAACTCTGCAGGTTTGTGAATTACAGTGCCCCTGAGCTCCTTTCTTCAACTCGCTTTCTTGTGAGCTGGGCACAAAACCGCAGGATTGCTTCAGGCCCTAATCTGTTTCCAGCAGGGCACACTGAGCCTTTGTTTAATTCCTCTTCCTGGTCGGCAATGAGCGTTACATTTGCCCGTGCAGACACCTACAGCTAGTCTCTCATTGCTTCCCCCTATTCCTGTTCATCTTGCACAGAAATTGCAAGCTGTGCCAAACAGGAGGTTAAAGGCACTGACTGTCCTAGCGGGGAGAGTGTTAGTAAAGCATTTGGAATGGTGAACCTGAGGACCAGGATACGAAAACTGAGATGCATTTTAAATCGTTTCCCAATCACACGGTGGACGATACTCTGGGTTTCCCATGCATGTTTTAGCTGGAGGAAGAATGCCTTGAACCTTGAGAGTTGGGACCCATGGAATGGGTACCATGCAGTATGACTTCAAAGGGTCTGCATTTGCTCACCGAAACTCACCAATGCTATCAGCCTGAAGTGTCCAGCCTTATGTCTCAACCAGCTCTGGGTGTAGATGTGGTGAATCCCAGTTGCATCACATACCCTGAGTGAATTATTTAAGAATTGCTCTCAATTTCACTGTCTTTGGGTTTTGTTTTCGAAATTTATTTTGATAATGGGATTTATCGGATTTTCACTGCTGCATTTCGGCCGCTGTACACACGCTTGATTCTCTTACGGAGACATATATATATCCATGGGTTTTAAGATTCTTACTAGTCATGTATATTCCTAGGCGTTGAATATGTGGTGTTGAGTCCATTTCGTTGAGCAAGGAGTAGGTTTTGTAGATTACATATTTGGCTTATGGAATGTTATCTGTGCTAATTTCAGTCTCTGGTTTTATGCAGCACCCCAAGGCACCTTTCCCCATAAGCAAGCACTAGTTGGTTTTCTAAATTTGAGACCCTGTTCTGTTTTGTAATTCAGTTCATGTGTAGTCAAGTTTACATTCCGTGTATTAGTGATATCTTATGATGTTTCTTTTTCTGTGTGACGTAGTTCACGTAGAATCACCGTACCTGCATCTACTCACTATGCCGCTACGGGCCTGATGACACAGATTTCATTGCTGAGTGATATTGCATTGCACGTACGTGCCACAACTTCTTTATCCATTTTTTGCTTTCTGGGATATTTACCTGGTACTGTAGACGAGCTTCTTGTGAACACAGCCGTCCCAAATATTGGGGTGGCTGTCTGTTTTTGATTTTAATTTCCGTAAGCTATAGGACCATAAGTGGAAGTGCCATAGGATGTGTTGCTTTGTTTCTTACGTGTTTCAGGAAACACCATACACTTCTCCAGGGTGGCTGCTGGCAATTTACATCCTGCCAATCAGCAAAACAAGGCTCCCTGTTCTCCATATCCTGTCCTACCTTTCTGGATTTTACACTTTTTTCAGATGGCCCTTTTGCCCGGGGGGCAGTGAGACTTCATTGTAGTGCAGATTTCCTTTACAGGCTTGCTTGATTGGCCAAAAAGGGCGTATGCGTTTTTTCCTGAATATATTCAGGAAAAAACGCATACGCCCTTTTTGGCCAAGTGCATCATTGTCGACGTTCTGCCTCTTTTCCTATGCTTTCAGAGCAATTCCAGTCTACCCCCTGCAATCGTTTTCCTGAAATTCTGCCCCGCTTTCAAGTCCCCTTCGCAGGCTTACTTCAATATATTTTTGGAGGATAGCTGTCATTTATAACTCTGCAGGTTTTTGAATTACAGTGCCCCTGAGCTCCTTTCTTCAACTCGCTTTCTTGTGAGCTGGGCACAAAACCGCAGGATTGCTTCAGGCCCTAATCTGTTTTCAGCAGGGCACGCTGAGCCTTTGTTTAATTCCTCTTCCTGGTCTGCAATGAGCGTTACATTTGCCCGTGCAGACACCTACAGCTAGTCTCTCATTGGTTCTCCCTATTCCTGTTCATCTTGCACAGAAATTGCAAGCTGTGCCAAAGAGGAGGTTAAAGGCACTGACTCTCCAAGCGGGGAGAGTGTTAGTAAAGCATCTGGAATGGTGAACCCGAGGACCAGGATACGAAAACTGAGATGCATTTTAAATCGTTTCCCAATCACACGGTGGACCATACTGTGGGGTTCCCATGCATGTTTTAGCTGGAGGAAGAATCCCTTGAATCTGAAGAGTTGGGACCCATGGAATAGGTACCATGCAGTATGACTTCAAAGGGTCTGCATTTGCTCACCGAAACTCACCAATGCTATCAGCCTGAAGTGTCAAGCCTTATGTCTCAAACAGCTCTGGGTGTAGATGTGGTCAATCCCGGTTGCATCACATGCCCTGAGTGAATTAGTTAAGAATTGCTCTCTATTTCACTGTCTTTGTGTTTTGTTTTCGAAATTTATTTTGATAATGGGATTTATCAGATTATCACTGCTGCGTTTCGGCTGCTGTACACACGCTTGATTCTCTTACGGAGACATATATATCCATGGGTTTTAAGATTCTTCCTAGTCAGGTATATTCCTAGGCGTTGAATATGTGGTGTTGAGTCCATTTCGTTGAGCAAGGAGTAGGTCTTGTCTATTACATATTTGGCTTATGGAATGTTATCTGTGCTAATTTGAGTCTCTGGTTTTATGCAGCACCCCAAGGCACCTTTCCCCATAAGCAAGCACTAGTTGGTTTTCTAAATTTGAGACCCTGTTCTGTTTTGTAATTCAGTTCATGTGTAGTCAAGTTTACATTCCGTGTATTAGTGATATCTTATGATGTTTCTTTTTCTGTGTGATGTATTTCACGTAGAATCACCGTACCTGCATCCACTCACTATGCCTCTACGGGCCTGATGACACAGATTTCATTGCTGAGTGATATTGCATTGCACGTACGTGCCACATCTTCTGTATCCATTTGTTGCTTTCTGGGATATTTACCTGGTACTGTAGACGAGTTTCCTGGGAACACAGCCGTCCCAAACTTTGGGGTGGCTCTCTGTTTTTGATTTTAATATACCTAAGGAATAGGACCATAAGTGCAATTGCCATAGGCTGTGTTGCTTTATTTCTTACGTGTTTCAGGAAACACCATACACTTCTCCAGGGTGGCTGTTGGCAATTTACATCCTGCCAATCAGCATAACAAGGCCCCCTGTTCTCCATATCCTGTCCTACCTTTCTGGATTTTTCACTTTTTTCAGATGGCTCTCTTGCCCAGGGGGCAGTGAGACTTCATTGTAGTGCAGATTTCCTTTACAGGCTTGCCTGGTTGGCCAAAAAGGGCGTATGCGTTTTTTCCTAAATATATTCAGGAAAAAACGCATACGCACTTTTTGGCCAAGTGCATCATTGTCGACGTTGTGCCTCTTTTCCTATGCTTTCAGGGCAATTCCAGTCTACCCCCTGCAATCGTTTTCCTGAAATTCTGCCCCGCTTTCAAGTCCCCTTTGCAGGCTTACTTCAATATACTTTTGGAAGATAGCTGTCATTTATAACTCTGCAGGTTTGTGAATTACATTGCCCCTGAGCTCCTTTCTTCAACTCGCTTTCTTGTGAGCTGGGCACAAAACCGCAGGATTGCTTCAGGCCCTAATCTGTTTCCAGCAGGGCACACTGAGCCGTTGTTTAATTCCTCTTTCTGGTGGGCAATGAGCGTTACATTTGCCCATGCAGACACCTACAGCTAGTCTCTCATTGGTTCTCCCTATTCCTGTTCATCTTGCACAGAAATTGCAAGCTGTGCCAAAGAGGAGGTTAAAGGC
Source organism: Phocoena phocoena (assembly GCF_963924675.1). Taxonomy (NCBI): domain Eukaryota; kingdom Metazoa; phylum Chordata; class Mammalia; order Artiodactyla; family Phocoenidae; genus Phocoena; species Phocoena phocoena. The sequence goes on from NW_027077620.1 coordinate 187,485, forward strand.
AGTGACTCTCCAAGCGGGGAGAGTGTTAGTAAAGCATCTGGAATGGTGAACCCGAGGACCAGGATACGAAACCTGAGATGCATTTTAAATCGTTTCCCAATCACACGGTGGAAGATACTCTGGGTTTCCCATGCATGTTTTAGCTGGAGGAAGAATCCCTTGAACCTGGAGAGTTGGGACCCATGGAATGGGTACCATGCAGTATGACTTCAAAGGGTCTGCATTTGCTCACCGAAACACACCAATGCTATCAGCCTGAAGTGTCCAGCCTTATGTCTCAACCAGCTCTGGGTGTAGATGTGGTCAATCCCGGTTGCATCACATGCCCTGAGTGAATTATTTAAGAATTGCTCTCTATTTCACTGTCTTTGTGCTTTGTTTTCGAAATTTTTTTGAGAATGTGATTTATCGGATTTTCACTGCTGCGTTTCGGCCGCTGTACACACGCTTGATTCTCTTACGGAGACATATATATCCATGGGTTTTAAGATTCTTCCTAGTCAGGTATATTCCTAGGCGTTGAATATGTGGTGTTGGGTCCATTTCGTTGAGCAAGGAGTAGGTCTTTTCTATTACATATTTGGCTTATGGAAAGTTATCTGTGCTAATTTCAGTCTCTGGTTTTATGCAGCACCCCAAGGCACCTTTCCCCATAAGCAAGCAATAGTTGGTTTACTAAATTTGAGACCCTGTTCTTTTTTGTAATTCAGTTCATGTGTAGTCAAGTTTACATTCCGTGTATTAGTGATATCTTATGATGTTTCTTTTTCTGTGTGACGTAGTTCACGTAGAATCACCGTACCTGCATCCACTCACTATGCCGCTACCGGCCTGATGACACAGATTTCATTGCTGAGTGATATTGCATTGCACGTACGTGCCACAACTTCTTTATCCATTTTTTGCTTTCTGGGATATTTACCTGATACTGTAGACGAGCTTCTTGTGAACACAGCCGTCCCAAATATTGGGGTGGCTGTCTGTTTTTGATTTTAATTTCCGTAAGCTATAGGACCATAAGTGGAAGTGCCATAGGCTGTGTTGCTTTGTTTCTTACGTGTTTCAGGAAACACCATACACTTCTCCAGGGTGGCTGCTGGCAATTTACATCCTGCCAATCTGCATAACAAGGCTCCCTGTTCTCCATATCCTGTCCCACTTTTCTGGATTTTACACTTTTTTTCAGATGGCCCTCTTGCCCAGGGGGCAGTGAGACTTCATTGTAGTGCAGATTTCCTTTACAGGCTTGCTTGTTTGGCCAAAAAGGGCATATGCGTTTTTTCCTGAATATATTCAGGAAAAAACGCATACGCCCTTTTTGGCCAAGTGCATCATTGTCGACGTTGTGCCTCTTTTCCTATGCTTTCAGGGCAATTCCAGTCTACCCCCTGCAATCGTTTTCCTGAAATTCTGCCCCGCTTTCAAATCCCCTTCGCAGGCTTACTTCAATATACTTTTGGAAGATAGCTGTCATTTATAACTCTGCAGGTTTGTGAATTACAGTGCCTGTGAGCTCCGTTCTTCAACTGGCTTTCTTGTGAGCTGGGCACAAAACCGCAGGATTGCTTCAGGCCCTAATGTGTTTCCAGCAGGGCACACTGAGCCTTTATTTAATTCCTCTTCCTGGTGGGCAATGAGCGTTACATTTGCCCGTGCAGACACCTACAGCTAGTCTCTCATTGGTTCTCCCTATTCCTGTTCATCTTGCACAGAAATTGCAAGCTGTGCCAAACAGGAGGTTAAAGGCACTGACTCTCCAAGCGGGGAGAGTGTTAGTAAAGCATCTGGAATGGTGAACCCGAGGACCAGGATACGAAAACTGAGATGCATTTTAAATCGTTTCCCAATCACACGGTAGACGATACTCTGGGATTCCCATGCATGTTTTAGCTGGAGGAAGAATCCCTTGAACCTGGAGAGTTGGGACCCATGGAATGGGTACCATGCAGTATGACTTCAAAGGGTCTGCATTTGCTCACCGAAACTCACCAATGCTATCAGCCTGAAGTGTCCAGCCTTATGTCTCAACCAGCTCTGGGTGTAGATGTGGTAAATCCCGGTTGCATCACATGCCCTGAGTGAATTATTTAAGAATTGCTCTCTATTTCACTGTCTTTGTGTTTTGTTTTCGAAATTTATTTTGATAATGGGATTTATCGGATTTTTACTGCTGAGTTTCGGCCGCTGTACACACGCTTGATTCTCTTACGGAGACATATATATCCATGGGTTTTAAGATTCTTCCTAGTCAGGTATATTCCTAGGCGTTGAATATGTGGTGTTGGGTCCATTTCGTTGAGCAAGGAGTAGGTCTTGTCTATTACATATTTGGCTTATGGAATGTCATCTGTGCTAATTTCAGTCTCTGGTTTTATGCAGCACCCCAAGGCACCTTTCCCCATAAGCAAGCACTAGTTGGTTTTCTAAATTTGACACCCTGTTCTGTTTTGTAATTCAGTTCAAGTGTAGTCAAGTTTACATTCCGTGTATTAGTGATATCTTATGATGTTTCTTTTTCTGTGTGACGTAGTTCACGTAGAATCACCGTACCTGCATCCACTCACTATGCCGCTACGGGCCTGATGACACAGATTTCATTGCTGAGTGATATTGCATTGCACGTACGTGCCACAACTTCTTTATCCATTTTTGGCTTTCTGGGATATTTACCTGGTACTGTAGACGAGCTTCTTGGGAACACAGCCGTCCCAAACTTTGGGGTGGCTCCCTGTTTTTGATTTTAATTTCCCTAAGGAATAGGACCATAAGTGCAATTGCCATAGGCTGTGTTGCTTTATTTCTTACGTGTTTCAGGAAACACCATACACTTCTCCAGGGTGGTTGTTGGCAATTTACATCCTGCCAATCAGCATAACAAGGCTCCCTATTCTCCATATCCTGTCCTAGCTTTCTGGATTTTACACTTTTTTCAGATGGCCCTTTTGCCCGGGGGGGGGGGGGCAGTGAGATTTAATTGTAGTGCAGATTTCCTTTACAGGCTTGCTTGGTTGGCCAAAAAGGGCGTATGCGTTTTTTCCTGAATATATTCAGGAAAAAACGCATACGCCCTTTTTGGCCAAGTGCATCATTGTCGACGTTCTGCCTCTTTTCCTATGCTTTCAGGGCAATTCCAGTCTACCCCCTGCAATCGTTTTCCTGAAGTTCTGCCCCGCTTTCAAGTCCCCTTCGCAGGCTTACTTCAATATATTTTTGGAGGATAGCTGTCATTTATAACTCTGCAGGTTTGTGAATTACAGTGCCCCTGAGCTCCTTTCTTCAACTCGCTTTCTTGTGAGCTGGGCACAAAACCGCAGGATTGCTTCAGGCTCTAATCTGTTTCCGGCAGGGCACGCTGAGCCTTTGTTTAATTCCTCTTCCTGGTGGGCAATGAGCGTTACATTTGCCCGTGCATAAACCTACAGCTAGTCTCTCATTGGTTCTCCCTATTCCTGTTCATCTTGCACAGAAATTGCAAGCTGTGCCAAACAGGAGGTTAAAGGCACTGACTCTCTGAGCAGGGAGAGTGTTAGTAAAGCATCTGGAATGGTGAACCCGAGGACCAGGATATGAAAACTGAGATGCATTTTAAATCGTTTCCCAATCACACGGTGGATGATACTCTGGGTTTCCCATGCATGTTTAAGCTGGAGGAAGAATCCCTTGAACCTGGAGAGTTGGGACCGATGGAATGGGTACCATGCAGTATGACTTCAAAGGTTCTGCATTTGCTCCCCGAAACTCACCAATGCTATCAGCCTGAAGTGTCCAGCCTTATGTGTCAACCAGCTCTGGGTGTAGATGTGGTCAATCCCGGTTGCATCACATGCCCTGAGTGAATTATTTAATAATTGCTCTCTATTTCACTGTCTTTGTGTTTTGTTTCGAAATTTATTTTGATAATGGGATTTATCGGATTTTCACTGCTGTGTTTCGGCCGCTGTACACACGCTTGATTCTCTTACGGAGACATATATATCCATGGGTTTTAAGATTCTTCCTAGTCAGGTATATTCCTAGGCGTTGAATATGTGGTGTTGAGTCCATTTCCTTGAGCAAGGAGTAGGTCTTTTCTATTACATATTTGGCTTTTGGAATGTTATCTGTGCTAATTTCAGTCTCTGGTTTTATGCAGCACCCCAAGACACCTTTCCCCATAAGCAAGCACTAGTTGGTTTTCTAAATTTGAGACCCTGTTCTGTTTTGTAATTCAGTTCATGTGTAGTCAAGTTTACATTCCGTGTATTAGTGATATCTTATGATGTTTCTTTTTCTGTGTGACGTAGTTCACGTAGAATCACCGTACCTGCATCCTCTCACTATGCCGCTACGGGCCTGATGACACAGATTTCATTGCTGAGTGATACTGCATTGCACGTACGTGCCACAACTTCTTTATCCATTTTTTGCCTTCTGGGATATTTACCTGATACTGTAGACGAGCTTCTTGTGAACACAGCCGTCCCAAATATTGGGGTGGCTGTCTGTTTTTGATTTTAATTTCCGTAAGCTATAGGACCATAAGTGGAAGTGCCATAGGCTGTGTTGCTTTGTTTCTTACGTGTTTCAGGAAACACCATACACTTCTCCAGGGTGGCTGCTGGCAATTTACATCCTGCCAATCAGCATAACAAGGCTCCCTGTTCTCCATATCCTGTCCTACCTTTCTGGATTTTACACTTTTTTCAGATGGCCCTTTTGCCCGGGGGGCAGTGAGACTTCATTGTAGTGCAGATTTCATTTACAGGCTTGCTTGGTTGGCCAAAAAGGGCGTATGCGTTTTTTCCTGAATATATTCAGGAAAAAATGCATACGCCCTTTTTGGCCAAGTGCATCATTGTCGACGTTGTGCCTCTTTTCCTATGCTTTCAGGGCAATTCCAGTCTACCCCATGCAATCGTTTTCCTGAAATTCTGCCCCGCTTTCAAGTCCCCTTCGCAGGCTTACTTCAATATATTTTTGGAGGATAGCTGTCATTTATAACTCTGCAGGTTTGTGAATTACAGTGCCCCTGAGCTCCTTTCTTCAACTCGGTTTCTTGTGAGCTGGGCACAAAACCGCAGGATTGCTTCAGGCCCTAATCTGTTTTCAGCAGGGCACGCTGAGCCTTTGTTTAATTCCTCTTCCTGGTGGGCAATGAGCATTACATTTGCCCGTGCAGACACCTACAGCTAGTCTCTCATTGGTTCTCCCTATTCCTGTTCATCTTGCACAGAAATTGCAAGCTGTGCCAAAGAGGAGGTTAAGGGCACTGACACTCCAACCGGGGAGAGTGTTAGTAAAGCATCTGGAATGTTGAACCCGAGGACCAGGATACGAAAACTGAGATGCATTTTAAATCGTTTCCAATCACACGGTGGACGATACTCTGGGTTTCCCATGCATATATTAGCTGCAGGAAGAATCCCTTGAACCTGGAGAGTTGGGACCCATGGAATGGGTACCATGCAGTTTGACTTCAAAGGGTCTGCATTTGCTCACCGAAACTCACCAATGCTATCAGCCTGAAGTGTCCAGCCTTATGTGTCAACCAGCTCTGGGTGTAGATGTGGTCCTTCCCGGTTGCATCACATGCCCTGAGTGAATTATTTAAGAATTCCTCTCTATTTCACTGTCTTTGTGTTTTGTTTTCGAAATTTATTTTGATAATGGGATTTATCGGATTTTCAGTGCTGCGTTTCGGCCCCTGTACACACGCTTGATTCTCTTACGGAGACATATATATCCATGGGTTTTAAGATTCTTCCTAGTCAGGTATATTCCTACGCGTTGAATATGTGGTGTTGTGTCCATTTCGTTGGACAAGGAGTAGGTCTTGTCTATTACATATTTGGCTTATGGAAAGTTATCTGTGCTAATTTCAGTCTCTGGTTTTATGCAGCACCCCAAGGCACCTTTCCCCATAAGCAAGCACTAGTTGGTTTTCTAAATTTGAGACCCTGTTCTGTTTTGTAATTCAGTTCATGTGTAGTCAAGTTTACATTCCGTGTATTAGTGATATCTTATGATGTTTCTTTTTCTGTGTGACGTAGTTCACGTAGAATCACCGTACCTGCATCCACTCACTATGCTGCTACGGGCCTGATGACACAGATTTCATTGCTGAGTGATATTGCATTGTACGTACGTGCCACAACTTCTTTATCCATTGTTTGCTTTCTGGGATATTTACCTGATACTGTAGACGAGCTTCTTGTGAACACAGCCGTCCCAAATATTGGGGTGGCTGTCTGTTTTTGATTTTAATTTCCGTAAGCTATAGGACCATAAGTGGAAGTGCCATAGGCTGTGTTGCTTTGTTTCTTACGTGTTTCTGGAAACACCATACACTTCTCCAGGGTGGCTGCTGGCAATTTACATCCTGCCAATCAGCATAACAAGGCTCCCTGTTCTCCATATCCTGTCCTACCTTTTTGGATTTTACACTTTTTTCCGATGGCCCTTTTGCCCGGGGGGCAGTGAGACTTCGTTGTGGTGCAGATTTCCTTTACAGGCTTGCTTGGTTGGCCAAAAAGGGCGTATGCGTTTTATCCTGAATATATTCAGGAAAAAACGCATACGCCCTTTTTGGCCAAGTGCATCATTGTCGACGTTGTGCCTCTTTTACTATGCTTTCAGGGCAATTCCAGTCTACCCCCTGCAATGGTTTTCCTGAAACTCTGCCCCGCTTTCAAGTCCCCTTCGCAGGCTTACTTCAATATATTTTTGGAGGATAACTGTCATTTATAACTCTGCAGGTTTGTGAATTACAGTGCCCCTGAGCTCCTTTCTTCAACTCGCTTTCTTGTGAGCTTTGCACAAAACCGCAGGATTGCTTCAGGCCGTAATCTGTTTCCGGCAGGGCACGCTGAGCCTTTGGTTAATTCCTCTTCCTGGTGGGAAATGAGCATTACATTTGCCCGTGCAGACACCTATAGCTAGTCTCTCATTGGTTCTCCCTATTCCTGTTCATCTTGCACAGAAATTGCAAGCTGTGCCAAAGAGGAGGTTAAAGGCACTGACTCTCCAAGCGGGGAGAGTGTTAGTAAAGCATCTGGAATGGTGAACCCGAGGACCAGGATACGAAAACTGAGATGCATTTTAAATCGTTTCCCAATCACACGGTGGACGATACTCTGGGTTTCCCATGCATGTTTTAGCTGGAGGAAGAATCCCTTGAACCTGAAGAGTTGGGACCCATGGAATAGGTACCATGCAGTATGACTTCAAAGGGTCTGCATTTGCTCACCGAAACTCACCAATGCTATCAGCCTGAAGTGTCCAGCCTTATGTCTCAACCAGCTCTGGGTGTAGATGTGGTCAATCCCGGTTGCATCACATGCCCTGAGTGAATTATTTAAGAATTGCTCTCTATTTCACTGTCTTTGTGTTTTGTTTTCTAAATTTATTTTGATAATGGGATTTATCGGATTTTCACTGCTGCGTTTCGGCCGCTGTACACACGCTTGATTCTCTTACGGAGACATATATATCCATGGGTTTCAAGATTCTTCCTAGTCAGGTATATTCCTAGGCGTTGAATATTTGGGGTTGGGTCCATTTCGTTGAGCAAGGAGTAGGTCTTGTCTATCACATATTTGGCTTATGGAAAGTTATCTGTGCTAATTTCAGTCTCTGATTTTATGCAGCACCCCAACGCACCTTTCTCCATAAGCAAGCACTAGTTGGTTTTCTAAATTTGAGACCCTGTTCTGTTTTGTAATTCAGTTCATGTGTAGTCAAGTTTTCATTCCGTGTATTAGTGATATCTTATGATGTTTCTTTTTCTGTGTGACGTAGTTCACGTAGAATCACCGTACCTGCATCCACTCACTATGCCGCTACGGGCCTGATGACACAGATTTCATTGCTGAGTGATATTGCATTGCACGTACGTGCCACAAATTATTTATCCATTTTTTGCTTTCTGGGATATTTACCTGGTACTGTAGACGAGCTTCTTGGGAACACAGCCGTCCCAAACTTTGGGGTGGCTCTCTTTTTTTGATTTTAATTTCCGTAAGCTATAGGACCATAAGTGGAAGTGCCATAGGCTGTGTTCCTTTGTTTCTTACGTGTTTCAAGAAACACCATACACTTCTCCAGGGAGGCTGCTGGCAATTTACATCCTGCCAATCAGCATAACAAGGCTCCCTGTTGTCCATATCCTGTCCTACCTTTCTTGATGTTACACTTTTTTCAGATGGCCCTTTTGCCCGGGGGGCAGTGAGACTTCGTTGTGGTGCAGATTTCCTTTACAGGCTTGCTTGGTTGGCCAAAAAGGGCGTATGCGTTTTTTCCTGAATATATTCAGGAAAAAACGCATACGCCCTTTTTGGCCAAGTGCATCATTGTCGACGTTCTGCCTCTTTTCCTATGCTTTCAGGGCAATTCCAGTCTATCCCTGCAATCGTTTTCCTGAAATTCTGCCCCGCTTTCAAGTCCCCTTCGCAGGCTTACTTCAATATATTTTTGGAGGATAGCTGTCATTTATAACTCTGCAGGTTTGTGAATTACAGTGCACCTGAGCTCCTTTCTTCAACTCGCTTTCTTGTGAGCTGGGCACAAAACCGCAGGATTGCTTCAGGCCCTAATCTGTTTCCTGCAGGGCACGCTGAGCCTTTGGTTAATTCCTCTTCCTGGTGGGAAATGAGCGTTACATTTGCCCGTGCCGACACCTACAGCTAGTCTCTCATTGGTTCTCCCTATTCCTGTTCATCTTGCACAGAAATTGCAAGCTGTGCCAAAGAGGACGTTAAAGGCACTGACTCTCCAAGCGGGGAGAGTGTTAGTAAAGCATCTGGAATGGTGAACCCGAGGACCAGGATACGAAAACTGAGATGCATTTTAAATTGTTTCCCAATCACACGGTGGACGATACTCTGGGTTTCCCATGCATGTTTTAGCTGGAGGAAGAATGCCTTGAACCTGGAGAGTTGGGACCCATGGAATGTGTACCATGCAGTATGACTTCAAAGGGTCTGCATTTGCTCACCGAAACTCACCAGTGCTATCAGCCTGAAGTGTCCAGCCTTATGTCTCAACCAGCTCTGGGTGTAGATGTGGTGAATCCCGGTTGCATCACATGCCCTGAGTGAATTATTTAAGAATTGCTCTCTATTTCACTGTCTTTGTTTTCGAAATTTATTTTGATAATGGGATTTATCGGATTTTCACTGCTGCATTTCGCTCGCTGTACACACGCTTGATTCTCTTATGGAGACATATATATCGATGGGTTTTAAGATTCTTCCTAGTCAGGTATATTCCTAGGCGTTGAATATGTAGTGTTGGGTCCATTTCGTTGAGCAAGGAGTAGGTCTTGTCTATTACATATTTGGCTTATGGAAAGTTATCTGTGCTAATTTCAGCCTCTGGTTTTATGCAGCACCCCAAGCCACCTTTCCCCATAAGCAAGCACTAGTTGGTTTTCTAAATTTTACACCCTGTTCTGTTTTGTAATTCAGTTCATGTGTAGTCAAGTTTACATTCCGTGTATTAGTGATATCTTATGATGTTTCTTTTTCTGTGTGACGTAGTTCACGTAGAATCACCGTACCTGCATCCACTCACTATGCCGCTACGGGCCTGATGACACAGATTTCATTGCTGAGTGATATTGCATTGTACGTACATGCCACAACTTCTTTATCCATTTTTTGCTTTCTGGGATATTTACCTGATACTGTAGACGAGCTACTTGTGAACACAGCCGTCCCAAATATTGGGGTGGCTGTCTGTTTTTCATTTTAATTTCCATAAGCTATAGGACCATAAGTGGAAGTGCCATAGGCTGTGTTGCTTTGTTTCTTACGTGTTTCAGGAAACACCATACACTTCTCCAGGGTGGCTGCTGGCAATTTACATCCTGCCAATCAGCATAACAAGGCTCCCTGTTCTCCATATCCTGTCCTACCTTTCTGGATTTTACACTTTTTTCAGATGGCCCTTTTGCCCGGGGGGGCAGTGAGATTTCATTGTAGTGCAGATTTCCTTTACAGGCTTGCTTGGTTGGCCAAAAAGGGCGTATGCGTTTTTTCCTGAATATATTCAGGAAAAAACGCATACGCCCTTTTTGGCCAAGTGCATCATTGTCGACGTTGTGCCTCTTTTCCTATGCTTTCAGGGCAATTCCAGTCTACCCCCTGCAATCGTTTTCCTGAAATTCAGCCCCGCTTTCAAGTCCCCTTCGCAGGCTTACTTCAATATATTTTTGGAGGAGAGCTGTCATTTATAACTCTGCAGGTTTGTGAATTACAGTGCCCCTGAGCTCCTTTCTTTAACTCGCTTTCTTGTGAGCTGGACACAAAACCAAAGGATTGCTTCAGGCCCTAATCTGTTTTCAGCAGGGCACGCTGAGCCTTTGTTTAATTCCTCTTCCTGGTGGGCAATGAGCGTTACATTTGCCCGTGCAGACACCTACAGCTAGTCTCTCATTGGTTCTCACTATTCCTGTTCATCTTGCACAGAAATTGCAAGCTGTGCGAAATAGGAGGTTAAAGGCACTGACTCTCCAAGCGGGGAGAGTGATAGTAAAGCATCTGGAATGGTGAACCCGAGGACCAGGATACGAAAACTGAGATGCATTTTAAATCATTTCCCAATCACACGGTGGACGATACTCTGGGTTTCCCATGCATGTTTTAGCTGGAGGAAGAATCCCTTGAACCTGGAGAGTTGGGACCCATGGAATGGGTACCATGCAGTATGACTTCAAAGGGTCTGCATTTGCTCACCGAAACTCACCAATGCTATCAGCCTGAAGTGTCCAGCCTTATGTCTCAACCAGCTCTGGGTGTAGATGTGGTCAATCCCGGTTGCATCACATGCCCTGAGTGAATTATTTAAGAATTGCTCTCTATTTCACTGTCTTTGTGTTTTGTTTTCGAAATTTATTTTGATAATGGGATTTATCGGATTTTCACTGCTGCGTTTCGGCCCCTGTACACACGCTTGATTCTCTTACGGAGACATATATATCCATGGGTTTTAAGATTCTTCCTAGTCAGGTATATTCCTAGGCGTTGAATATGTGGTGTTGGGTCCATTTCGTTGAGCAAGGAGTAGGTCTTGTCTATTACATATTTGGCTTATGGAAAGTTATCTGTGCTAATTTCAGTCTCTGGTTTTATGCAGCACCCCAACGCACCTTTCCCCATAAGCAAGCACTAGTTGGTTTTCTAAATTTGAGACCCTGTTCTTTTTTGTAATTCAGTTCATGTGTAGTCAAGTTTACATTCCGTGTATTAGTGATATCTTATGATGTTTCTTTTTCTGTGTGACGTAGTTCACGTAGAATCACCGTACCTGCATCCACTCACTATGCCGCTACGGGCCTGATGACACAGATTTCATTGCTGAGTGATATTGCATTGTACGTACGTGCCACAACTTCTATATCCATTTTTTGCTTTCTGGGATATTTACCTGATACTGTAGACGAGCTTCTTGTGAACACAGCAGTCCCAAATATTGGGGTGGCTGTCTGTTTTTGATTTTAATTTCCGTAAGCTATAGGACCATAAGTGGAAGTGCCATAGGCTGTGTTGCTTTGTTTCTTACGTGTTTCAGGAAACACCATACACTTCTCCAGGGTGGCTGCTGGCAATTTACATCCTGCCAATCAGCATAACAAGGCTCCCTGTTCTCCATATCCTGTCCTACCTTTCTGGATTTTACACTTTTTTCAGATGGCCCTTTTGCCCAGGGGGCAGTGAGACTTCATTGTAGTGCAGATTTTCTTAACTGGCTTGCTTGGTTGGCCAAAAAGGGCGTATGCGTTTTTTCCTGAATATATTCAGGAAAAAACGCATACGCCCTTTTTGGCCAAGTGCATCATTGTTGATGTTCTGCCCCTTTTCTTATGCTTTCAGGGCAATTCCAGTCTACCCCCTGCAATCGTTTTCCTGAAATTCTGCCCCGCTTTCAAGTCCCCTTCGCAGGCTTACTTCAATATATTTTTGGAGGAGAGCTGTCATTTATAACTCTGCAGGTTTGTGAATTACAGTGCCCCTGAGCTCCTTACTTTAACTCGCTTTCTTGTGAGCTGGACACAAAACCAAAGGATTGCTTCAGGCCCTAATCTGTTTTCAGCAGGGCACGCTGAGCCTTTGTTTAATTTCTTTTCCTGGTGGGCAATGAGCATTACATTTGCCCGTGCAGACACCTACAGCTAGTCTCTCATTGGTTCTCCCTATTCCTGTTCATCTTGCACAGAAATTGCAAGCTGTGCCAAACAGGAGGTTAAAGGCACTGACTCTCCAAGCGGGGAGAGTGTTAGTAAAGCATCTGGAATGGTGAACCCGAGGACCAGGATACGAAAACTGAGATGCATTTTAAATCGTTTCCCAATCACACGGTGGACGATACTCTGGGTTTCCCATGCATGTTTTAGCTGGAGGAAGAATCCCTTGAACCTGGAGAGTTGGGACCCATGGAATGGGTACCATGCAGTATGACTTCAAAGGGTCTGCATTTGATCACCGAAACTCACCAATGCTATCAGCCTGAAGTGTCCAGCCTTATGTCTCAACCAGCTCTGGGTGTAGATGTGGTCAATCCCGGTTGCATCACATGCCCTGAGTGAATTATTTAAGAATTGCTCTCTAATTCACTGTCTTTGTGTTTTGTTTTCGAAATTTATTTTGATAATGGGATTTATCGGATTTTCACTGCTGCATTTCGGCCGCTGTACACACGCTTTATTCTCTTACGGAGACATATATATCCATGGGTTTTAAGATTCTTCCTAGTCTGGTATACACCTAGGCGTTGAATATATGGTGTTGGGTCCATTTCGTTGAGCAAGGAGTAGGTCTTGTCTATTACATATTTGGCTTATGGAAAGTTATCTGTGCTAATTTCAGTCTCTGGTTTTATGCAGTACCCCAAGGCACCTTTCCCCATAAGCAAGCACTAGTTGGTTTTCTAAATTTGAGACCCTGTTCTGTTTTGTAATTCAGTTCATGTGTAGTCAAGTTTACATTCCGTGTATTAGTGATTCTTATGATGTTTCTTTTTCTGTGTGACGTAGTTCACGTAGAATCACCGTACCTGCATCCACTCACTATGCCGCTACGGGCCTGATGACACAGATTTCATTGCTGAGTGATATTGCATTGTACGTACGTGCCACAACTTCTTTATCCATTGTTGCTTTCTGGGATATTTACCTGATACTGTAGACGAGCTTCTTGTGAACACAGCCGTCCCAAATATTGGGGTGGCTGTCTGTTTTTGATTTTAATTTCCGTAAGCTATAGGACCATAAGTGGAAGTTCCATAGGCTGTGTTGCTTTGTTTCTTACGTGTTTCAGGAAACACCATACACTTCTCCAGGTTGGCTGCTGGCAATTTACATCCTGCCAATCAGCATAACAAGGCTCCCTGTTCTCCATATCCTGTCCTACCTTTCTGGATTTTACACTTTTTTCAGATGGCCCTTTTGCCCGGGGGGGCAGTGAGATTTCATTGTCGTGCAGATTTCCTTTACAGGCTTGCTTGGTTGGCCAAAAAGGGCGTATGCGTTTTTTCCTGAATATATTCAGGAAAAAATATATTTCAGGAAAAAATATATTTCCTGAATATATTCAGGAAAAAACGCATACGCCCTTTTTGGCCAAGTGCATCATTGTCGACGTTCTGCCTCTTTTCCTATGCTTTCAGGGCAATTCCAGTCTACCCCCTGCAATCGTTTTCCTGAAATTCAGCCCCGCTTTCAAGTCCCCTTCGCAGGCTTACTTCAATATATTTTTGGAGGATAGCTGTCATTTATAACTCTGCAGGTTTGTGAAGTACAGTGCCCCTGAGCTCCTTTCTTCAACTCGCTTTCTTGTGAGCTGGGCACAAAACCGCAGGATTGCTTCAGGCCCTAATCTGTTTCCAGCAGGGCACACTGAGCCTTTGTTTAATTCCTCTTCCTGGTGGGCAATGAGCGTTACATTTGCCCGTGCAGACACCTACAGCTAGTCTCTCATTGGTTCTCCCTATTCCTGTTCATCTTGCACAGAAATGGCAAGCTGTGCCAAACAGGAGGTTAAAGGCACTGACTCTCCAAGCGGGGAGAGTGTTAGTAAAGCATCTGGAATGGTGAACCCGAGGACCAGGATACGAAAACTGAGATGCATTTTAAATCGTTTCCCAATCACACGGTGGACGATACTCTGGGTTTCCCATGCATGTTTTAGCTGGAGGAAGAATGCCTTGAACCTGGAGAGTTGGGACCCATGGAATGGGTACCATGCAGTATGACTTCAAAGGGTCTGCATTTGCTCACCGAAATTCACCAGTGCTATCAGCCTGAAGTGTCCAGCCTTATGTCTCAACCAACTCTGGGTGTAGATGTGGTCAATCCCGGTTTCATCACATGCCCTGAGTGAATTATTTAAGAATTGCTCTGTATTTCACTGTCTTTGTGTTTTGTTTTCGAAATTTATTTTGATAATGGGATTTATCGGATTTTCACTGCTGCATTTCCGCCGCTGTACACACGCTTGATTCTCTTACGGAGACATATATATCCATGGGTTTTAAGATTCTTCCTAGTCAGGTATATTCCTAGGCGTTGAATATGTGGTGTTGAGTCCATTTCGTTGAGCAAGGAGTAGGTCTGGTCTATTACATATTTGGCTTATGGAATGTTATCTGTGCTAATTTCAGTCTCTGGTTTTATGCAGCACCCCAACGCACCTTTCCCCATAAGCAAGCACTAGTTGGTTTTCTAAATTTGAGACCCTGTTCTGTTTTGTAATTCAGTTCATGTGTAGTCAAGTTTACATTCCGTGTATTAGTGATATCTTATGATGTTTCTTTTTCTGTGTGACGTAGTTCACGTAGAATCACCGTACCTGCATCCACTCACTATGCCGCTACGGGCCTGATGACACAGATTTCATTGCTGAGTGATATTGCATTGCACGTACGTGCCACAACTTCTTTATCCATTTTTTGCTTTCTGGGATATTTACCTGATACTGTAGACGAGCTTCTTGTGAACACAGCCGTCCCAAATATTGGGGAGGCTGTCTGTTTTTGATTTTAATTTCCGTAAGCTATAGGACCATAAGTGGACGTGCCATAGGCTGTGTTGCTTTGTTTCTTACGTGTTTCAGGAAACACCATACACTTCTCCAGGGTGGCTGCTGGCAATTTACATCCTGCCAATCAGCATAACAAGGCTCCCTGTTCTCCATATCCTGTCCTACCTTTCTGGATTTTACACTTTTTTCAGATGGCCCTTTTGCCCGGGGGGGCAGTGAGATTTCATTGTAGTGCAGATTTCCTTTACAGGCTTGCTTGGTTGGCCAAAAAGGGCGTATGCGTTTTTTCCTGAATATATTCAGGAAAAAATGCATACGCCCTTTTTGGCCAAGTGCATCATTGTCGACTTTGTGCCTCTTTTCCTATGCTTTCAGGGCAATTCCAGTCTACCCCCTGCAATCGTTTTCCTGAAATTCAGCCCCGCTTTCAAGTCCCCTTCGCAGGCTTACTTCAATATATTTTTGGAGGATAGCTGTCATTTATAACTCTGCAGGTTTGTGAAGTACAGTGCCCCTGAGCTCCTTTCTTCAACTCGCTTTCTTGTGAGCTGGGCACAAAACCGCAGGATTGCTTCAGGCCCTAATCTGTTTCCAGCAGGGCACACTGAGCCTTTGTTTAATTCCTCTTCCTGGTGGGCAATGAGCGTTACATTTGCCCGTGCAGACACCTACAGCTAGTCTCTCATTGGTTCTCCCTATTCCTGTTCATCTTGCACAGAAATGGCAAGCTGTGCCAAACAGGAGGTTAAAGGCACTGACTCTCCAAGCGTGGAGAGTGTTAGTAAAGCATCTGGAATGGTGAACCCGAGGACCAGGATACGAAAACTGAGATGCATTTTAAATCGTTTCCCAATCACACGGTGGACGATACTCTGGGTTTCCCATGCATGTTTTAGCTGGAGGAAGAATGCCTTGAACCTGGAGAGTTGGGACCCATGGAATGGGTACCATGCAGTATGACTTCAAAGGGTCTGCATTTGCTCACCGAAACTCACCAGTGCTATCAGCCAGAAGTGTCCAGCCTTATGTCTCAACCAGCTCTGGGTGTAGATGTGGTCAATCCCGGTTGCATCACATGCCCTGAGTGAATTATTTAAGAATTGCTCTCTATTTCACTGTCTTTGTGTTTTGTTTTCGAAATTTATTTTGATAATGGGATTTATCGGATTTTCACTGCTGCATTTCCGCCGCTGTACACACGCTTGATTCTCTTACAGAGACATATATATCCATGGGTTTTAAGATTCTTCCTAGTCAGGTATATTCCTAGGCGTTGAATATGTGGTGTTGAGTCCATTTCGTTGAGCAAGGAGTAGGTCTTGTCTATTACATATTTGGCTTATGGAATGTTATCTGTGCTAATTTCAGTCTCTGGTTTTATGCAGCACCCCAACGCACCTTTCCCCATAAGCAAGCACTAGTTGGTTTTCTAAATTTGAGACCCTGTTCTGTTTTGTAATTCAGTCCATGTGTAGTCAAGTTTACATTCCGTGTATTAGTGATATCTTATGATGTTTCTTTTTCTGTGTGACGTAGTTCACGTAGAATCACCGTACCTGCATCCACTCACTATGCCGCTACGGGCCTGATGACACAGATTTCATTGCTGAGTGATATTGCATTGCAAGTACGTGCCACAACTTCTTTAGCCATTTTTTGCTTTCTGGGATATTTACCTGATACTGTAGACGAGCTTCTTGTGAACACAGCCGTCCCAAATATTGGGGTGGCTGTCTGTTTTTGATTTTAATTTCCGTAAGCTATAGGACCATAAGTGGAAGTGCCATAGGCTGTGTTGCTTTGTTTCTTACGTGTTTCAGGAAACACTATACACTTCTCCAGGGTGGCTGCTGGCAATTTACATCCTGCCAATCAGCATAACAAGGCTCCCTGTTCTCCATATCCTGTCCTACCTTTCTGGATTTTACACTTTTTTCAGATGGCCCTTTTGCCCGGGGGGTGGCAGTGAGATTTCATTGTAGTGCAGATTTCCTTTACAGGCTTGCTTGGTTGGCCAAAAAGGGCGTATGCATTTTTTCCTGAATATATTCAGGAAAAAACGCATACGCCCTTTTTGGCCAAGTGCATCATTGTCGACGTTGTGCCTCTTTTCCTATGCTTTCAGGGCAATTCCAGTCTACCCCCTGCAATCGTTTTCCTGAAATTCAGCCCCGCTTTCAAGTCCCCTTCGCAGGCTTACTTAAATATATTTTTGGAGGATAGCTGTCATTTATAACTCTGCAGGTTTGTGAAGTACAGTGCCCCTGAGCTCCTTTCTTCAACTCGCTTTCTTGTGAGCTGGGCACAAAACCGCAGGATTGCTTCAGGCCCTAATCTGTTTCCAGCAGGGCACACTGAGCCTTTGTTTAATTCCTCTTCCTGGTGGGCAATGAGCGTTACATTTGCCCGTGCAGACACCTACAGCTAGTCTCTCATTGGTTCTCCCTATTCCTGTTCATCTTGCACAGAAATGGCAAGCTGTGCCAAACAGGAGGTTAAAGGCACTGACTCTCCAAGCGGGGAGAGTGTTAGTAAAGCATCTGGAATGGTGAACCCGAGGACCAGGATACGAAAACTGAGATGCATTTTAAATCGTTTCCCAATCACACGGTGGACAATACTCTGGGTTTCCCATGCATGTTTTAGCTGGAGGAAGAATGCCTTGAACCTGGAGAGTTGGGACCCATGGAATGGGTACCATGCAGTATGACTTCAAAGGGTCTGCATTTGCTCACCGAAACTCACCAGTGCTATCAGCCAGAAGTGTCCAGCCTTATGTCTGAACCAGCTCTGGGTGTACATGTGGTCAATCCCGGTTGCATCACATGCCCTGAGTGAATTATTTAAGAATTGCTCTCTATTTCACTGTCTTTGTGTTTTGTTTTCGAAATTTATTTTGATAATGGGATTTATCGGATTTTCACTGCTGCATTTCCGGCGCTGTACACACGCTTGATTCTCTTACGGAGACATATATATCCATGGGTTTTAAGATTCTTCCTAGTCAGGTATATTCCTAGGCGTTGAATATGTGGTGTTGAGTCCATTTCGTTGAGCAAGGAGTAGGTCTTGTCTATTACATATTTGTCTTATGGAATGTTATCTGTGCTAATTTCAGTCTCTGGTTTTATGCAGCACCCCAACGCACCTTTCCCCATAAGCAAGCAGTAGTTGGTTTTCTAAATTTGAGACCCTGTTCTGTTTTGTAATTCAGTTCATGTGTAGTCAAGTTTACATTCCGTGTATTAGTGATATCTTATGATGTTTCTTTTTCTGTGTGACGTAGTTCACGTAGAATCACCGTACCTGCATCCACTTACTATGCCGCTACGGGCCTGATGACACAGATTTCATTGCTGAGTGATATTGCATTGCACGTACGTGCCACAACTTCTTTATCCATTTTTTGCTTTCTGGGATATTTACCTGATACTGTAGACGAGCTTCTTGTGAACACAGCCGTCCCAAATATTGGGGTGGCTGTCTGTTTTTGATTTTAATTTCCGTAAGCTATAGGACCATAAGTGGAAGTGCCATAGGCTGTGTTGCTTTGTTTCTTACGTGTTTCACTAAACACCATACACTTCTCCAGGGTGGCTGCTGGCAATTTACATCCTGCCAATCAGCATAACAAGGCTCCCTGTTCTCCATATCCTGTCCTACCTTTCTGGATTTTACACTTTTTTCAGATGGCCCTTTTGCCCGGGGGGCAGTGAGATTTCATTGTAGTGCAGATTTCCTTTACAGGCTTGCTTGGTTGGCCAAAAAGGGCGTATGCGTTTTTTCCTGAATACATTCAGGAAAAAACGCATACGCCCTTTTTGGCCAAGTGCATCATTGTCGACGTTGTGCCTCTTTTCCTATGCTTTCAGGGCAATTCCAGTCTACCCCCTGCAATCGTTTTACTGAAATTCTGCCCCGCTTTCAAGTCCCCTTCGCAGGCTTACTTCAATACATTTTTGGAGGATAGCTGTCATTTATAACTCTGCAGGTTTGTGAAGTACAGTGCCCCTGAGCTCCTTTCTTCAACTCGCTTTCTTGTGAGCTGGGCACAAAACCGCAGGATTGCTTCAGGCCCTAATCTGTTTCCAGCAGGGCACACTGAGCCTTTGTTTAATTCCTCTTCCTGGTGGGCAATGAACGTTACATTTGCCCGTGCAGACACCTACAGCTAGCCTCTCATTGGTTCTCCCTATTCCTGTTCATCTTGCACAGAAATTGCAAGCTGTGCCAAACAGGAGGTTAAAGGCACTGACTCTCCAAGCGGGGAGAGTGTTAGTAAAGCATCTGGAATGGTGAACCCGAGGACCAGGAAACGAAAACTGAGATGCATTTTAATTCATTTCCCAATCACACGGTGGACGATACTCTGGGTTTCCCATGCCTGTTTTAGCTGGAGGAAGAATCCCTTGAACCTGGAGAGTTGGGACCCATGGAATGGGTACCATGCAGTATGACTTCAAAGGGTCTGCATTTGCTCACCGAAACTCACCAATGCTATCAGGCTGAAGTGTCCAGCCTTATGTCTCAACCAGCTCTGGGTGTAGATGTGGTAAATCCCGGTTGCATCACATGCCCTGAGTGAATTATTTAAGAATTGCTCTCTATTTCACTGTCTTTGTGTTTTGTTTTCGAAATTTATTTTGATAATGGGATTTATCGGATTTTCACTGCTGCGTTTCGGCCGCTGTACACACGCTTGATTCTCTTACGGAGACATATATATCCATGGGTTTTAAAATTCTTCCTAGTCAGGTATATTCCTAGGCGTTGAATATGTGGTGTTGGGTCCATTTCGTTGAGCAAGGAGTAGGTCTTGTCTATTACATATTTGGCTTATGGAAAGTTATCTGTGCTAATTTCAGTCTCTGGTTTTATGCAGCACCACAAGGCACCTTTCTCCATAAGCAAGCACTAGTTGGTTTTCTAAATTTGAGACCCTGTTCTGTTTTGTAATTCACTTCATGTGTAGTCAAGTTTACATTCCGTGTATTAGTGATATCTTATGATGTTTCTTTTTCTGTGTGACGTAGTTCACGTAGAATCACCGTACCTGCATCCACTCACTATGCCGCTATGGGCCTGATGACACAGATTTCATTGCTGAGTGATATTGCATTGTACGTACGTGCCACAAGTTCTTTATCCATTTTTTGCTTTCTGGGATATTTACCTGATACTGTAGACGAGCTTCTTGTGAACACAGCCGTCCCAAATATTGGGGTGGCTGTCTGTTTTTGATTTTAATTTCCGTAAGCTATAGGACCATAAGTGGAAGTGCCATAGGCTGTGTTGCTTTGTTTCTTACGTGTTTCAGGAAACGCCATACACTTCTCCAGGGTGGCTGCTGGCAATTTACATCCTGCCAATCAGCATAACAAGGCTCCCTGTTCTCCATATCCTGTCCTATCTTTCTGGATTTTACACTTTTTTCAGATGGCCCTTTTGCCCGGGGGGGGGGGGCAGTGAGATTTCATTGTAGTGCAGATTTCCTTTACAGGCTTGCTTTGTTGGCCAAAAAGGGCGTATGCGTTTTTTCCTGAATATATTCAGGAAAAAACGCATACGCCCTTTTTGGCCAAGTGCATCATTGTCGACGTTGTGCCTCTTTTCCTATGCTTTCAGGGCAATTCCAGTCTACCCCCTGCAATCGTTTTCCTGAAATTCAGCCCCGCTTTCAAGTCCCCTTCGCAGGCTTACTTCAATATATTTTTGGAGGATAGCTGTCATTTACAACTCTGCAGGTTTGTGAAGTACAGTGCCCCTGAGCTCCTTTCTTCAACTCGCTTTCTTGTGAGCTGGGCACAAAACCGCAGGATTGCTTCAGGCCATAATCTGCTTCCAGCAGGGCACACTGAGCCTTTGTTTAATTCCTCTTCCTGGTGGGCAATGAGCGTTACATTTGCCCGTGCAGACACCTACAGCTAGTCTCTCATTGGTTCTCCCTATTCCTGTTCATCTTGCACAGAAATGGCAAGCTGTGCCAAACAGGAGGTTAAAGGCACTGACTCTCCAAGCGGGGAGAGTGTTAGTAAAGCATCTGGAATGGTGAACCCGAGGACCAGGATACGAAAACTGAGATGCATTTTAAATCGTTTCCCAATCACACGGTGGACAATACTCTGGGTTTCCCATGCATGTTTTAGCTGGAGGAAGAATGCCTTGAACCTGGAGAGTTGGGACCCATGGAATGGGTACCATGCAGTATGACTTCAAAGGGTCTGCATTTGCTCACCGAAACTCACCAGTGCTATCAGCCAGAAGTGTCCAGCCTTATGTCTCAACCAGCTCTGGGTGTAGATGTGGTCAATCCCGGTTGCATCACATGCCCTGAGTGAATTATTTAAGAATTGCTCTCTATTTCACTGTCTTTGTGTTTTGTTTTCGAAATTTATTTTGATAATGGGATTTATCGGATTTTCACTGCTGCATTTCCGCCGCTGTACACACGCTTGATTCTCTTACGGAGACATATATATCCATGGGTTTTAAGATTCTTCCTAGTCAGGTATATTCCTAGGCGTTGAATATGTGGTGTTGAGTCCATTTCGTTGAGCAAGGAATAGGTCTTGTCTATTACATATTTGGCTTATGGAATGTTATCTGTGCTAATTTCAGTCTCTGGTTTTATGCAGCACCCCAACGCACCTTTCCCCATAAGCAAGCACTAGTTGGTTTTCTAAATTTGAGACCCTGTTCTGTTTTGTAATTCACTTCATGTGTAGTCAAGTTTACATTCCGTGTATTAGTGATATCTTATGATGTTTCTTTTTCTGTGTGACGTAGTTCACGTAGAATCACCGTACCTGCATCCACTCACTATGCCGCTACGGGCCTGATGACACAGATTTCATTGCTGAGTGATATTGCATTGTACGTACGTGCCACAACTTCTTTATCCGTTTTTTGCTTTCTGGGATATTTACCTGATACTGTAGACGAGCTTCTTGTGAACACAGCCGTCCCAAATATTGGGGTGGCTGTCTGTTTTTGATTTTAATTTCCGTAAGCTATAGGACCATAAGTGGAAGTGCCATAGGCTGTGTTGCTTTGTTTCTTACGTGTTTCAGGAAACGCCATACACTTCTCCAGGGTGGCTGCTGGCAATTTACATCCTGCCAATCAGCATAACAAGGCTCTGTGTTCTCCATATCCTGTCCTAACTTTCTGGATTTTACACTTTTTTCAGATGGCCCTTTTGCCCGGGGGGGGCAGTGAGATTTCGTTGTAGTGCAGATTTCCTTTACAGACTTGCTTGGTTGGCCAAAAAGGGCGTATGCGTTTTTTCCTGAATATATTCAGGAAAAAACGCATACGCCCTTTTTGGCCAAGTGCATCAGTGTCGAAATTGTGCCTCTTTTCCTATGCTTTCAGGGCAATTCCAGTCTACCCCCTGCAATCGTTTTCCTGAAATTCAGCCCCGCTTTCAAGTCCCCTTCGCAGGCTTACTTCAATATATTTTTGGAGGATAGCTGTCATTTATAACTCTGCAGGTTTGTGAATTACAGTGCCCCTGAGCTCCTTTCTTCAACTCGCTTTCTTGTGAGCTGGGCACAAAATCGCAGGATTGCTTCAGGCCCTAATCTGTTTCCGGCAGGGCACGCTGAGCCTTTGGTTAATTCCTCTTCCTGGTGGGAAATGAGCGTTACATTTGCCCGTGCAGACACCTACAGCTAGTCTCTCATTGGTTCTCCCTATTCCTGTTCATCTTGCACAGAAATTGCAAGCTGTGCCAAACAGGAGGTTAAAGGCACTGACTCTCCAAGCGGGAAGAGTTTTAGTAAAGCATCTGGAATGGTGAACCCGAGGACCAGGATACGAAATCTGAGATGCATTTTAAATCGTTTCCCAATCACACGGTGGACGATACTCTGGGTTTCCCATGCATGTTTTAGCTGGAGGAAGAATGCCTTGAACCTGGAGAGTTGGGACCCATTGAATAGGTACCATGCAGTATGACTTCAAAGTGTCTGCATTTGCTCACCGAAACTCACCAGTGCTATCAGCCAGAAGTGTCCAGCCTTATGTCTCAATCAGCTCTGGGTGTAGATGTGGTCAATCCCGGTTGCATCACATGCCCTGAGTGAATTATTTAAGAATTGCTCTCTATTTCACTGTCTTTGTGTTTTGTTTTAGAAATTTATTTTGATAATGGGATTTATCGGAT
Source organism: Phocoena phocoena (assembly GCF_963924675.1). Lineage (NCBI taxonomy): Eukaryota > Metazoa > Chordata > Mammalia > Artiodactyla > Phocoenidae > Phocoena > Phocoena phocoena. The sequence continues at coordinate 210,666 of NW_027077620.1, forward strand.
TTTCACTGCTGCGTATCGGCCGCTGTACACATGCTTGATTCTCTTACGGAGACATATATATCCATGGGTTTTAAGATTCTTCCTAGTCAGGTATATTCCTAGGCGTTGAATATGTGGTGTTGGTTCCATTTCGTTGAGCAAGGAGTAGGTCTTGTCTATTACATATTTGGCTTATGGAAAGTTATGTGTGCTAATTTCAGTCTCTGGTTTTATGCAGCACCCCAAGGCACCTTTCCCCATAAGCAAGCACTAGTTGGTTTTCTAAATTTGAGACCCTGTTCTGTTTTGTAATTCAGTTCATGTGTAGTCAAGTTTACATTCCGTGTATTAGTGATATCTTATGATGTTTCTTTTTCTGTGTGACGTAGTTCACGTAGAATCACCGTACCTGCATCCACTCACTATGCCGCTACGGGCCTGATGACACAGATTTCATTGCTGAGTGATATTGCATTGCACGTACGTGCCACAACTTCTTTATCCATTTTTTGCTTTCTGGGATATTTACCTGGTACTGTAGACGAGTTCTTGTGAACACAGCCGTCCCAAACTTTGGGGTGGCTCTCTGTTTTTGATTTTAATTTCCCTAAGGAATAGGACCATAAGTGCAATTGCCATAGGCTGTGTTGCTTTATTTCTTACGTGTTTCAGGAAACACCATACACTTCTCCAGGGTGGCTGTTGGCAATTTACATCCTGCCAATCAGCATAACAAGGCTCCCTCTTCTCCATATCCTGTCCTACCTTTCTGGATTTTACACTTTTTTCAGATGGCCCTCTTGCCCGGGGGGCAGTGAGACTTCATTGTAGTGCAGATTTCCTTTACAGGCTTGCTTGGTTGGCCAAAAAGGGCGTATGCGTTTTTTCCTGAATATATTCAGGAAAAAACGCATACGCACTTTTTGGCCAAGTGCATCATTGTCGACGTTGTGCCTCTTTTCCTATGCTTTCAGGGCAATTCCAGTCTACCCCCTGCAATCGTTTTCCTGAAATTCAGCCCTGCTTTCAAGTCCCCTTCGCAGGCTTACTTCAATATATTTTTGGAGGATAGCTGTCATTTACAACTCTGCAGGTTTGTGAAGTACAGTGCCCCTGAGCTCCTTTCTTCAACTCGCTTTCTTGTGAGCTGGGCACAAAACCGCAGGATTGCTTCAGGCCCTAATCTGTTTCCAGCAGGGCACACTGAGCCTTTGTTTAATTCCTCTTCCTGGTGGGCAATGAGCGTTACATTTGCCCGTGCAGACACCTACAGCTAGTCTCTCATTGGTTCTCCCTATTCCTGTTCATCTTGCACAGAAATTGCAAGCTGTGCCAAAGAGGAGGTTAAAGGCACTGACTCTCTAAGCGGGGAGAGTGTTAGTAAAGCATTTGGAATGGTGAACCGGAGGACCAGGATACGAAAACTGAGATGCATTTTAAATCGTTTCCCAATCACACGGTGGACAATACTCTGGGTTTCCCATGCATGTTTTAGCTGGAGGAAGAATGCCTTGAACCTGGAGAGTTGGGACCCATGGAATGGGTACCATGCAGTATGACTTCAAAGGGTCTGCATTTGCTCACCGAAACTCACCAGTGCTATCAGCCAGAAGTGTCCAGCCTTATGTCTCAACCAGCTCTGGGTGTAGATGTGGTCAATCCCGGTTGCATCACATGCCCTGAGTGAATTATTTAAGAATTGCTCTCTATTTCACTGTCTTTGTGTTTTGTTTTCGAAATTTATTTTGATAATGGGATTTATCGGATTTTCACTGCTGCATTCCCGCCGCTGTACACACGCTTGATTCTCTTACGGAGACATATATATCCATGGGTTTTAAGATTCTTCCTAGTCAGGTATATTCCTAGGCGTTGAATATGTGGTGTTGAGTCCATTTCGTTGAGCAAGGAGTACGTCTTGTCTATTACATATTTGGCTTATGGAATGTTATCTGTGCTAATTTCAGTCTCTGGTTTTATGCAGCACCCCAACGCACCTTTCCCCATAAGCAAGCACTAGTTGGTTTTCTAAATTTGAGACCCTGTTCTGTTTTGTAATTCAGTTCATGTGTAGTCAAGTTTACATTCCGTGTATTAGTGATATCTTATGATGTTTCTTTTTCTGTGTGACGTAGTTCACGTAGAATCACCGTACCTGCATCCACTTACTATGCCGCTACGGGCCTGATGACACAGATTTCATTGCTGAGTGATATTGCATTGCACGTACGTGCCACAACTTCTTTATGCATTTTTTGCTTTCTGGGATATTTACCTGATACTGTAGACGAGCTTCTTGTGAACACAGCCGTCCCAAATATTGGGGTGGCTGTCTGTTTTTGATTTTAATTTCCGTAAGCTATAGGACCATAAGTGGAAGTGCCATAGGCTGTGTTGCTTTGTTTCTTACGTGTTTCAGGAAACACCATACACTTCTCCAGGGTGGCTGCTGGCATTTACATCCTGCCAATCAGCATAACAAGGCTCCCTGTTCTCCATATCCTGTCCTACCTTTCTGGATTTTACACTTTTTTCAGATGACCCTTTTGCCCGGGGGGGCAGTGAGATTTCATTGTAGTGCAGATTTCCTTTACAGGCTTGCTTGGTTGGCCAAAAAGTGCGTATGCGTTTTTTCCTGAATATATTCAGGAAAAAACGCATACGCCCTTTTTGGCCAAGTGCATCATTGTCGACGTTGTGCCTGTTTTCCTATGCTTTCAGGGCAATTCCAGTCTACCCCCTGCAATCGTTTTCCTGAAATTCAGCCCCGCTTTCAAGTCCCCTTCGCAGGCTTACTTCAATATATTTTTGGAGGAGGGCTGTCATTTATAACTCTGCAGATTTGTGAAGTACAGTGCCCCTGAGCTCCTTTCTTCAACTCGCTTTCTTGTGAGCTGGGCACAAAACCGCAGGATTGCTTCAGGCCCTAATCTCTTTCCAGCAGGGCACACTGAGCCTTTGTTTAATTCCTCTTCCTGGTGGGCAATGAGCGTTACATTTGCCCGTGCAGACACCTACAGCTAGTCTCTCATTGGTTCTCCCTATTCCTGTTCATCTTGCACAGAAATGGCAAGCTGTGCCAAACAGGAGGTTAAAGGCACTGACTCTCCAAGCGGGGAGAGTGTTAGTAAAGCATCTGGAATGGTGAACCCGAGGACCAGGAAACGAAAACTGAGATGCATTTTAAATCATTTCCCAATCACACGGTGGACGATACTCTGGGTTTCCCATGCATGTTTTAGCTGGAGGAAGAATCCCTTGAACCTGGAGAGTTGGGACCCATGGAATGGGTACCATGCAGTATGACTTCAAAGGGTCTGCATTTGCTCACCGAAACTCACCAATGCTATCAGCCTGAAGTGTCCAGCCTTATGTCTCAACCAGCTCTGGGTGTAGATGTGGTCAATCCCGGTTGCATCACATGCCCTGAGTGAATTATTTAAGAATTGCTCTCTATTTCACTGTCTTTGTGTTTTGTTTTCGAAATTTATTTTGATAATGGGATTTATCGGATTTTCACTGCTGCGTTTCGGCCGCTGTACACACGCTTTATTCTCTTACGGAGACATATATATCCATGGGTTTTAAGATTCTTCCCAGTCAGGTATACTCCTAGGCGTTGAATATATGGTGTTGGGTCCATTTCGTTGAGCAAGGAGTAGGTCTTGTCTATTACATATTTGGCTTATGGAAAGTTATCTGTGCTAATTTCAGTCTCTGGTTTTATGCAGCACCCCAAGGCACCTTTCCCCATAAGCAAGCACTAGTTGGTTTTCTAAATTTGAGACCCTGTTCTGTTTTGTAATTCAGTTCATGTGTAGTCAAGTTTACATTCCGTGTATTAGTGATATCTTATGATGTTTCTTTTTCTGTGTGACGTAGTTCACGTACAATCACCGTACCTGCATCCACTCACTATGCCGCTACGGGCCTGATGACACAGATTTCATTGCTGAGTGATATTGCATTGTACGTACGTGCCACAACTTCTTTATCCATTTTTTGCTTTCTGGGATATTTACCTGATACTGTAGACGAGCTTCTTGTGAACACAGCCGTCCCAAATATTGGGGTGGCTGTCTGTTTTTGATTTTAATTTCCGTAAGCTATAGGACCATAAGTGGAAGTGCCATAGGCTGTGTTGCTTTGTTTCTTACGTGTTTCAGGAAACACCATACACTTCTCCAGGGTGGCTGCTGGCAATTTACATCCTGCCAATCAGCATAACAAGGCTCCCTGTTCTCCATATCCTGTCCTACCTTTCTGGATTTTACACTTTTTTCAGATGGCCCTTTTGCCCGGGGGGGGGGGGGGGGCAGTGAGATTTCATTGTAGTGCAGATTTCCTATACAGGCTTGCTTGGTTGGCCAAAAAGGGCGTATGCGTTTTTTCCTGAATATATTCAGGAAAAAACGCATACGCCCTTTTTGGCCAAGTGCATCATTGTCGACGTTGTGCCTCTTTCCCTATGGTTTCAGGGCAATTCCAGTCTACCCCCTGCAATCGTTTTCCTGAAATTCAGCCCCGCTTTCAAGTCCCCTTCGCAGGCTTACTTCAATATATTTTTGGAGGATAGCTGTCATTTATAACTCTGCAGGTTTGTGAAGTACAGTGCCCCTGAGCTCCTTTCTTCAACTCGCTTTCTTGTGAGCTGGGCACAAAACCGCAGGATTGCTTCAGGCCCTAATCTGTTTCCAGCAGGGCACACTGAGCCTTTGTTTAATTCCTCTTCCTGGTGGGCAATGAGCGTTACATTTGCCCGTGCAGACACCTACAGCTAGTCTCTCATTGGTTCTCCCTATTCCTGTTCATCTTGCACAGAAATGGCAAGCTGTGCCAAACAGGAGGTTAAAGGCACTGACTCTCCAAGCGGGGAGAGTGTTAGTAAAGCATCTGGAATGGTGAACCCGAGGACCAGGATACGAAAACTGAGATGCATTTTAAATCGTTTCCCAATCACACGGTGGACAATACTCTGGGTTTCCCATGCATGTTTTAGCTGGAGGAAGAATCCCTTGAACCTGGAGAGTTGGGACCCATGGAATGGGTACCATGCAGTATGACTTCAAAGGGTCTGCATTTGCTCACCGAAACTCACCAGTGCTATCAGCCTGAAGTGTCCAGCCTTATGTCTCAACCAGCTCTGGGTGTAGATGTGGTCAATCCCGGTTGCATCACATGCCCTGAGTGAATTATTTAAGAATTGCTCTCTATTTCACTGTCTTTGTGTTTTGTTTTCGAAATTTATTTTGATAATGGGATTTATCGGATTTTCACTGCTGCATTTCCGCCGCTGTACACACGCTTGATTCTCTTACGGAGACATATATATCCATGGGTTTTAAGATTCTTCCTAGTCAGGTATATTCCTAGGCGTTGAATATGTGGTGTTGAGTCCATTTCGTTGAGCAAGGAGTAGGTCTTGTCTATTACATATTTGGCTTATGGAATGTTATCTGTGCTAATTTCAGTCTCTGGTTTTATGCAGCACCCCAAGGCACCTTTCCCCATAAGCAAGCACTAGTTGGTTTTCTAAATTTGAGACCCTGTTCTTTTTTGTAATTCAGTTCATGTGTAGTCAAGTTTACATTCCGTGTATTAGTGATATCTTATGATGTTTTTTTTTCTGTGTGACGTAGTTCACGTAGAATCACCGTACCTGCATCCACTCACTATGCCGCTACGGGCCTGATGACACAGATTTCATTGCTGAGTGATATTGCATTGTACGTACGTGCCACAACTTCTTTATCCATTTTTTGCTTTCTGGGATATTTACCTGATACTGTAGACGAGCTTCTTGTGAACACAGCCGTCCCAAATATTGGGGTGGCTGTCTGTTTTTGATTTTAATTTCCGTAAGCTATAGGACCATAAGTGGAAGTGCCATAGGCTGTGTTGCTTTGTTTCTTACGTGTTTCAGGAAACGCCATACACTTCTCCAGGGTGGCTGCTGGCAATTTACATCCTGCCAATCAGCATAACAAGGCTCTCTGTTCTCCATATCCTGTCCTACCTTTCTGGATTTTACACTATTTTCAGATGGCCCTTTTGCCCGGGGGGGCAGTGAGATTTCATTGTAGTGCAGATTTCCTTTACAGGCTTGCTTGGTTGGCCAAAAAGGGCGTATGCGTTTTTTCCTGAATATATTCAGGAAAAAACGCATACGCCCTTTTTGGCCAAGTGCATCATTGTCGACGTTGTGCCTCTTTTCCTATGCTTTCAGGGCAATTCCAGTCTACCCCCTGCAATCGTTTTCCTGAAATTCAGCCCCGCTTTCAAGTCCACTTCGCAGGCTTACTTCAATATATTTTTGGAGGATAGCTGTCATTTATAACTCTGCAGGTTTGTGAAGTACAGTGCCCCTGAGCTCCTTTCTTCAACTCGCTTTCTTGTGAGCTGGGCACAAAACCGCAGGATTGCTTCAGGCCCTAATCTGTTTCCAGCAGGGCACACTGAGCCTTTCTTTAATTCCTCTTCCTGGTGGGCAATGAGCGTTACATTTGCCCGTGCAGACACCTACAGCTAGTCTCTCATTGGTTCTCCCTATTCCTGTTCATCTTGCACAGAAATTGCAAGCTGTGCGAAACAGGAGGTTAAAGGCACTGACTCTCCAAGCGGGGAGAGTGTTAGTAAAGCATCTGGAATGGTGAACCCGAGGACCAGGATACGAAAACTGAGATGCATTTTAAATCGTTTCCCAATCACACGGTGGACAATACTCTGGGTTTCCCATGCATGTTTTAGCTGGAGGAAGAATGCCTTGAACCTGGAGAGTTGGGACCCATGGAATGGGTACCATGCAGTATGACTTCAAAGGGTCTGCATTTGCTCACCGAAACTCACCAGTGCTATCAGCCTGAAGTGTCCAGCCTTATGTCTCAACCAGCTCTGGGTGTAGATGTGGTCAATCCCGGTTGCATCACATGCCCTGAGTGAATTATTTAAGAATTGCTCTCTATTTCACTGTCTTTGTGTTTTGTTTTAGAAATTTATTTTGATAATGGGATTTATCGGATTTTCACTGCTGCATTTCCGCCGCTGTACACACGCTTGATTCTCTTACGGAGACATATATATCCATGGGTTTTAAGATTCTTCCTAGTCAGGTATATTCCTAGGCGTTGAATATGTGGTGTTGAGTCCATTTCGTGCAGCAAGGAGTAGGTCTTGTCTATTACATATTTGGCTTATGGAATGTTATCTGTGCTAATTTCAGTCTCTGGTTTTATGCAGCACCCCAAGGCACCTTTCCCCATAAGCAAGCACTAGTTGGTTTTCTAAATTTGAGACCCTGTTCTTTTTTGTAATTCAGTTCATGTGTAGTCAAGTTTACATTCCGTGTATTAGTGATATCTTATGATGTTTCTTTTTCTGTGTGACGTAGTTCACGTAGAATCACCGTACCTGCATCCACTCACTATGCCGCTACGGGCCTGATGACACAGATTTCATTGCTGAGTGATATTGCATTGTACGTACGTGCCACAACTTCTTTATCCATTTTTTGCTTTCTGGGATATTTACCTGATACTGTAGACGAGCTTCTTGTGAACACAGCCGTCCCAAATATTGGGGTGGCTGTCTGTTTTTGATTTTAATTTCCGTAAGCTATAGGACCATAAGTGGAAGTGCCATAGGCTGTGTTGCTTTGTTTCTTACGTGTTTCAGGAAACGCCATACACTTCTCCAGGGTGGCTGCTGGCAATTTACATCCTGCCAATCAGCATAACAAGGCTCTCTGTTCTCCATATCCTGTCCTACCTTTCTGGATTTTACACTATTTTCAGATGGCCCTTTTGCCCGGGGGGGGCAGTGAGATTTCATTGTAGTGCAGATTTCCTTTACAGGCTTGCTTGGTTGGCCAAAAAGGGCGTATGCGTTTTTTCCTGAATATATTCAGGAAAAAACGCATACGCCCTTTTTGGCCAAGTGCATCATTGTCGACGTTGTGCCTCTTTTCCTATGCTTTCCGGGCAATTCCAGTCTACCCCCTGCAATCGTTTTCCTGAAATTCAGCCCCGCTTTCAAGTCCACTTCGCAGGCTTACTTCAATATATTTTTGGAGGATAGCTGTCATTTATAACTCTGCAGGTTTGTGAAGTACAGTGCCCCTGAGCTCCTTTCTTCAACTCGCTTTCTTGTGAGCTGGGCACAAAACCGCAGGATTGCTTCAGGCCCTAATCTGTTTCCAGCAGGGCACACTGAGCCTTTGTTTAATTCCTCTTCCTGGTGGGCAATGAGCGTTACATTTGCCCGTGCAGACACCTACAGCTAGTCTCTCATTGGTTCTCCCTATTCCTGTTCATCTTGCACAGAAATGGCAAGCTGTGCCAAACAGGAGGTTAAAGGCACTGACTCTCCAAGCGGGGAGAGTGTTAGTAAAGCATCTGGAATGGTGAACCCGAGGACCAGGATACGAAAACTGAGATGCATTTTAAATCGTTTCCCAATCACACGGTGGACGATACTCTGGGTTTCCCATGCATGTTTTAGCTGGAGGAAGAATGCCTTGAACCTGGAGAGTTGGGACCCATGGAATGGGTACCATGCAGTATGACTTCAAAGGGTCTGCATTTGCTCACCGAAACTCACCAGTGCTATCAGCCAGAAGTGTCCAGCCTTATGTCTCAACCAGCTCTGGGTGTAGATGTGGTCAATCCCGGTTGCATCACATGCCCTGAGTGAATTATTTAAGAATTGCTCTCTATTTCACTGTCTTTGTGTTTTGTTTTCGAAATTTATTTTGATAATGGGATTTATCGGATTTTCACTGCTGCATTTCCGCCGCTGTACACACGCTTGATTCTCTTACGGAGACATATATATCCATGGGTTTTAAGATTCTTCCTAGTCAGGTATATTCCTAGGCGTTGAATATGTGGTGTTGAGTCCATTTCGTTGAGCAAGGAGTAGGTCTTGTCTATTACATATTTGGCTTATGGAATGTTATCTGTGCTAATTTCAGTCTCTGGTTTTATGCAGCACCCCAACGCACCTTTCCCCATAAGCAAGCACTAGTTGGTTTTCTAAATTTGAGACCCTGTTCTGTTTTGTAATTCACTTCATGTGTAGTCAAGTTTACATTCCGTGTATTAGTGATATCTTATGATGTTTCTTTTTCTGTGTGACGTAGTGCACGTTCAATCACCGTACCTGCATCCACTCACTATGCCGCTACGGGCCTGATGAACCAGATTTCATTGCTGAGTGATATTGCATTGTACGTACGTGCCACAACTTCTTTATCCATTTTTGCTTTCTGGGATATTTACCTGATAGTGTAGACGAGCTTCTTGGGAACACAGCCATCCCAAATATTGGGGTGGCTGTCTGTTTTTGATTTTAATTTCCGTAAGCTATAGGACCATAAGTGGAAGTGCCATAGGCTGTGTTGCTTTGTTTCTTACGTGTTTCAGGAAACACCATACACTTCTCCAGGGTGGCTGCTGGCAATTTACATCCTGCCAATCAGCATAACAAGGCTCCCTGTTCTCCATATCCTGTCCTACCTTTCTGGATTTTACACTTTTTTCAGATGGCCCTTTTGCCCGGGGGGGCAGTGAGATTTCATTGTAGTGCAGATTTCCTTTACAGGCTTGCTTGGTTGGCCAAAAAGGGCGTATGCGTTTTTTCCTGAATATATTCAGGAAAAAACGCATACGCCCTTTTTGGCCAAGTGCATCATTGTCGACGTTGTGCCTCTTTTCCTATGCTTACACGGCAATTCCAGTCTACCACCTGCAATCGTTTTCCTGAAATTCTGCCCCGCTTTCAAGTCCCCTTCGCAGGCTTACTTCAATATATTTTTGGAGGATAGCTGTCATTTATAACTCTGCAGGTTTGTGAATTACAGTGCCCCTGAGCTCCTTTCTTCAACTCGCTTTCTTGTGAGCTGGGCACAAAATCGCAGGATTGCTTCAGGCCCTAATCTGTTTCCGGCAGGGCACGCTGAGCCTTTGGTTAATTCCTCTTCCTGGTGGGAAATGAGCGTTACATTTGCCCGTGCAGACACCTACAGCTAGTCTCTCATTGGTTCTCCCTATTCCTGTTCATCTTGCACAGAAATTGCAAGCTGTGCCAAACAGGAGGTTAAAGGCACTGACTCTCCAAGCGGGAAGAGTTTTAGTAAAGCATCTGGAATGGTGAACCCGAGGACCAGGAAACAAAAACTGAGATGCATTTTAAATCATTTCCCAATCACACGGTGGACGATACTCTGGGTTTCCCATGCATGTTTTAGCTGGAGGAAGAATGCCTTGAACCTGGAGAGTTGGGACCCATGGAATGGGTACCATGCAGTATGACTTCAAAGGGTCTGCATTTGCTCACCGAAACTCACCAATGCTATCAGCCTGAAGTGTCCAGCCTTATGTCTCAACCAGCTCTGGGTGTAGATGTGGTAAATCCCGGTTGCATCACATGCCCTGAGTGAATTATTTAAGAATTGCTCTCTATTTCACTGTCTTTGTGTTTTGTTTTCGAAATTTATTTTGATAATGGGATTTATCGGATTTTCACTGCTGCGTTTCGGCCGCTGTACACACGCTTGATTCTCTTACGGAGACATATATATCCATGGGTTTTAAAATTCTTCCTAGTCAAGTATATTCCTAGGCGTTGAATATGTGGTGTTGGGTCCATTTCGTTGAGCAAGGAGTAGGTCTTGTCTATTACATATTTGGCTTATGGAAAGTTATCTGTGCTAATTTCAGTCTCTGGTTTTATGCAGCACCCCAAGGCACCTTTCCCCATAAGCAAGCACTAGTTGGTTTTCTAAATTTGAGACCCTGTTCTTTTTTGTAATTCAGTTCATGTGTAGTCAAGTTTACATTCCGTGTATTAGTGATATCTTATGATGTTTCTTTTTCTGTGTGACGTAGTTCACGTAGAATCACCGTACCTGCATCCACTCACTATGCCGCTACGGGCCTGATGACACAGATTTCATTGCTGAGTGATATTGCATTGTACGTACGTGCCACAACTTCTTTATCCATTTTTTGCTTTCTGGGATATTTACCTGATACTGTAGACGAGCTTCTTGTGAACACAGCCGTCCCAAATATTGGGGTGGCTGTCTGTTTTTGATTTTAATTTCCGTAAGCTATAGGACCATAAGTGGAAGTGCCATAGGCTGTGTTGCTTTGTTTCTTACGTGTTTCAGGAAACGCCATACACTTCTCCAGGGTGGCTGCTGGCAATTTACATCCTGCCAATCAGCATAACAAGGCTCTCTGTTCTCCATATCCTGTCCTACCTTTCTGGATTTTACACTTTTTTCAGATGGCCCTTTTGCCCGGGGGGGCAGTGAGATTTCATTGTAGTGCAGATTTCCTTTACAGGCTTGCTTGGTTGGCCAAAAAGGGCGTATGCGTTTTTCCCTGAATATATTCAGGAAAAAACGCATACGCCCTTTTTGGCCAAGTGCATCATTGTCGACGTTGTGCCTCTTTTCCTATGCTTTCAGGGCAATTCCAGTCTACCCCCTGCCATCGTTTTCCTGAAATTCAGCCCCGCTTTCAAGTCCCATTCGCAGGCTTACTTCAATATATTTTTGGAGGATAGCTGTCATATATAACTCTGCAGGTTTGTGAAGTACAGTGCCCCTGAGCTCCTTTCTTCAACTCGCTTTCGTGTGAGCTGGGCACAAAACCGCAGGATTGCTTCAGGCCCTAATCTGTTTCCAACAGGGCACACTGAGCCTTTGTTTAATTCCTCTTCCTGGTGGGCAATGAGCGTTACATTTGCCCGTGCAGACACCTACAGCTAGTCTCTCATTGGTTCTCCCTATTCCTGTTCATCTTGCACAGAAATTGCAAGCTGTGCCAAACAGGAGGTTAAAGGCACTGACTCTCCAAGCGGGGAGAGTGTTAGTAAAGCATCTGGAATGGTGAATCCGAGGACAAGGAAACGAAAACTGAGATGCATTTTATCGTTTCCCAATCACACGGTGGACAATACTCTGGGTTTCCCATGCATGTTTTAGCTGGAGGAAGAATGCCTTGAACCTGGAGAGTTGGGACCCATGGAATGGGTACCATGCAGTATGACTTCAAAGGGTCTGCATTTGCTCACCGAAACTCACCAGTGCTATCAGCCAGAAGTGTCCAGCCTTATGTCTCAACCAGCTCTGGGTGTAGATGTGGTCAATCCCGGTTGCATCACATGCCCTGAGTGAATTATTTAAGAATTGCTCTCTATTTCACTGTCTTTGTGTTTTGTTTTCGAAATTTATTTTGATAATGGGATTTATCGGATTTTCACTGCTGCATTCCCGCCGCTGTACACACGCTTGATTCTCTTACGGAGACATATATATCCATGGGTTTTAAGATTCTTCCTAGTCAGGTATATTCCTAGGCGTTGAATATGTGGTGTTGAGTCCATTTCGTTGAGCAAGGAGTACGTCTTGTCTATTACATATTTGGCTTATGGAATGTTATCTGTGCTAATTTCAGTCTCTGGTTTTATGCAGCACCCCAACGCACCTTTCCCCATAAGCAAGCACTAGTTGGTTTTCTAAATTTGAGACCCTGTTCTGTTTTGTAATTCAGTTCATGTGTAGTCAAGTTTACATTCCGTGTATTAGTGATATCTTATGATGTTTCTTTTTCTGTGTGACGTAGTTCACGTAGAATCACCGTACCTGCATCCACTTACTATGCCGCTACGGGCCTGATGACACAGATTTCATTGCTGAGTGATATTGCATTGCACGTACGTGCCACAACTTCTTTATGCATTTTTTGCTTTCTGGGATATTTACCTGATACTGTAGACGAGCTTCTTGTGAACACAGCCGTCCCAAATATTGGGGTGGCTGTCTGTTTTTGATTTTAATTTCCGTAAGCTATAGGACCATAAGTGGAAGTGCCATAGGCTGTGTTGCTTTGTTTCTTACGTGTTTCAGGAAACACCATACACTTCTCCAGGGTGGCTGCTGGCATTTACATCCTGCCAATCAGCATAACAAGGCTCCCTGTTCTCCATATCCTGTCCTACCTTTCTGGATTTTACACTTTTTTCAGATGGCCCTTTTGCCCGGGGGGGCAGTGAGATTTCATTGTAGTGCAGATTTCCTTTACAGGCTTGCTTGGTTGGCCAAAAAGTGCATATGCGTTTTTTCCTGAATATATTCAGGAAAAAACGCATACGCCCTTTTTGGCCAAGTGCATCATTGTCGACGTTGTGCCTGTTTTCCTATGCTTTCAGGGCAATTCCAGTCTACCCCCTGCAATCGTTTTCCTGAAATTCAGCCCCGCTTTCAAGTCCCCTTCGCAGGCTTACTTCAATATATTTTTGGAGGATAGCTGTCATTTATAACTCTGCAGGTTTGTGAAGTACAGTGCCCCTGAGCTCCTTTCTTCAACTCGCTTTCTTGTGAGCTGGGCACAAAACCACAGGATTGCTTCAGGCCCTAATCTGTTTCCAGCAGGGCACACTGAGCCTTTGTTTAATTCCTCTTCCTGGTGGGCAATGAGCGTTACATTTGCCCGTGCAGACACCTACAGCTAGTCTCTCATTGGTTCTCCCTATTCCTGTTCATCTTGCACAGAAATGGCAAGCTGTGCCAAACAGGAGGTTAAAGGCATTGACTCTCCAAGCGGGGAGAGTGTTAGTAAAGCATCTGGAATGGTGAACCTGAGGACCAGGATACGAAAACTGAGATGCATTTTAAATCGTTTCCCAATCACACGGTGGATGATACTCTGGGTTTCCCATGCATGTTTTAGCTGGAGGAAGAATGCCTTGAACCTGGAGAGTTGGGACCCATGGAATGGGTACCATGCAGTATGACTTCAAAGGGTCTGCATTTGCTCACCGAAACTCACCAGTGCTATCAGCCTGAAGTGTCCAGCCTTATGTCTCAACCAGCTCTGGGTGTAGATGTGGTCAATCCCGGTTGCATCACATGCCCTGAGTGAATTATTTAAGAATTGCTCTCTATTTCACTGTCTTTGTGTTTTGTTTTCGAAATTTATTTTGATAATGGGATTTATCGGATTTTCACTGCTGCATTCCCGCCGCTGTACACACGCTTGATTCTCTTACGGAGACATATATATCCATGGGTTTTAAGATTCTTCCTAGTCAGGTATATTCCTAGGCGTTGAATATGTGGTGTTGAGTCCATTTCGTTGAGCAAGGAGTACGTCTTGTCTATTACATATTTGGCTTATGGAATGTTATCTGTGCTAATTTCAGTCTCTGGTTTTATGCAGCACCCCAATGCACCTTTCCCCATAAGCAAGCACTAGTTGGTTTTCTACATTTGAGACCCTGTTCTGTTTTGTAATTCAGTTCATGTGTAGTCAAGTTTACATTCCGTGTATTAGTGATATCTTATGATGTTTCTTTTTCTGTGTGACGTAGTTCACGTAGAATCACCATACCTGCATCCACTTACTATGCCGCTACGGGCCTGATGACACAGATTTCATTGCTGAGTGATATTGCATTGCACGTACGTGCCACAACTTCTTTATCCATTTTTTGCTTTCTGGGATATTTACCTGATACTGTAGACGAGCTTCTTGTGAACACAGCCGTCCCAAATATTGGGGTGGCTGTCTGTTTTTGATTTTAATTTCCGTAAGCTATAGGACCATAAGTGGAAGTGCCATAGGCTGTGTTCCTTTGTTTCTTACGTGTTTCAGGAAACACCATACACTTCTCCAGGGTGGCTGCTGGCATTTACATCCTGCCAATCAGCATAACAAGGCTCCCTCTTCTCCATATCCTGTCCTACCTTTCTGTATTTTACACTTTTTTCAGATGGCCCTTTTGCCCGGGGGGGGGGGGGGGGCAGTGAGATTACATTGTAGTGCAGATTTCCTTTACAGGCTTGCTTGGTTGGCCAAAAAGGGCGTATGCGTTTTTTCCTGAATATATTCAGGAAAAAACGCATACACCCTTTTTGGCCAAGTGCATCATTGTCGACGTTGTGCCTCTTTTCCTATGCTTTCAGGGCAATTCCAGTCTACCCCCTGCAATCGTTTTCCTGAAATTCAGCTCCGCTTTAAAGTCCCCTTCGCAGGCTTACTTCAATATATTTTTGGAGGATAGCTGTCATTTATAACTCTGCAGGTTTGTGAAGTACAGTGCCCCTGAGCTCCTTTCTTCAACTCGCTTTCTTGTGAGCTGGGCACAAAACCGCAGGATTGCTTCAGGCCCTAATCTGTTTCCAGCAGGGCACACTGAGCCTTTGTTTAATTCCTCTTCCTGGTGGGCAATGAGCGTTACATTTGCCCGTGCAGACACCTACAGCTAGTCTCTCATTGGTTCTCCCTATTCCTGTTCATCTTGCACAGAAATGGCAAGCTGTGCCAAACAGGAGGTTAAAGGCACTGACTCTCCAAGCGGGGAGAGTGTTAGTAAAGCATCTGGAATGGTGAACCCGAGGACCAGGAAACGAAAACTGAGATGCATTTTAAATCATTTCCCAATCACACGGTGGACGATACTCTGGGTTTCCCATGCATGTTTTAGCTGGAGGAAGAATCCCTTGAACCTGGAGAGTTGGGACCCATGGAATGGGTACCATGCAGTATGACTTCAAAGGGTCTGCATTTGCTCACCGAAACTCACCAATGCTATCAGCCTGAAGTGTCCAGCCTTATGTCTCAACCAGCTCTGGGTGTAGATGTGGTCAATCCCGGTTGCATCACATGCCCTGAGTGAATTATTTAAGAATTGCTCTCTATTTCACTGTCTTTGTGTTTTGTTTTCGAAATTTATTTTGATAATGGGATTTATCGGATTTTCACTGCTGCGTTTTGGCCGCTGTACACATGCTTTATTCTCTTACGGAGACATATATATCCATGGGTTTTAAGATTCTTCCTAGTCAGGTATACTCCTAGGCGTTGAATATATGGTGTTGGGTCCATTTCGTTGAGCAAGGAGTAGGTCTTGTCTATTACATATTTGGCTTATGGAAAGTTATCTGTGCTAATTTCAGTCTCTGGTTTTATGCAGCACCCCAAGGCACCTTTCCCCATAAGCAAGCACTAGTTGGTTTTCTAAATTTGAGACCCTGTTCTGTTTTGTAATTCACTTCATGTGTAGTCAAGTTTACATTCCGTGTATTAGTGATATCTTATGATGTTTCTTTTTCTGTGTGACGTAGTTCACGTAGAATCACCGTACCTGCATCCACTTACTATGCCGATACAGGCCTGATGACACAGATTTCATTGCTGAGTGATATTGCATTGCACGTACGTGCCACAACTTCTTTATCCATTTTTTGCTTTCTGGGATATTTACCTGATACTGTAGACGAGCTTCTTGTGAACACAGCCGTCCCAAATATTGGGGTGGCTGTCTGTTTTTGATTTTAATTTCCGTAAGCTATAGGACCATAAGTGGAAGTGCCATAGGCTGTGTTGCTTTGTTTCTTACGTGTTTCAGGAAACACCATACACTTCTCCAGGGTGGCTGCTGGCAATTTACATCCTGCCAATCAGCATAACAAGGCTCCCTGTTCTCCATATCCTGTCCTACCTTTCTGGATTTTACACTTTTTTCAGATGGCCCTTTTGCCCGGGGGGGCAGTGAGATTTCATTGTAGTGCAGATTTCCTTTACAGGCTTGCTTGGTTGGCCAAAAAGGGCGTATGCGTTTTTTCCTGAATATATTCAGGAAAAAACGCATACGCCCTTTTTGGCCAAGTGCATCATTGTCGACGTTGTGCCTCTTTTCCTATGCTTTCAGGGCAATTCCAGTCTACCCCCTGCAATCGTTTTCCTGAAATTCAGCCCCGCTTTCAAGTCCCCTTCGCAGGCTTACTTCAATATATTTTTGGAGGATAGCTGTCATTTATAACTCTGCAGGTTTGTGAATTACAGTGCCCCTGAGCTCCTTTCTTCAACTCGCTTTCTTGTGAGCTGGGCACAAAACCGCAGGATTGCTTCAGGCCCTAATCTGTTTCCAGCAGGGCACACTGAGCCTTTGTTTAATTCCTCTTCCTGGTGGGCAATGAGCGTTACATTTGCCCGTGCAGACACCTACAGCTAGTCTCTCATTGGTTCTCCCTATTCCTGTTCATCTTGCACAGAAATTGCAAGCTGTGCCAAACAGGAGGTTAAAGGCACTGACTCTCCAAGCGGGGAGAGTGTTAGTAAAGCATCTGGAATGGTGAACCCGAGGACCAGGAAACAAAAACTGAGATGCATTTTAAATCATTTCCCAATCACACGGTGAACGATACTCTGGGTTTCCCATGCATGTTTTAGCTGGAGGAAGAATGCCTTGAACCTGGAGAGTTGGGACCCATGGAATGGGTACCATGCAGTATGACTTCAAAGGGTCTGCATTTGCTCACCGAAACTCACCAATGCTATCAGCCTGAAGTGTCCAGCCTTATGTCTCAACCAGCTCTGGGTGTAGATGTGGTAAATCCCGGTTGCATCACATGCCCTGAGTGAATTATTTAAGAATTGCTCTCTATTTCACTGTCTTTGTGTTTTGTTTTCGAAATTTATTTTGATAATGGGATTTATCGGATTTTCACTGCTACGTTTCGGCCGCTGTACACACGCTTGATTCTCTTACGGAGACATATATATCCATGGGTTTTAAAATTCTTCCTAGTCAAGTATATTCCTAGGCGTTGAATATGTGGTGTTGGGTCCATTTCGTTGAGCAAGGAGTAGGTCTTGTCTATTACATATTTGGCTTATGGAAAGTTATCTGTGCTAATTTCAGTCTCTGGTTTTATGCAGCACCCCAAGGCACCTTTCCCCATAAGCAAGCACTAGTTGGTTTTCTAAATTTGAGACACTGTTCTTTTTTGTAATTCAGTTCATGTGTAGTCAAGTTTACATTCCGTGTATTAGTGATATCTTATGATGTTTCTTTTTCTGTGTGACGTAGTTCACGTAGAATCACCGTACCTGCATCCACTCACTATGCCGCTACGGGCCTGATGACACAGATTTCATTGCTGAGTGATATTGCATTGTACGTACGTGCCACAACTTCTTTATCCATTTTTTGCTTTCTGGGATATTTACCTGATACTGTAGACGAGCTTCTTGTGAACACAGCCGTCCCAAATATTGGGGTGGCTGTCTGTTTTTGATTTTAATTTCCGTAAGCTATAGGACCATAAGTGGAAGTGCCATTGGCTGTGTTGCTTTGTTTCTTACGTGTTTCAGGAAACGCCATACACTTCTCCAGGGTGGCTGCTGGCAATTTACATCCTGCCAATCAGCATAACAAGGCTCTCTGTTCTCCATATCCTGTCCTACCTTTCTGGATTTTACACTTTTTTCAGATGGCCCTTTTGCCCGGGGGGGCAGTGAGATTTCATTGTAGTGCAGATTTCCTTTACAGGCTTGCTTGGTTGGCCAAAAAGGGCGTATGCGTTTTTTCCTGAATATATTCAGGAAAAAACGCATACGCCCTTTTTGGCCAAGTGCATCATTGTCGACGTTGTGCCTCTTTTCCTATGCTTTCAGGGCAATTCCAGTCTACCCCCTGCCATCGTTTTCCTGAAATTCAGCCCCGCTTTCAAGTCCCCTTCGCAGGCTTACTTCAATATATTTTTGGAGGATAGCTGTCATATATAACTCTGCAGGTTTGTGAAGTACAGTGCCCCTGAGCTCCTTTCTTCAACTCGCTTTCGTGTGAGCTGGGCACAAAACCGCAGGATTGCTTCAGGCCCTAATCTGTTTCCAACAGGGCACACTGAGCCTTTGTTTAATTCCTCTTCCTGGTGGGCAATGAGCGTTACATTTGCCCGTGCAGACACCTACAGCTAGTCTCTCATTGGTTCTCCCTATTCCTGTTCATCTTGCACAGAAATTGCAAGCTGTGCCAAACAGGAGGTTAAAGGCACTGACTCTCCAAGCGGGGAGAGTGTTAGTAAAGCATCTGGAATGGTGAACCCGAGGACAAGGAAACGAAAACTGAGATGCATTTTAAATCATTTCCCAATCACACGGTGGACGATACTCGGGGTTTCCCATGCATGTTTTAGCTGGAGGAAGAATCCCTTGAACCTGGAGAGTTGGGACCCATGGAATGGGTACCATGCAGTATGACTTCAAAGGGTCTGCATTTGCTCACCGAAACTCACCAATGCTATCAGCCTGAAGTGTCCAGCCTTATGTCTCAACCAGCTGTGGGTGTAGATGTGGTCAATCCCGGTTGCATCACATGCCCTGAGTGAATTATTTAAGAATTGCTCTCTATTTCACTGTCTTTGTGTTTTGTTTTCGAAATTTATTTTGATAATGGGATTTATCGGATTTTCACTGCTGCGTTTCGGCCGCTGTACACACGCTTGATTCTCTTACGGAGACATATATATCCATGGGTTTTAAGATTCTTCCTAGTCAGGTATATTCCTAGGCGTTGAATATGTGGTGTTGGGTCCATTTCGTTGAGCAAGGAGTAGGTCTTGTCTATTACATATTTGGCTTATGGAAAGTTATCTGTGCTAATTTCAGTCTCTGGTTTTATGCAGCACCCCAAGGCACCTTTCCCCATAAGCAAGCACTAGTTGGTTTTCTAAATTTGAGACCTGTTCTTTTTTGTAATTCAGTTCATGTGTAGTCAAGTTTACATTCCGTGTATTAGTGATATCTTATGATGTTTCTTTTTCTGTGTGACGTAGTTCACGTAGAATCACCGTACCTGCATCCACTCACTATGCCGCTACGGGCCTGATGACACAGATTTCATTGCTGAGTGATATTGCATTGTACGTACGTGCCACAACTTCTTTATCCATTTTTTGCTTTCTGGGATATTTACCTGATACTGTAGACGAGCTTCTTGTGAACACAGCCGTCCCAAATATTGGGGTGGCTGTCTGTTTTTGATTTTAATTTCCGTAAGCTATAGGACCATAAGTGGAAGTGCCATAGGCTGTGTTGCTTTGTTTCTTACGTGTTTCAGGAAACGCCATACACTTCTCCAGGGTGGCTGCTGGCAATTTACATCCTGCCAATCAGCATAACAAGGCTCTCTGTTCTCCATATCCTGTCCTACCTTTCTGGATTTTACACTTTTTTCAGATGGCCCTTTTGCCCGGGGGGGCAGTGAGATTTCATTGTAGTGCAGATTTCCTTTACAGGCTTGCTTGGTTGGCCAAAAAGGGCGTATGCGTTTTTTCCTGAATATATTCAGGAAAAAACGCATACGCCCTTTTTGGCCAAGTGCATCATTGTCGACGTTGTGCCTCTTTTCCTATGCTTTCAGGGCAATTCCAGTCTACCCCCTGCCATCGTTTTCCTGAAATTCAGCCCCGCTTTCAAGTCCCATTCGCAGGCTTACTTCAATATATTTTTGGAGGATAGCTGTCATATATAACTCTGCAGGTTTGTGAAGTACAGTGCCCCTGAGCTCCTTTCTTCAACTCGCTTTCGTGTGAGCTGGGCACAAAACCGCAGGATTGCTTCAGGCCCTAATCTGTTTCCAACAGGGCACACTGAGCCTTTGTTTAATTCCTCTTCCTGGTGGGCAATGAGCGTTACATTTGCCCGTGCAGACACCTACAGCTAGTCTCTCATTGGTTCTCCCTATTCCTGTTCATCTTGCACAGAAATTGCAAGCTGTGCCAAACAGGAGGTTAAAGGCACTGACTCTCCAAGCGGGGAGAGTGTTAGTAAAGCATCTGGAATGGTGAACCCGAGGACAAGGAAACGAAAACTGAGATGCATTTTAAATCATTTCCCAATCACACGGTGGACGATACTCTGGGTTTCCCATGCATGTTTTAGCTGGAGGAAGAATCCCTTGAACCTGGAGAGTTGGGACCCATGGAATGGGTACCATGCAGTATGACTTCAAAGGGTCTGCATTTGCTCACCGAAACTCACCAATGCTATCAGCCTGAAGTGTCCAGCCTTATGTCTCAACCAGCTCTGGGTGTAGATGTGGTCAATCCCGGTTGCATCACATGCCCTGAGTGAATTATTTAAGAATTGCTCTCTATTTCACTGTCTTTGTGTTTTGTTTTCGAAATTTATTTTGATAATGGGATTTATCGGATTTTCACTGCTGCGTTTCGGCCGCTGTACACACGCTTGATTCTCTTACGGAGACATATATATCCATGGGTTTTAAGATTCTTCCTAGTCAGGTATATTCCTAGGCGTTGAATATGTGGTGTTGGGTCCATTTCGTTGAGCAAGGAGTAGGTCTTGTCTATTACATATTTGGCTTATGGAAAGTTATCTGTGCTAATTTCAGTCTCTGGTTTTATGCAGCACCCCAAGGCACCTTTCCCCATAAGCAAGCACTAGTTGGTTTTCTAAATTTGAGACCTGTTCTTTTTTGTAATTCAGTTCATGTGTAGTCAAGTTTACATTCCGTGTATTAGTGATATCTTATGATGTTTCTTTTTCTGTGTGACGTAGTTCACGTAGAATCACCGTACCTGCATCCACTCACTATGCCGCTACGGGCCTGATGACACAGATTTCATTGCTGAGTGATATTGCATTGTACGTACGTGCCACAACTTCTTTATCCATTTTTTGCTTTCTGGGATATTTACCTGATACTGTAGACGAGCTTCTTGTGAACACAGCCGTCCCAAATATTGGGGTGGCTGTCTGTTTTTGATTTTAATTTCCGTAAGCTATAGGACCATAAGTGGAAGTGCCATAGGCTGTGTTGCTTTGTTTCTTACGTGTTTCAGGAAACACCATACACTTCTCCAGGGTGGCTGTTGGCAATTTACATCCTGCCAATCAGCATAACAAGGCTCCCTCTTCTCCATATCCTGTCCTACCTTTCTGGATTTTACACTTTTTTCAGATGGCCCTTTTGCCCGGGGGGGCAGTGAGATTTCATTGTAGTGCAGATTTCCTTTACAGGCTTGCTTGGTTGGCCAAAAAGGGCGTATGCGTTTTTTCCTGAATATATTCAGGAAAAAACGCATACGCCCTTTTTGGCCAAGTGCATCATTGTCGACGTTGTGCCTCTTTTCCTATGCTTTCAGGGCAATTCCAGTCTACCCCCTGCAATCGTTTTCCTGAAATTCAGCCCCGCTTTCAAGTCCCCTTCGCAGGCTTACTTCAATATATTTTTGGAGGATAGCTGTCATTTATAACTCTGCAGGTTTGTGAAGTACAGTGCCCCTGAGCTCCTTTCTTCAACTCGCTTTCTTGTGAGCTGGGCACAAAACCGCAGGATTGCTTCAGGCCCTAATCTGTTTCCAGCAGGGCACACTGAGCCTTTGTTTAATTCCTCTTCCTGGTGGGCAATGAGCGTTACATTTGCCCGTGCAGACACCTACAGCTAGTCTCTCATTGGTTCTCCCTATTCCTGTTCATCTTGCACAGAAATTGCAAGCTGTGCCAAACAGGAGGTTAAAGGCACTGACTCTCCAAGCGGGGAGAGTGTTAGTAAAGCATCTGGAATGGTGAACCCGAGGACCAGGAAACAAAAACTGAGATGCATTTTAAATCATTTCCCAATCACACGGTGGACGATACTCTGGGTTTCCCATGCATGTTTTAGCTGGAGGAAGAATGCCTTGAACCTGGAGAGTTGGGACCCATGGAATGGGTACCATGCAGTATGACTTCAAAGGGTCTGCATTTGCTCACCGAAACTCACCAATGCTATCAGCCTGAAGTGTCCAGCCTTATGTCTCAACCAGCTCTGGGTGTAGATGTGGTAAATCCCGGTTGCATCACATGCCCTGAGTGAATTATTTAAGAATTGCTCTCTATTTCACTGTCTTTGTGTTTTGTTTTCGAAATTTATTTTGATAATGGGATTTATCGGATTTTCACTGCTGCGTTTCGGCCGCTGTACACACGCTTGATTCTCTTACGGAGACATATATATCCATGGGTTTTAAAATTCTTCCTAGTCAAGTATATTCCTAGGCGTTGAATATGTGGTGTTGGGTCCATTTCGTTGAGCAAGGAGTAGGTCTTGTCTATTACATATTTGGCTTATGGAAAGTTATCTGTGCTAATTTCAGTCTCTGGTTTTATGCAGCACCCCAAGGCACCTTTCCCCATAAGCAAGCACTAGTTGGTTTTCTAAATTTGAGACCCTGTTCTTTTTTGTAATTCAGTTCATGTGTAGTCAAGTTTACATTCCGTGTATTAGTGATATCTTATGATGTTTCTTTTTCTGTGTGACGTAGTTCACGTAGAATCACCGTACCTGCATCCACTCACTATGCCGCTACGGGCCTGATGACACAGATTTCATTGCTGAGTGATATTGCATTGTACGTACGTGCCACAACTTCTTTATCCATTTTTTGCTTTCTGGGATATTTACCTGATACTGTAGACGAGCTTCTTGTGAACACAGCCGTCCCAAATATTGGGGTGGCTGTCTGTTTTTGATTTTAATTTCCGTAAGCTATAGGACCATAAGTGGAAGTGCCATAGGCTGTGTTGCTTTGTTTCTTACGTGTTTCAGGAAACGCCATACACTTCTCCAGGGTGGCTGCTGGCAATTTACATCCTGCCAATCAGCATAACAAGGCTCTCTGTTCTCCATATCCTGTCCTACCTTTCTGGATTTTACACTTTTTTCAGATGGCCCTTTTGCCCGGGGGGGCAGTGAGATTTCATTGTAGTGCAGATTTCCTTTACAGGCTTGCTTGGTTGGCCAAAAAGGGCGTATGCGTTTTTTCCTGAATATATTCAGGAAAAAACGCATACGCCCTTTTTGGCCAAGTGCATCATTGTCGACGTTGTGCCTCTTTTCCTATGCTTTCAGGGCAATTCCAGTCTACCCCCTGCCATCGTTTTCCTGAAATTCAGCCCCGCTTTCAAGTCCCATTCGCAGGCTTACTTCAATATATTTTTGGAGGATAGCTGTCATATATAACTCTGCAGGTTTGTGAAGTACAGTGCCCCTGAGCTCCTTTCTTCAACTCGCTTTCGTGTGAGCTGGGCACAAAACCGCAGGATTGCTTCAGGCCCTAATCTGTTTCCAACAGGGCACACTGAGCCTTTGTTTAATTCCTCTTCCTGGTGGGCAATGAGCGTTACATTTGCCCGTGCAGACACCTACAGCTAGTCTCTCATTGGTTCTCCCTATTCCTGTTCATCTTGCACAGAAATTGCAAGCTGTGCCAAACAGGAGGTTAAAGGCACTGACTCTCCAAGCGGGGAGAGTGTTAGTAAAGCATCTGGAATGGTGAACCCGAGGACAAGGAAACGAAAACTGAGATGCATTTTAAATCATTTCCCAATCACACGGTGGACGATACTCTGGGTTTCCCATGCATGTTTTAGCTGGAGGAAGAATCCCTTGAACCTGGAGAGTTGGGACCCATGGAATGGGTACCATGCAGTATGACTTCAAAGGGTCTGCATTTGCTCACCGAAACTCACCAATGCTATCAGCCTGAAGTGTCCAGCCTTATGTCTCAACCAGCTGTGGGTGTAGATGTGGTCAATCCCGGTTGCATCACATGCCCTGAGTGAATTATTTAAGAATTGCTCTCTATTTCACTGTCTTTGTGTTTTGTTTTCGAAATTTATTTTGATAATGGGATTTATCGGATTTTCACTGCTGCGTTTCGGCCGCTGTACACACGCTTGATTCTCTTACGGAGACATATATATCCATGGGTTTTAAGATTCTTCCTAGTCAGGTATATTCCTAGGCGTTGAATATGTGGTGTTGGGTCCATTTCGTTGAGCAAGGAGTAGGTCTTGTCTATTACATATTTGGCTTATGGAAAGTTATCTGTGCTAATTTCAGTCTCTGGTTTTATGCAGCACCCCAAGGCACCTTTCCCCATAAGCAAGCACTAGTTGGTTTTCTAAATTTGAGACCTGTTCTTTTTTGTAATTCAGTTCATGTGTAGTCAAGTTTACATTCCGTGTATTAGTGATATCTTATGATGTTTCTTTTTCTGTGTGACGTAGTTCACGTAGAATCACCGTACCTGCATCCACTCACTATGCCGCTACGGGCCTGATGACACAGATTTCATTGCTGAGTGATATTGCATTGTACGTACGTGCCACAACTTCTTTATCCATTTTTTGCTTTCTGGGATATTTACCTGATACTGTAGACGAGCTTCTTGTGAACACAGCCGTCCCAAATATTGGGGTGGCTGTCTGTTTTTGATTTTAATTTCCGTAAGCTATAGGACCATAAGTGGAAGTGCCATAGGCTGTGTTGCTTTGTTTCTTACGTGTTTCAGGAAACGCCATACACTTCTCCAGGGTGGCTGCTGGCAATTTACATCCTGCCAATCAGCATAACAAGGCTCTCTGTTCTCCATATCCTGTCCTACCTTTCTGGATTTTACACTTTTTTCAGATGGCCCTTTTGCCCGGGGGGGCAGTGAGATTTCATTGTAGTGCAGATTTCCTTTACAGGCTTGCTTGGTTGGCCAAAAAGGGCGTATGCGTTTTTTCCTGAATATATTCAGGAAAAAACGCATACGCCCTTTTTGGCCAAGTGCATCATTGTCGACGTTGTGCCTCTTTTCCTATGCTTTCAGGGCAATTCCAGTCTACCCCCTGCCATCGTTTTCCTGAAATTCAGCCCCGCTTTCAAGTCCCCTTCGCAGGCTTACTTCAATATATTTTTGGAGGATAGCTGTCATATATAACTCTGCAGGTTTGTGAAGTACAGTGCCCCTGAGCTCCTTTCTTCAACTCGCTTTCGTGTGAGCTGGGCACAAAACCGCAGGATTGCTTCAGGCCCTAATCTGTTTCCAACAGGGCACACTGAGCCTTTGTTTAATTCCTCTTCCTGGTGGGCAATGAGCGTTACATTTGCCCGTGCAGACACCTACAGCTAGTCTCTCATTGGTTCTCCCTATTCCTGTTCATCTTGCACAGAAATTGCAAGCTGTGCCAAACAGGAGGTTAAAGGCACTGACTCTCCAAGCGGGGAGAGTGTTAGTAAAGCATCTGGAATGGTGAACCCGAGGACAAGGAAACGAAAACTGAGATGCATTTTAAATCATTTCCCAATCACACGGTGGACGATACTCTGGGTTTCCCATGCATGTTTTAGCTGGAGGAAGAATCCCTTGAACCTGGAGAGTTGGGACCCATGGAATGGGTACCATGCAGTATGACTTCAAAGGGTCTGCATTTGCTCACCGAAACTCACCAATGCTATCAGCCTGAAGTGTCCAGCCTTATGTCTCAACCAGCTCTGGGTGTAGATGTGGTCAATCCCGGTTGCATCACATGCCCTGAGTGAATTATTTAAGAATTGCTCTCTATTTCACTGTCTTTGTGTTTTGTTTTCGAAATTTATTTTGATAATGGGATTTATCGGATTTTCACTGCTGCGTTTCGGCCGCTGTACACACGCTTGATTCTCTTACGGAGACATATATATCCATGGGTTTTAAGATTCTTCCTAGTCAGGTATATTCCTAGGCGTTGAATATGTGGTGTTGGGTCCATTTCGTTGAGCAAGGAGTAGGTCTTGTCTATTACATATTTGGCTTATGGAAAGTTATCTGTGCTAATTTCAGTCTCTGGTTTTATGCAGCACCCCAAGGCACCTTTCCCCATAAGCAAGCACTAGTTGGTTTTCTAAATTTGAGACCTGTTCTTTTTTGTAATTCAGTTCATGTGTAGTCAAGTTTACATTCCGTGTATTAGTGATATCTTATGATGTTTCTTTTTCTGTGTGACGTAGTTCACGTAGAATCACCGTACCTGCATCCACTCACTATGCCGCTACGGGCCTGATGACACAGATTTCATTGCTGAGTGATATTGCATTGTACGTACGTGCCACAACTTCTTTATCCATTTTTTGCTTTCTGGGATATTTACCTGATACTGTAGACGAGCTTCTTGTGAACACAGCCGTCCCAAATATTGGGGTGGCTGTCTGTTTTTGATTTTAATTTCCGTAAGCTATAGGACCATAATTGGAAGTGCCATAGGCTGTGTTGCTTTGTTTCTTACGTGTTTCAGGAAACACCATACACTTCTCCAGGGTGGCTGCTGGCAATTTACATCCTGCCAATCAGCATAACAAGGCTCCCTGTTCTCCATATCCTGTCCTACCTTTCTGGATTTTACACTTTTTTCAGATGGCCCTTTTGCCCGGGGGGGCAGTGAGATTTCATTGTAGTGCAGATTTCCTTTACAGGCTTGCTTGGTTGGCCAAAAAGGGCGTATGCGTTTTTTCCTGAATATATTCAGGAAAAAACGCATACGCCCTTTTTGGCCAAGTGCATCATTGTCGACGTTGTGCCTCTTTTCCTATGCTTTCAGGGCAATTCCAGTCTACCCCCTGCAATCGTTTTCCTGAAATTCAGCCCCGCTTTCAAGTCCCCTTCGCAGGCTTACTTCAATATATTTTTGGAGGATAGCTGTCATTTATAACTCTGCAGGTTTGTGAAGTACAGTGCCCCTGAGCTCCTTTCTTCAACTCGCTTTCTTGTGAGCTGGGCA
Source organism: Phocoena phocoena (assembly GCF_963924675.1). NCBI lineage: Eukaryota > Metazoa > Chordata > Mammalia > Artiodactyla > Phocoenidae > Phocoena > Phocoena phocoena. The sequence continues at coordinate 238,028 of NW_027077620.1, forward strand.
CAAAACCGCAGGATTGCTTCAGGCCCTAATCTGTTTCCAGCAGGGCACACTGAGCCTTTGTTTAATTCCTCTTCCTGGTGGGCAATGAGCGTTACATTTGCCCGTGCAGACACCTACAGCTAGTCTCTCATTGGTTCTCCCTATTCCTGTTCATCTTGCACAGAAATTGCAAGCTGTGCCAAACAGGAGGTTAAAGGCACTGACTCTCCAAGCGGGGAGAGTGTTAGTAAAGCATCTGGAATGGTGAACCCGAGGACCAGGAAACGAAAACTGAGATGCATTTTAAATCATTTCCCAATCACACGGTGGACGATACTCTGGGTTTCCCATGCATGTTTTAGCTGGAGGAAGAATGCCTTGAACCTGGAGAGTTGGGACCCATGGAATGGGTACCATGCAGTATGACTTCAAAGGGTCTGCATTTGCTCACCGAAACTCACCAATGCTATCAGCCTGAAGTGTCCAGCCTTATGTCTCAACCAGCTCTGGGTGTAGATGTGGTAAATCCCGGTTGCATCACATGCCCTGAGTGAATTATTTAAGAATTGCTCTCTATTTCACTGTCTTTGTGTTTTGTTTTCGAAATTTATTTTGATAATGGGATTTATCGGATTTTCACTGCTGCGTTTCGGCCGCTGTACACACGCTTGATTCTCTTACGGAGACATATATATCCATGGGTTTTAAAATTCTTCCTAGTCAAGTATATTCCTAGGCGTTGAATATGTGGTGTTGGGTCCATTTCGTTGAGCAAGGAGTAGGTCTTGTCTATTACATATTTGGCTTATGGAAAGTTATCTGTGCTAATTTCAGTCTCTGGTTTTATGCAGCACCCCAAGGCACCTTTCCCCATAAGCAAGCACTAGTTGGTTTTCTAAATTTGAGACACTGTTCTTTTTTGTAATTCAGTTCATGTGTAGTCAAGTTTACATTCCGTGTATTAGTGATATCTTATGATGTTTCTTTTTCTGTGTGACGTAGTTCACGTAGAATCACCGTACCTGCATCCACTCACTATGCCGATACGGGCCTGATGACACAGATTTCATTGCTGAGTGATATTGCATTGTACGTACGTGCCACAACTTCTTTATCCATTTTTTGCTTTCTGGGATATTTACCTGATACTGTAGACGAGCTTCTTGTGAACACAGCCGTCCCAAATATTGGGGTGGCTGTCTGTTTTTGATTTTAATTTCCGTAAGCTATAGGACCATAAGTGGAAGTGCCATAGGCTGTGTTGCTTTGTTTCTTACGTGTTTCAGGAAACGCCATACACTTCTCCAGGGTGGCTGCTGGCAATTTACATCCTGCCAATCAGCATAACAAGGCTCTGTGTTCTCCATATCCTGTCCTACCTTTCTGGATTTTACACTTTTTTCAGATGGCCCTTTTGCCCGAGGGGGCAGTGAGATTTCATTGTAGTGCAGATTTCCTTTACAGGCTTGCTTGGTTGGCCAAAAAGGGCGTATGCGTTTTTTCCTGAATATATTCAGGAAAAAACGCATACGCCCTTTTTGGCCAAGTGCATCATTGTCGACGTTGTGCCTCTTTTCCTATGCTTTCAGGGCAATTCCAGTCTACCCCCTGCCATCGTTTTCCTGAAATTCAGCCCCGCTTTCAAGTCCCATTCGCAGGCTTACTTGAATATATTTTTGGAGGATAGCTGTCATATATAACTCTGCAGGTTTGTGAAGTACAGTGCCCCTGAGCTCCTTTCTTCAACTCGCTTTCGTGTGAGCTGGGCACAAAACCGCAAGATTGCTTCAGGCCCTAATCTGTTTCCAACAGGGCACACTGAGCCTTTGTTTAATTCCTCTTCCTGGTGGGCAATGAGCGTTACATTTGCCCGTGCATACACCTACAGCTAGTCTCTCATTGGTTCTCCCTATTCCTGTTCATCTTGCACAGAAATTGCAAGCTGTGCCAAACAGGAGGTTAAAGGCACTGACTCTCCAAGCGGGGAGAGTGTTAGTAAAGCATCTGGAATGGTGAACCCGAGGACAAGGAAACGAAAACTGAGATGCATTTTAAATCATTTCCCAATCACACGGTGGACGATACTCTGGGTTTCCCATGCATGTTTTAGCTGGAGGAAGAATCCCTTGAACCTGGAGAGTTGGGACCCATGGAATGGGTACCATGCAGTATGACTTCAAAGGGTCTGCATTTGCTCACCGAAACTCACCAATGCTATCAGCCTGAAGTGTCCAGCCTTATGTCTCAACCAGCTCTGGGTGTAGATGTGGTCAATCCCGGTTGCATCACATGCCCTGAGTGAATTATTTAAGAATTGCTCTCTATTTCACTGTCTTTGTGTTTTGTTTTCGAAATTTATTTTGATAATGGGATTTATCGGATTTTCACTGCTGCGTTTCGGCCGCTGTACACACGCTTGATTCTCTTACGGAGACATATATATCCATGGGTTTTAAGATTCTTCCTAGTCAGGTATATTCCTAGGCATTGAATATGTGGTGTTGGGTCCATTTCGTTGAGCAAGGAGTAGGTCTTGTCTATTACATATTTGGCTTATGGAAAGTTATCTGTGCTAATTTCAGTCTCTGGTTTTATGCAGCACCCCAAGGCACCTTTCCCCATAAGCAAGCACTAGTTGGTTTTCTAAATTTGAGACCTGTTCTTTTTTGTAATTCAGTTCATGTGTAGTCAAGTTTACATTCCGTGTATTAGTGATATCTTATGATGTTTCTTTTTCTGTGTGACGTAGTTCACGTAGAATCACCGTACCTGCATCCACTCACTATGCCGCTACGGGCCTGATGACACAGATTTCATTGCTGAGTGATATTGCATTGTACGTACGTGCCACAACTTCTTTATCCATTTTTTGCTTTCTGGGATATTTACCTGATACTGTAGACGAGCTTCTTGTGAACACAGCCGTCCCAAATATTGGGGTGGCTGTCTGTTTTTGATTTTAATTTCCGTAAGCTATAGGACCATAATTGGAAGTGCCATAGGCTGTGTTGCTTTGTTTCTTACGTGTTTCAGGAAACACCATACACTTCTCCAGGGTGGCTGCTGGCAATTTACATCCTGCCAATCAGCATAACAAGGCTCCCTGTTCTCCATATCCTGTGTACCTTTCTGGATTTTACAATTTTTTCAGATGGCCCTTTTGCCCGGGGGGGCAGTGAGATTTCATTGTAGTGCAGATTTCCTTTACAGGCTTGCTTGGTTGGCCAAAAAGGGCGTATGCGTTTTTTCCTGAATATATTCAGGAAAAAACGCATACGCCCTTTTTGGCCAAGTGCATCATTGTCGACGTTGTGCCTCTTTTCCTATGCTTTCAGGGCAATTCCAGTCTACCCCTGGAATCGTTTTCCTGAAATTCAGCCCCGCTTTCAAGTCCCCTTCGCAGGCTTACTGCAATATATTTTTGGAGGATAGCTGTCATTTATAACTCTGCAGGTTTGTGAATTTCAGTGCCCCTGAGCTCCTTTCTTCAACTCGCTTTCTTGTGAGCTGGGCACAAAACCGCAGGATTGCTTCAGGCCCTAATCTGTTTCCAGCAGGGCACACTGAGCCTTTGTTTAATTCCTCTTCCTGGTGGGCAATGAGCGTTACATTTGCCCGTGCAGACACCTACAGCTAGTCTCTCATTGGTTCTCCCTATTCCTGTTCATCTTGCACAGAAATGGCAAACTGTGCCATACAGGAGGCTAAAGGCACTGACTCTCCAAGCGGGGAGAGTGTTAGTAAAGCATCTGGAATGGTGAACCCGAGGACCAGGATACGAAAACTGAGATGCATTTTAAATCGTTTCCCAATCACACGGTGGACGATACTCTGGGTTTCCCATGCATGTTTTAGCTTGAGGAAGAATGCCTTGAACCTGGAGAGTTGGGACCCATGGAATGGGTACCATGCAGTATGACTTCAAAGGGTCTGCATTTGCTCACCAAAACTCACCAGTGCTATCTGCCTGAAGTGTCCAGCCTTATGTCTCAACCAGCTCTGGGTGTAGATGTGGTAAATCCCGGTTGCATCACATGCCCTGAGTGAATTATTTAAGAATTGCTCTCTATTTCACTGTCTTTGTGTTTTGTTTTCGAAATTTATTTTGATAATGGGATTTATCGGATTTTCACTGCTGCATTTCCGCCGCTGTACACACGCTTGATTCTCTTACGGAGACATATATATCCATGGGTTTTAAGATTCTTCCTAGTCAGGTATATTCCTAGGCGTTGAATATGTGGTGTTGAGTCCATTTCGTGCAGCAAGGAGTAGGTCTTGTCTATTACATATTTGGCTTATGGAATGTTATCTGTGCTAATTTCAGTCTCTGGTTTTATGCAGCACCCCAAGGCACCTTTCCCCATAAGCAAGCACTAGTTGGTTTTCTAAATTTGAGACCCTGTTCTTTTTTGTAATTCAGTTCATGTGTAGTCAAGTTTACATTCCGTGTATTAGTGATATCTTATGATGTTTCTTTTTCTGTGTGACGTAGTTCACGTAGAATCACCGTACCTGCATCCACTTACTATGCCGCTACGGGCCTGATGACACAGATTTCATTGCTGAGTGATATTGCATTGCACGTACGTGCCACAACTTCTTTATCCATTTTTTGCTTTCTGGGATATTTACCTGATACTGTAGACGAGCTTCTTGTGAACACAGCCGTCCCAAATATTGGGGTGGCTGTCTGTTTTTGATTTTAATTTCCGTAAGCTATAGGACCATAAGTGGAAGTGCCATAGGCTGTGTTGCTTTGTTTCTTACGTGTTTCAGGAAACACCATACACTTCTCCAGGGTGGCTGCTGGCAATTTACATCCTGCCAATCAGCATAACAAGGCTCCCTGTTCTCCATATCCTGTCCTACCTTTCTGGATTTTACACTTTTTTCAGATGGCCCTTTTGCCCGGGGGGGCAGTGAGATTTCATTGTAGTGCAGATTTCCTTTACAGGCTTGCTTGGTTGGCCAAAAAGGGCGTATGCGTTTTTTCCTGAATATATTCAGGAAAAAACGCATACGCCCTTTTTGGCCAAGTGCATCATTGTCGACGTTCTGCCTCTTTTCCTATGCTTACAGGGCAATTCCAGTCTACCACCTGCAATCGTTTTCCTGAAATTCTGCCCCGCTTTCAAGTCCCCTTCGCAGGCTTACTTCAATATATTTTTGGAGGATAGCTGTCATTTATAACTCTGCAGGTTTGTGAATTACAGTGCCCCTGAGCTCCTTTCTTCAACTCGCTTTCTTGTGAGCTGGGCAGAAAACCGCAGGATTGCTTCAGGCCCTAATCTGTTTCCGGCAGGGCACGCTGAGCCTTTGGTTAATTCCTCTTCCTGGTGGGAAATGAGCGTTACATTTGCCCGTGCAGACACCTACAGCTAGTCTCTCATTGGTTCTCCCTATTCCTGTTCATCTTGCACAGAAATTGCAAGCTGTGCCAAACAGGAGGTTAAAGGCACTGACTCTCCAAGCGGGAAGAGTTTTAGTAAAGCATCTGGAATGGTGAACCCGAGGACCAGGATACGAAAACTGAGATGCATTTTAAATCGTTTCCCAATCACACGGTGGACGATACTCTGGGTTTCCCATGCATGTTTTAGCTGGAGGAAGAATGCCTTGAACCTTTAGAGTTGGGACCCATGGAATAGGTACCATGCAGTATGACTTCAAAGTGTCTGCATTTGCTCACCGAAACTCACCAGTGCTATCAGCCAGAAGTGTCCAGCCTTATGTCTCAACCAGCTCTGGGTGTAGATGTGGTCAATCCCGGTTGCATCACATGCCCTGAGTGAATTATTTAAGAATTGCTCTCTATTTCACTGTCTTTGTGTTTTGTTTTCGAAATTAATTTTGATAATGGGATTTATCGGATTTTCACTGCTGCGTATCGGCCGCTGTACACATGCTTGATTCTCTTACGGAGACATATATATCCATGGGTTTTAAGATTCTTCCTAGTCAGGTATATTCCTAGGCGTTGAATATGTGGTGTTGGTTCCATTTCGTTGAGCAAGTAGTAGGTCTTGTCTATTACATATTTGGCTTATGGAAAGTTATCTGTGCTAATTTCAGTCTCTGGTTTTATGCAGCACCCCAAGGCACCTTTCCCCATAAGCAAGCACTAGTTGGTTTTCTAAATTTGAGACCCTGTTCTGTTTTGTAATTCAGTTCATGTGTAGTCAAGTTTACATTCCGTGTATTAGTGATATCTTATGATGTTTCTTTTTCTGTGTGACGTAGTTCACGTAGAATCACCGTACCTGCATCCACTCACTATGCCGCTACGGGCCTGATGACACAGATTTCATTGCTGAGTGATATTGCATTACACGTACGTGCCACAACTTCTTTATCCATTTTTTGCTTTCTGGGATATTTACCTGGTACTGTAGACGAGTTCTTGTGAACACAGCCGTCCCAAACTTTGGGGTGGCTCTCCGTTTTTGATTTTAATTTCCCTAAGGAATAGGACCATAAGTGCAATTGCCATAGGCTGTGTTGCTTTATTTCTTACGTGTTTCAGGAAACACCATACACTTCTCCAGGGTGGCTGTTGGCAATTTACATCCTGCCAATCAGCATAACAAGGCTCCCTCTTCTCCATATCCTGTCCAAACTTTCTGGATTTTACACTTTTTTCAGATGGCCCTCTTGCCCGGGGGGCAGTGAGACTTCATTGTAGTGCAGATTTCCTTTACAGGCTTGCTTGGTTGGCCAAAAAGGGCGTATGCGTTTTTTCCTGAATATATTCAGGAAAAAACGCATACGCCCTTTTTGGCCAAGCGCATCATTGTCGACGTTGTGCCTCTTTTCCTATGCTTTCAGGGCAATTCCAGTCTACCCCCTGCAATCGTTATCCTGAAATTCTGCCCCGCTTTCAAGTCCCCTACGCAGGCTTACTTCAGTATACTTTTGGAAGATAGCTGTCATTTATAACTCTGCAGGTTTGTGAATTACAGTGCCCCTGAGCTCCTTTCTTCAACTCGCTTTCTTGTGAGCTGGGCACAAAACCGCAGGATTGCTTCAGGCCCTAATCTGTTTCCAGCAGGGCACACTGAGCCTTTGTTTAATTCCTCTTCCTGGTGGGCAATGAGCGTTACATTTGCCCGTGCAGACACCTACAGCTAGTCTCTCATTGGTTCTCCCTATTCCTGTTCATCTTGCACAGAAATTGCAAGCTGTGCCAAAGAGGAGGTTAAAGGCACTGACTCTCCAAGCGGGGAGAGTGTTAGTAAAGCATCTGGAATGGTGAACCCGAGGACCAGGAAACGAAAACTGAGATGCATTTTAAATCATTTCCCAATCACACGGTGGACGATACTCTGGGTTTCACATGCATGTTTTAGCTTGAGGAAGAATCCCTTAAACCTGGAGATTTGGGACCCATGGAATGGGTACCATGCAGTATGACTTCAAAGGGTCTGCATTTGCTCACCGAAACTCACCAATGCTATCAGCCTGAAGTGTCCAGCCTTATGTCTCAACCAGCTCTGGGTGTAGATGTGGTCAATCCCGCTTGCATCACATGCCCTGAGTGAATTATTTAAGAATTGCTCTCTATTTCACTGTCTTTGTGTTTTGTTTTCGAAATTTATTTTGATAATGGGATTTATCGGATTTTCACTGCTGCATTTCTGCCGCTGTACACACGCTTGATTCTCTTACGGAGACATATATATCCATGGGTTTTAAGATTCTTCCTAGTCAGGTATATTCCTAGGCGTTGAATATGTGGTGTTGAGTCCATTTCGTTGAGCAAGGAGTAGGTCTTGTCTATTACATATTTGGCTTATGGAATGTTATCTGTGCTAAGTTCAGTCTCTGGTTTTATGCAGCACCCCAAGGCACCTTTCCCCATAAGCAAGCACTAGTTGGTTTTCTAAATTTGAGACCCTGTTCTTTTTTGTAATTCAGTTCATGTGTAGTCAAGTTTACATTCCGTGTATTAGTGATATCTTATGATGTTTTTTTTTCTGTGTGACGTAGTTCACGTAGAATCACCGTACCTGGATCCACTCACTATGCCGCTACGGGCCTGATGACACAGATTTCATTGCTGAGTGATATTGCATTGTACGTACGTGCCACAACTTCTTTATCCATTTTTTGCTTTCTGGGATATTTACCTGATACTGTAGACGAGCTTCTTGTGAACACAGCCGTCCCAAATATTGGGGTGGCTGTCTGTTTTTGATTTTAATTTCCGTAAGCTATAGGACCATAAGTGGAAGTGCCATAGGCTGTGTTGCTTTGTTTCTTACGTGTTTCAGGAAACGCCATACACTTCTCCAGGGTGGCTGCTGGCAATTTACATCCTGCCAATCAGCATAACAAGGCTCTCTGTTCTCCATATCCTGTCCTACCTTTCTGGATTTTACACTATTTTCAGATGGCCCTTTTGCCCGGGGAAGCAGTGAGATTTCATTGTAGTGCAGATTTCCTTTACAGGCTTGCTTGGTTGGCCAAAATGGGCGTATGCGTTTTTTCCTGAATATATTCAGGAAAAAACGCATACGCCCTTTTTGGCCAAGTGCATCATTGTCGACGTTGTGCCTCTTTTCCTATGCTTTCAGGGCAATTCCAGTCTACCCCCTGCAATCGTTTTCCTGAAATTCAGCCCCGCTTTCAAGTCCACTTCGCAGGCTTACTTCAATATATTTTTGGAGGATAGCTGTCATTTATAACTCTGCAGGTTTGTGAAGTACAGTGCCCCTGAGCTCCTTTCTTCAACTCGCTTTCTTGTGAGCTGGGCACAAAACCGCAGGATTGCTTCAGGCCCTAATCTGTTTCCAGCAGGGCACACTGAGCCTTTCTTTAATTCCTCTTCCTGGTGGGCAATGAGCGTTACATTTGCCCGTGCAGACACCTACAGCTAGTCTCTCATTGGTTCTCCCTATTCCTGTTCATCTTGCACAGAAATTGCAAGCTGTGCGAAACAGGAGTTTAAAGGCACTGACTCTCCAAGCGGGGAGAGTGATAGTAAAGCATCTGGAATGGTGAACCCGAGGACCAGGATACGAAAACTGAGATGCATTTTAAATCGTTTCCCAATCACACAGTGGACGATACTCTGGGTTTCCCATGCATGTTTTAGCTGGAGGAAGAATCCCTTGAACCTGGAGAGTTGGGACCCATGGAATGGGTACCATGCAGTATGACTTCAAAGGGTCTGCATTTGCTCACCGAAACTCACCAGTTCTATCAGCCTGAAGTGTCCAGCCTTATGTCTCAAACAGCTCTGGGTGTAGATGTGGTAAATCCCGGTTGCATCACATGCCCTGAGTGAATTATTTAAGAATTGCTCTCTATTTCACTGTCTTTGTGTTTTGTTTTAGAAATTTATTTTGATAATGGGATTTATCGGATTTTCACTGCTGCATTTCCGCCGCTGTACACACGCTTGATTCTCTTACGGAGACATATATATCCATGGGTTTTAAGATTCTTCCTAGTCAGGTATATTCCTAGGCGTTGAATATGTGGTGTTGAGTCCATTTCGTTGAGCAAGGAGTAGGTCTTGTCTATTACATATTTGGCTTATGGAATGTTATCTGTGCTAATTTCAGTCTCTGGTTTTATGCAGCACCCCAAGGCACCTTTCCCCATAAGCAAGCACTAGTTGGTTTTCTAAATTTGAGACCCTGTTCTTTTTTGTAATTCAGTTCATGTGTAGTCAAGTTTACATTCCGTGTATTAGTGATATCTTATGATGTTTTTTTTTCTGTGTGACGTAGTTCACGTAGAATCACCGTACCTGCATCCACTCACTATGCCACTACGGGCCTGATGACACAGATTTCATTGCTGAGTGATATTGCATTGTACGTACGTGCCACAACTTCTTTATCCATTTTTTGCTTTCTGGGATATTTACCTGATACTGTAGACGAGCTTCTTGTGAACACAGCCGTCCCAAATATTGGGGTGGCTGTCTGTTTTTGATTTTAATTTCCGTAAGCTATAGGACCATAAGTGGAAGTGCCATAGGCTGTGTTGCTTTGTTTCTTACGTGTTTCAGGAAACGCCATACACTTCTCCAGTGTGGCTGCTGGCAATTTACATCCTGCCAATCAGCATAACAAGGCTCTCTGTTCTCCATATCCTGTCCTACCTTTCTGGATTTTACACTTTTTTCAGATGGCCCTTTTGCCCGGGGGGGCAGTGAGATTTCATTGTAGTGCAGATTTCCTTTACAGGCTTGCTTGGTTGGCCAAAAAGGGCGTATGCGTTTTTTCCTGAATATATTCAGGAAAAAACGCATACGCCCTTTTTGGCCAAGTGCATCATTGTCGACGTTGTGCCTCTTTTCCTATGCTTTCAGGGCAATTCCAGTCTACCCCCTGCCATCGTTTTCCTGAAATTCAGCCCCGCTTTCAAGTCCCCTTCGCAGGCTTACTTCAATATATTTTTGGAGGATAGCTGTCATATATAACTCTGCAGGTTTGTGAAGTACAGTGCCCCTGAGCTCCTTTCTTCAACTCGCTTTCGTGTGAGCTGGGCACAAAACCGCAGGATTGCTTCAGGCCCTAATCTGTTTCCAACAGGGCACACTGAGCCTTTGTTTAATTCCTCTTCCTGGTGGGCAATGAGCGTTACATTTGCCCGTGCAGACACCTACAGCTAGTCTCTCATTGGTTCTCCCTATTCCTGTTCATCTTGCACAGAAATTGCAAGCTGTGCCAAACAGGAGGTTAAAGGCACTGACTCTCCAAGCGGGGAGAGTGTTAGTAAAGCATCTGGAATGGTGAACCCGAGGACAAGGAAACGAAAACTGAGATGCATTTTAAATCATTTCCCAATCACACGGTGGACGATACTCTGGGTTTCCCATGCATGTTTTAGCTGGAGGAAGAATCCCTTGAACCTGGAGAGTTGGGACCCATGGAATGGGTACCATGCAGTATGACTTCAAAGGGTCTGCATTTGCTCACCGAAACTCACCAATGCTATCAGCCTGAAGTGTCCAGCCTTATGTCTCAACCAGCTCTGGGTGTAGATGTGGTCAATCCTGGTTGCATCACATGCCCTGAGTGAATTATTTAAGAATTGCTCTCTATTTCACTGTCTTTGTGTTTTGTTTTAGAAATTTATTTTGATAATGGGATTTATCGGATTTTCACTGCTGCATTTCCGCCGCTGTACACACGCTTGATTCTCTTACGGAGACATATATATCCATGGGTTTTAAGATTCTTCCTAGTCAGGTATATTCCTAGGCGTTGAATATGTGGTGTTGAGTCCATTTCGTTGAGCAAGGAGTAGGTCTTGTCTATTACATATTTGGCTTATGGAATGTTATCTGTGCTAATTTCAGTCTCTGGTTTTATGCAGCACCCCAACGCACCTTTCCCCATAAGCAAGCACTAGTTGGTTTTCTAAATTTGAGACCCTGTTCTTTTTTGTAATTCAGTTCATGTGTAGTCAAGTTTACATTCCGTGTATTAGTGATATCTTATGATGTTTCTTTTTCTGTGTGACGTAGTTCACGTAGAATCACCGTACCTGCATCCACTCACTATGCCGCTATGGGCCTGATGACACAGATTTCATTGCTGAGTGATATTGCATTGTACGTACGTGCCACAACTTCTTTATCCATTTTTTGCTTTCTGGGATATTTACCTGATACTGTAGACGAGCTTCTTGTGAACACAGCCGTCCCAAATATTGGGGTGGCTGTCTGTTTTTGATTTTAATTTCCGTAAGCTATAGGACCATAAGTGGAAGTGCCATAGGCTGTGTTGCTTTGTTTCTTACGTGTTTCAGGAAACACCATACACTTCTCCAGGGTGGCTGCTGGCAATTTACATCCTGCCAATCAGCATAACAAGGCTCCCTGTTCTCCATATCCTGTCCTACCTTTCTGGATTTTACACTTTTTTCAGATGGCCCTTTTGCCCGGGGGGGCAGTGAGATTTCATTGTAGTGCAGATTTCCTTTACAGGCTTGCTTGGTTGGCCAAAAAGGGCGTATGCGTTTTTTCCTGAATATATTCAGGAAAAAACGCATACGCCCTTTTTGGCCAAGTGCATCATTGTCGACGTTCTGCCTCTTTTCCTATGCTTACAGGGCAATTCCAGTCTACCACCTGCAATCGTTTTCCTGAAATTCTGCCCCGCTTTCAAGTCCCCTTCGCAGGCTTACTTCAATATATTTTTGGAGGATAGCTGTCATTTATAACTCTGCAGGTTTGTGAATTACAGTGCCCCTGAGCTCCTTTCTTCAACTCGCTTTCTTGTGAGCTGGGCACAAAACCGCAGGATTGCTTCAGGCCCTAATCTGTTTCCGGCAGGGCACGCTGAGCCTTTGGTTAATTCCTCTTCCTGGTGGGAAATGAGCGTTACTTTTGCCCGTGCAGACACCTACAGCTAGTCTCTCATTGGTTCTCCCTATTCCTGTTCATCTTGCACAGAAATGGCAAGCTGTGCCAAACAGGAGGTTAAAGGCACTGACTCTCCAAGCGGGGAGAGTGTTAGTAAAGCATCTGGAATGGTGAACCCGAGGACCAGGATACGAAAACTGAGATGCATTTTAAATCGTTTCCCAATCACACGGTGGACAATACTCTGGGTTTCCCATGCATGTTTTAGCTGGAGGAAGAATGCCTTGAACCTGGAGAGTTGGGACCCATGGAATGGGTACCATGCAGTATGACTTCAAAGGGTCTGCATTTGCTCACCGAAACTCACCAGTGCTATCAGCCTGAAGTGTCCAGCCTTATGTCTCAACCAGCTCTGGGTGTAGATGTGGTCAATCCCGGTTGCATCACATGCCCTGAGTGAATTATTTAAGAATTGCTCTCTATTTCACTGTCTTTGTGTTTTGTTTTCGAAATTTATTTTGATAATGGGATTTATCGGATTTTCACTGCTGCGTTTCCGCCGCTGTACACACGCTTGATTCTCTTACGGAGACATATATATCCATGGGTTTTAAGATTCTTCCTAGTCAGGTATATTCCTAGGCGTTGAATATGTGGTGTTGAGTCCATTTCGTGCAGCAAGGAGTAGGTCTTGTCTATTACATATTTGGCTTATGGAATGTTATCTGTGCTAATTTCAGTCTCTGGTTTTATGCAGCACCCCAAGGCACCTTTCCCCATAAGCAAGCACTAGTTGGTTTTCTAAATTTGAGAACCTGTTCTTTTTTGTAATTCAGTTCATGTGTAGTCAAGTTTACATTCCGTGTATTAGTGATATCTTATGATGTTTCTTTTTCTGTGTGACGTAGTTCACGTAGAATCACCGTACCTGCATCCACTCACTATGCCGCTACGGGCCTGATGACACAGATTTCATTGCTGAGTGATATTGCATTGTACGTACGTGCCACAACTTCTTTATCCATTTTTTGCTTTCTGGGATATTTACCTGATACTGTAGACGAGCTTCTTGTGAACACAGCCGTCCCAAATATTGGGGTGGCTGTCTGTTTTTGATTTTAATTTCCGTAAGCTATAGGACCATAAGTGGAAGAGCCATAGGCTGTGTTGCTTTGTTTCTTACGTGTTTCAGGAAACGCCATACACTTTTCCAGGGTGGCTGCTGGCAATTTACATCCTGCCAATCAGCATAACAAGGCTCTCTGTTCTCCATATCCTGTCCTACCTTTCTGGATTTTACACTATTTTCAGATGGCCCTTTTGCCCGGGGGGGCAGTGAGATTTCATTGTAGTGCAGATTTCCTTTACAGGCTTGCTTGGTTGGCCAAAAAGGGCGTATGCGTTTTTTCCTGAATATATTCAGGAAAAAACGCATACGCCCTTTTTGGCCAAGTGCATCATTGTCGACGTTGTGCCTCTTTTCCTATGCTTTCAGGGCAATTCCAGTCTACCCCCTGCAATCGTTTTCCTGAAATTCAGCCCCGCTTTCAAGTCCACTTCGCAGGCTTACTTCAATATATTTTTGGAGGATAGCTGTCATTTATAACTCTGCAGGTTTGTGAAGTACAGTGCCCCTGAGCTCCTTTCTTCAACTCGCTTTCTTGTGAGCTGGGCACAAAACCGCAGGATTGCTTCAGGCCCTAATCTGTTTCCAGCAGGGCACACTGAGCCTTTCTTTAATTCCTCTTCCTGGTGGGCAATGAGCGTTACATTTGCCCGTGCAGACACCTACAGCTAGTCTCTCATTGGTTCTCCCTATTCCTGTTCATCTTGCACAGAAATTGCAAGCTGTGCCAAACAGGAGTTTAAAGGCACTGACTCTCCAAGCGGGGAGAGTGATAGTAAAGCATCTGGAATGGTGAACCCGAGGACCAGGATACGAAAACTGAGATGCATTTTAAATCGTTTCCCAATCACACAGTGGACGATACTCTGGGTTTCCCATGCATGTTTTAGCTGGAGGAAGAATGCCTTGAACCTGGAGAGTTGGGACCCATGGAATGGGTACCAGGCAGTATGACTTCAAAGGGTCTGCATTTGCTCACCGAAACTCACCAGTTCTATCAGCCTGAAGTGTCCAGCCTTATGTCTCAAACAGCTCTGGGTGTAGATGTGGTAAAACCCGGTTGCATCACATGCCCTGAGTGAATTATTTAAGAATTGCTCTCTATTTCACTGTCTTTGTGTTTTGTTTTCGAAATTTATTTTGATAATGGGATTTATCGGATTTTCACTGCTGCATTTCCGCCGCTGTACACAAGCTTGATTCTCTTACGGAGACATATATATCCATGGGTTTTAAGATTCTTCCTAGTCAGGTATATTCCTAGGCGTTGAATATGTGGTGTTGAGTCCATTTCGTTGAGCAAGGAGTAGGTCTTGTCTATTACATATTTGGCTTATGGAATGTTATCTGTGCTAATTTCAGTCTCTGGTTTTATGCAGCACCCCAAGGCACCTATCCCCATAAGCAAGCACTAGTTGGTTTTCTAAATTTGAGACCCTGTTCTGTTTTGTAATTCAGTTCATGTGTAGTCAAGTTTACATTCCGTGTATTAGTGATATCTTATGATGTTTCTTTTTCTGTGTGACGTAGTTCACGTAGAATCACCGTACCTGCATCCACTTACTATGCCGCTACGGGCCTGATGACACAGATTTCATTGCTGAGTGATATTGCATTGCACGTACGTGCCACAACTTCTTTATCCATTTTTTGCTTTCTGGGATATTTACCTGATACTGTAGACGAGCTTCTTGTGAACACAGCCGTCCCAAATATTGGGGTGGCTGTCTGTTTTTGATTTTAATTTCCGTAAGCTATAGGACCATAAGTGGAAGTGCCATAGGCTGTGTTGCTTTGTTTCTTACGTGTTTCAGGAAACACCATACACTTCTCCAGGGTGGCTGCTGGCAATTTACATCCTGCCAATCAGCATAACAAGGCTCCCTGTTCTCCATATCCTGTCCTACCTTTCTGGATTTTACACTTTTTTCAGATGGCCCTTTTGCCCGGGGGGGGGGGGGGCAGTGAGATTTCATTGTAGTGCAGATTTCCTTTACAGGCTTGCTTGGTTGGCCAAAAAGGGCGTATGCGTTTTTTCCTGAATATATTCAGGAAAAAACGCATACGCCCTTTTTGGCCAAGTGCATCATTGTCGACGTTGTGCCTCTTTCCCTATGCTTTCAGGGCAATTCCAGTCTACCCCCTGCAATCGTTTTCCTGAAATTCAGCCCCGCTTTCAAGTCCCCTTCGCAGGCTTACTTCAATATATTTTTGGAGGATAGCTGTCATTTATAACTCTGCAGGTTTGTGAAGTACAGTGCCCCTGAGCTCCTTTCTTCAACTCGCTTTCTTGTGAGCTGGGCACAAAACCGCAGGATTGCTTCAGGCCCTAATCTGTTTCCAGCAGGGCACACTGAGCCTTTGTTTAATTCCTCTTCCTGGTGGGCAATGAGCGTTACATTTGCCCGTGCAGACACCTACAGCTAGTCTCTCATTGGTTCTCCCTATTCCTGTTCATCTTGCACAGAAATGGCAAGCTGTGCCAAACAGGAGGTTAAAGGCACTGACTCTCCAAGCGGGGAGAGTGTTAGTAAAGCATCTGGAATGGTGAACCCGAGGACCAGGATACGAAAACTGAGATACATTTTAAATCGTTTCCCAATCACACGGTGGACGGTACTCTGGGTTTCCCATGCATGTTTTAGCTGGAGGAAGAATGCCTTGAACCTGGAGAGTTGGGACCCATGGAATGGGTACCATGCAGTATGACTTCAAAGGGTCTGCATTTGCTCACCGAAACTCACCAGTGCTATCAGCCTGAAGTGTCCAGCCTTATGTCTCAACCAGCTCTGGGTGTAGATGTGGTCAATCCCGGTTGCATCACATGCCCTGAGTGAATTATTTAAGAATTGCTCTCTATTTCACTGTCTTTGTGTTTTGTTTTAGAAATTTATTTTGATAATGGGATTTATCGGATTTTCACTGCTGCATTTCCGCCGCTGTACACACGCTTGATTCTCTTACGGAGACATATATATCCATGGGTTTTAAGATTCTTCCTAGTCAGGTATATTCCTAGGCGTTGAATATGTGGTGTTGAGTCCATTTCGTTGAGCAAGGAGTAGGTCTTGTCTATTACATATTTGGCTTATAGAATGTTATCTGTGCTAATTTCAGTCTCTGGTTTTATGCAGCACCCCAAGGCACCTTTCCCCATAAGCAAGCACTAGTTGGTTTTCTAAATTTGAGACCCTGTTCTTTTTTGTAATTCAGTTCATGTGTAGTCAAGTTTACATTCCGTGTATTAGTGATATCTTATGATGTTTCTTTTTCTGTGTGACGTAGTTCACGTAGAATCACCGTACCTGCATCCACTCACTATGCCGCTACGGGCCTGATGACACAGATTTCATTGCTGAGTGATATTGCATTGTACGTACGTGCCACAACTTCTTTATCCATTTTTTGCTTTCTGGGATATTTACCTGATACTGTAGACGAGCTTCTTGTGAACACAGCCGTCCCAAATATTGGGGTGGCTGTCTGTTTTTGATTTTAATTTCCGTAAGCTATAGGACCATAAGTGGAAGTGCCATAGGCTGTGTTGCTTTGTTTCTTACGTGTTTCAGGAAACGCCATACACTTCTCCAGGGTGGCTGCTGGCAATTTACATCCTGCCAATCAGCATAACAAGGCTCTCTGTTCTCCATATCCTGTCCTACCTTTCTGGATTTTACACTATTTTCAGATGGCCCTTTTGCCCGGGGGGGCAGTGAGATTTCATTGTAGTGCAGATTTCCTTTACAGGCTTGCTTGGTTGGCCAAAAAGGGCGTATGCGTTTTTTCCTGAATATATTCAGGAAAAAACGCATACGCCCTTTTTGGCCAAGTGCATCATTGTCGACGTTGTGCCTCTTTTCCTATGCTTTCAGGGCAATTCCAGTCTACCCCCTGCAATCGTTTTCCTGAAATTCAGCCCCGCTTTCAAGTCCACTTCGCAGGCTTACTTCAATATATTTTTGGAGGATAGCTGTCATTTATAACTCTGCAGGTTTGTGAAGTACAGTGCCCCTGAGCTCCTTTCTTCAACTCGCTTTCTTGTGAGCTGGGCACAAAACCGCAGGATTGCTTCAGGCCCTAATCTGTTTCCAGCAGGGCACACTGAGCCTTTCTTTAATTCCTCTTCCTGGTGGGCAATGAGCGTTACATTTGCCCGTGCAGACACCTACAGCTAGTCTCTCATTGGTTCTCCCTATTCCTGTTCATCTTGCACAGAAATTGCAAGCTGTGCGAAACAGGAGTTTAAAGGCACTGACTCTCCAAGCGGGGAGAGTGATAGTAAAGCATCTGGAATGGTGAACCCGAGGACCAGGATACGAAAACTGAGATGCATTTTAAATCGTTTCCCAATCACACAGTGGACGATACTCTGGGTTTCCCATGCATGTTTTAGCTGGAGGAAGAATCCCTTGAACCTGGAGAGTTGGGACCCATGGAATGGGTACCATGCAGTATGACTTCAAAGGGTCTGCATTTGCTCACCAAAACTCACCAGTTCTATCAGCCTGAAGTGTCCAGCCTTATGTCTCAAACAGCTCTGGGTGTAGATGTGGTAAATCCCGGTTGCATCACATGCCCTGAGTGAATTATTTAAGAATTGCTCTCTATTTCACTGTCTTTGTGTTTTGTTTTCGAAATTTATTTTGATAATGGGATTTATCGGATTTTCACTGCTGCGTTTCGGCCGCTGTACACACGCTTGATTCTCTTACGGAGACATATATATCCATGGGTTTTAAAATTCTTCCTAGTCAAGTATATTCCTAGGCGTTGAATATGTGGTGTTGGGTCCATTTCGTTGAGCAAGGAGTAGGTCTTGTCTATTACATATTTGGCTTATGGAAAGTTATCTGTGCTAATTTCAGTCTCTGGTTTTATGCAGCACCCCAAGGCACCTTTCCCCATAAGCAAGCACTAGTTGGTTTTCTAAATTTGAGACACTGTTCTTTTTTGTAATTCAGTTCATGTGTAGTCAAGTTTACATTCCGTGTATTAGTGATATCTTATGATGTTTCTTTTTCTGTGTGACGTAGTTCACGTAGAATCACCGTACCTGCATCCACTCACTATGCCGATACGGGCCTGATGACACAGATTTCATTGCTGAGTGATATTGCATTGTACGTACGTGCCACAACTTCTTTATCCATTTTTTGCTTTCTGGGATATTTACCTGATACTGTAGACGAGCTTCTTGTGAACACAGCCGTCCCAAATATTGGGGTGGCTGTCTGTTTTTGATTTTAATTTCCGTAAGCTATAGGACCATAAGTGGAAGTGCCATAGGCTGTGTTGCTTTGTTTCTTACGTGTTTCAGGAAACGCCATACACTTCTCCAGGGTGGCTGCTGGCAATTTACATCCTGCCAATCAGCATAACAAGGCTCTCTGTTCTCCATATCCTGTCCTACCTTTCTGGATTTTACACTTTTTTCAGATGGCCCTTTTGCCCGGGGGGGCAGTGAGATTTCATTGTAGTGCAGATTTCCTTTACAGGCTTGCTTGGTTGGCCAAAAAGGGCGTATGCGTTTTTTCCTGAATATATTCAGGAAAAAACGCATACGCCCTTTTTGGCCAAGTGCATCATTGTCGACGTTGTGCCTCTTTTCCTATGCTTTCAGGGCAATTCCAGTCTACCCCCTGCCATCGTTTTCCTGAAATTCAGCCCCGCTTTCAAGTCCCATTCGCAGGCTTACTTCAATATATTTTTGGAGGATAGCTGTCATATATAACTCTGCAGGTTTGTGAAGTACAGTGCCCCTGAGCTCCTTTCTTCAACTCGCTTTCGTGTGAGCTGGGCACAAAACCGCAGGATTGCTTCAGGCCCTAATCTGTTTCCAACAGGGCACACTGAGCCTTTGTTTAATTCCTCTTCCTGGTGGGCAATGAGCGTTACATTTGCCCGTGCAGACACCTACAGCTAGTCTCTCATTGGTTCTCCCTATTCCTGTTCATCTTGCACAGAAATTGCAAGCTGTGCCAAACAGGAGGTTAAAGGCACTGACTCTCCAAGCGGGGAGAGTGTTAGTAAAGCATCTGGAATGGTGAACCCGAGGACAAGGAAACGAAAACTGAGATGCATTTTAAATCGTTTCCCAATCACACGGTGGACGATACTCTGGGTTTCCCATGCATGTTTTAGCTGGAGGAAGAATCCCTTGAACCTGGAGAGTTGGGACCCATGGAATGGGTACCATGCAGTATGACTTCAAAGGGTCTGCATTTGCTCACCGAAACTCACCAATGCTATCAGCCTGAAGTGTCCAGCCTTATGTCTCAACCAGCTCTGGGTGTAGATGTGGTCAATCCCGGTTGCATCACATGCCCTGAGTGAATTATTTAAGAATTGCTCTCTATTTCACTGTCTTTGTGTTTTGTTTTCGAAATTTATTTTGATAATGGGATTTATCGGATTTTCACTGCTGCGTTTCGGCCGCTGTACACACGCTTGATTCTCTTACGGAGACATATATATCCATGGGTTTTAAGATTCTTCCTAGTCAGGTATATTCCTAGGCGTTGAATATGTGGTGTTGGGTCCATTTCGTTGAGCAAGGAGTAGGTCTTGTCTATTACATATTTGGCTTATGGAAAGTTATCTGTGCTAATTTCAGTCTCTGGTTTTATGCAGCACCCCAAGGCACCTTTCCCCATAAGCAAGCACTAGTTGGTTTTCTAAATTTGAGACCTGTTCTTTTTTGTAATTCAGTTCATGTGTAGTCAAGTTTACATTCCGTGTATTAGTGATATCTTATGATGTTTCTTTTTCTGTGTGACGTAGTTCACGTAGAATCACCGTACCTGCATCCACTCACTATGCCGCTACGGGCCTGATGACAGATTTCATTGCTGAGTGATATTGCATTGTACGTACGTGCCACAACTTCTTTATCCATTTTTTGCTTTCTGGGATATTTACCTGATACTGTAGACGAGCTTCTTGTGAACACAGCCGTCCCAAATATTGGGGTGGCTGTCTGTTTTTGATTTTAATTTCCGTAAGCTATAGGACCATAATTGGAAGTGCCATAGGCTGTGTTGCTTTGTTTCTTACGTGTTTCAGGAAACACCATACACTTCTCCAGGGTGGCTGCTGGCAATTTACATCCTGCCAATCAGCATAACAAGGCTCCCTGTTCTCCATATCCTGTCCTACCTTTCTGGATTTTACACTTTTTTCAGATGGCCCTTTTGCCCGGGGGGGCAGTGAGATTTCATTGTAGTGCAGATTTCCTTTACAGGCTTGCTTGGTTGGCCAAAAAGGGCGTATGCGTTTTTTCCTGAATATATTCAGGAAAAAACGCATACGCCCTTTTTGGCCAAGTGCATCATTGTCGACGTTCTGCCTCTTTTCCTATGCTTACAGGGCAATTCCAGTCTACCACCTGCAATCGTTTTCCTGAAATTCTGCCCCGCTTTCAAGTCCCCTTCGCAGGCTTACTTCAATATATTTTTGGAGGATAGCTGTCATTTATAACTCTGCAGGTTTGTGAATTACAGTGCCCCTGAGCTCCTTTCTTCAACTCACTTTCTTGTGAGCTGGGCACAAAACCGCAGGATTGCTTCAGGCCCTAATCTGTTTCCGGCAGGGCACGCTGAGCCTTTGGTTAATTCCTCTTCCTGGTGGGAAATGAGCGTTACATTTGCCCGTGCAGACACCTACAGCTAGTCTCTCATTGGTTCTCCCTATTCCTGTTCATCTTGCACAGAAATTGCAAGCTGTGTCAAACAGGAGGTTAAAGGCACTGACTCTCCAAGCGGGAAGAGTTTTAGTAAAGCATCTGGAATGGTGAACCCGAGGACCAGGATACGAAAACTGAGATGCATTTTAAATCGTTTCCCAATCACACGGTGGACGATACTCTGGGTTTCCCATGCATGTTTTAGCTGGAGGAAGAATGCCTTGAACCTTTAGAGTTGGGACCCATGGAATAGGTACCATGCAGTATGACTTCAAAGTGTCTGCATTTGCTCACCGAAACTCACCAGTGCTATCAGCCAGAAGTGTCCAGCCTTATGTCTCAACCAGCTCTGGGTGTAGATGTGGTCAATCCCGGTTGCATCACATGCCCTGAGTGAATTATTTAAGAATTGCTCTCTATTTCACTGTCTTTGTGTTTTGTTTTCGAAATTTATTTTGATAATGGGATTTATCGGATTTTCACTGCTGCGTATCGGCCGCTGTACACATGCTTGATTCTCTTACGGAGACATATATATCCATGGGTTTTAAGATTCTTCCTAGTCAGGTATATTCCTAGGCGTTGAATATGTGGTGTTGGTTCCATTTCGTTGAGCAAGGAGTAGGTCTTGTCTATTACATATTTGGCTTATGGAAAGTTATCTGTGCTAATTTCAGTCTCTGGTTTTATGCAGCACCCCAAGGCACCTTTCCCCATAAGCAAGCACTAGTTGGTTTTCTAAATTTGAGACCCTGTTCTGTTTTGTAATTCAGTTCATGTGTAGTCAAGTTTACATTCCGTGTATTAGTGATATCTTATGATGTTTCTTTTTCTGTGTGACGTAGTTCACGTAGAATCACCGTACCTGCATCCACTCACTATGCCGCTACGGGCCTGATGACACAGATTTCATTGCTGAGTGATATTGCATTGCACGTACGTGCCACAACTTCTTTATCCATTTTTTGCTTTCTGGGATATTTACCTGGTACTGTAGACGAGTTCTTGTGAACACAGCCGTCCCAAACTTTGGGGTGGCTCTCTGTTTTTGATTTTAATTTCCCTAAGGAATAGGACCATAAGTGCAATTGCCATAGGCTGTGTTGCTTTATTTCTTACGTGTTTCAGGAAACACCATACACTTCTCCAGGGTGGCTGTTGGCAATTTACATCCTGCCAATCAGCATAACAAGGCTCCCTCTTCTCCATATCCTGTCCTACCTTTCTGGATTTTACACTTTTTTCAGATGGCCCTCTTGCCCGGGGGGCAGTGAGACTTCATTGTAGTGCAGATTTCCTTTACAGGCTTGCTTGGTTGGCCAAAAAGGGCGTATGCGTTTTTTCCTGAATATATTCAGGAAAAAACGCATACGCCCTTTTTGGCCAAGCGCATCATTGTCGACGTTGTGCCTCTTTTCCTATGCTTTCAGGGCAATTCCAGTCTACCCCCTGCAATCGTTATCCTGAAATTCTGCCCCGCTTTCAAGTCCCCTACGCAGGCTTACTTCAGTATACTTTTGGAAGATAGCTGTCATTTATAACTCTGCAGGTTTGTGAATTACAGTGCCCCTGAGCTCCTTTCTTCAACTCGCTTTCTTGTGAGCTGGGCACAAAACCGCAGGGTTGCTTCAGGCCCTAATCTGTTTCCAGCAGGGCACACTGAGCCTTTGTTTAATTCCTCTTCCTGGTGGGCAATGAGCGTTACATTTGCCCGTGCAGACACCTACAGCTAGTCTCTCATTGGTTCTCCCTATTCCTGTTCATCTTGCACAGAAATTGCAAGCTGTGCCAAAGAGGAGGTTAAAGGCACTGACTCTCCAAGCGGGGAGAGTGTTAGTAAAGCATCTGGAATGGTGAACCCGAGGACCAGGAAACGAAAACTGAGATGCATTTTAAATCATTTCCCAATCACACGGTGGACGATACTCTGGGTTTCCCATGCATGTTTTAGCTGGAGGAAGAATCCCTTAAACCTGGAGATTTGGGACCCATGGAATGGGTACCATGCAGTATGACTTCAAAGGGTCTGCATTTGCTCACCGAAACTCACCAATGCTATCAGCCTGAAGTGTCCAGCCTTATGTCTCAACCAGCTCTGGGTGTAGATGTGGTCAATCCCGGTTGCATCACATGCCCTGAGTGAATTATTTAAGAATTGCTCTCTATTTCACTGTCTTTGTGTTTTGTTTTAGAAATTTATTTTGATAATGGGATTTATCGGATTTTCACTGCTGCATTTCCGCCGCTGTACACACGCTTGATTCTCTTACGGAGACATATATATCCATGGGTTTTAAGATTCTTCCTAGTCAGGTATATTCCTAGGCGTTGAATATGTGGTGTTGAGTCCATTTCGTTGAGCAAGGAGTAGGTCTTGTCTATTACATATTTGGCTTATGGAATGTTATCTGTGCTAATTTCAGTCTCTGGTTTTATGCAGCACCCCAACGCACCTTTCCCCATAAGCAAGCACTAGTTGGTTTTCTAAATTTGAGACCCTGTTCTGTTTTGTAATTCACTTCATGTGTAGTCAAGTTTACATTCCGTGTATTAGTGATATCTTATGATGTTTCTTTTTCTGTGTGACGTAGTTCACGTAGAATCACCGTACCTGCATCCACTCACTATGCCGCTACAGGCCTGATGACACAGATTTCATTGCTGAGTGATATTGCATTGTACGTACGTGCCACAACTTCTTTATCCATTTTTTGCTTTCTGTGATATTTACCTGATACTGTAGACGAGCTTCTTGTGAACACAGCCGTCCCAAATATTGGGGTGGCTGTCTGTTTTTGATTTTAATTTCCGTAAGCTATAGGACCATAAGTGGAAGTGCCATAGGCTGTGTTGCTTTGTTTCTTACGTGTTTCAGGAAACACCATACACTTCTCCAGGGTGGCTGCTGGCAATTTACATCCTGCCAATCAGCATAACAAGGCTCCCTGTTCTCCATATCCTGTCCTACCTTTCTGGATTTTACACTTTTTTCAGATGGCCCTTTTGCCCGGGGGGGCAGTGAGATTTCATTGTAGTGCAGATTTCCTTTACAGGCTTGCTTGGTTGGCCAAAAAGGGCGTATGCGTTTTTTCCTGAATATATTCAGGAAAAAACGCATACGCCCTTTTTGGCCAAGTGCATCATTGTCGACGTTCTGCCTCTTTTCCTATGCTTACAGGGCAATTCCAGTCTACCACCTGCAATCGTTTTCCTGAAATTCTGCCCCGCTTTCAAGTCCCCTTCGCAGGCTTACTTCAATATATTTTTGGAGGATAGCTGTCATTTATAACTCTGCAGGTTTGTGAATTACAGTGCCCCTGAGCTCCTTTCTTCAACTCGCTTTCTTGTGAGCTGGGCACAAAACCGCAGGATTGCTTCAGGCCTTAATCTGTTTCCGGCAGGGCACGCTGAGCCTTTGGTTAATTCCTCTTCATGGTGGGCAATGAGCGTTACTTTTGCCCGTGCAGACACCTACAGCTAGTCTCTCATTGGTTCTCCCTATTCCTGTTCATCTTGCACAGAAATGGCAAGCTGTGCCAAACAGGAGGTTAAAGGCACTGACTCTCCAAGCGGGGAGAGTGTTAGTAAAGCATCTGGAAGGGTGAACACGAGGACCAGGATACGAAAACTGAGATGCATTTTAAATCGTTTCCCAATCACACGGTGGACAATACTCTGGGTTTCCCATGCATGTTTTAGCTGGAGGAAGAATGCCTTGAACCTGGAGAGTTGGGACCCATGGAATGGGTACCATGCAGTATGACTTCAAAGGGTCTGCATTTGCTCACCGAAACTCACCAGTGCTATCAGCCTGAAGTGTCCAGCCTTATGTCTCAACCAGCTCTGGGTGTAGATGTGGTCAATCCCGGTTGCATCACATGCCCTGAGTGAATTATTTAAGAATTGCTCTCTATTTCACTGTCTTTGTGTTTTGTTTTCGAAATTTATTTTGATAATGGGATTTATCGGATTTTCACTGCTGCATTTCCGCCGCTGTACACACGCTTGATTCTCTTACGGAGACATATATATCCATGGGTTTTAAGATTCTTCCTAGTCAGGTATATTCCTAGGCGTTGAATATGTGGTGTTGAGTCCATTTCGTTGAGCAAGGAGTAGGTCTTGTCTATTACATATTTGGCTTATGGAATGTTATCTGTGCTAATTTCAGTCTCTGGTTTTATGCAGCACCCCAAGGCACCTTTCCCCATAAGCAAGCACTAGTTGGTTTTCTAAATTTGAGACCCTGTTCTTTTTTGTAATTCAGTTCATGTGTAGTCAAGATTACATTCCGTGTATTAGTGATATCTTATGATGTTTTTTTTTCTGTGTGACGTAGTTCACGTAGAATTACCGTACCTGCATCCACTCACTATGCCGCTACGGGCCTGATGACACAGATTTCATTGCTGAGTGATATTGCATTGTACGTACGTGCCACAACTTCTTTATCCATTTTTTGCTTTCTGTGATATTTACCTGATACTGTAGACGAGCTTCTTGTGAACACAGCCGTCCCAAATATTGGGGTGGCTGTCTGTTTTTGATTTTAATTTCCGTAAGCTATAGGACCATAAGTGGAAGTGCCATAGGCTGTGTTGCTTTGTTTCTTACGTGTTTCAGGAAACACCATACACTTCTCCAGGGTGGCTGCTGGCAATTTACATCCTGCCAATCAGCATAACAAGGCTCCCTGTTCTCCATATCCTGTCCTACCTTTCTGGATTTTACACTTTTTTCAGATGGCCCTTTTGCCCGGGGGGGCAGTGAGATTTCATTGTAGTGCAGATTTCCTTTACAGGCTTGCTTGGTTGGCCAAAAAGGGCGTATGCGTTTTTTCCTGAATATATTCAGGAAAAAACGCATACGCCCTTTTTGGCCAAGTGCATCATTGTCGACGTTCTGCCTCTTTTCCTATGCTTACAGGGCAATTCCAGTCTACCACCTGCAATCGTTTTCCTGAAATTCTGCCCCGCTTTCAAGTCCCCTTCGCAGGCTTACTTCAATATATTTTTGGAGGATAGCTGTCATTTATAACTCTGCAGGTTTGTGAAGTACAGTGCCCCTGAGCTCCTTTCTTCAACTCGCTTTCTTGTGAGCTGGGCACAAAACCGCAGGATTGCTTCAGGCCCTAATCTGTTTCCGGCAGGGCACGCTGAGCCTTTGGTTAATTCCTCTTCCTGGTGGGAAATGAGCGTTACATTTGCCCGTGCAGACACCTACAGCTAGTCTCTCATTGGTTCTCCCTATTCCTGTTCATCTTGCACAGAAATTGCAAGCTGTGCCAAACAGGAGGTTAAAGGCACTGACTCTCCAAGCGGGAAGAGTTTTAGTAAAGCATCTGGAATGGTGAACCCGAGGACCAGGATACGAAAACTGAGATGCATTTTAAATCGTTTCCCAATCACACGGTGGACGATACTCTGGGTTTCCCATGCATGTTTTAGCTGGAGGAAGAATGCCTTGAACCTGGAGAGTTGGGACCCATTGAATAGGTACCATGCAGTATGACTTCAAAGTGTCTGCATTTGCTCACCGAAACTCACCAGTGCTATCAGCCAGAAGTGTCCAGCCTTATGTCTCAATCAGCTCTGGGTGTAGATGTGGTCAATCCCGGTTGCATCACATGCCCTGAGTGAATTATTTAAGAATTGCTCTCTATTTCACTGTCTTTGTGTTTTGTTTTCGAAATTTATTTTGATAATGGGATTTATCGGATTTTCACTGCTGCGTATCGGCCGCTGTACACATGCTTGATTCTCTTACGGAGACATATATATCCATGGGTTTTAAGATTCTTCCTAGTCAGGTATATTCCTAGGCGTTGAATATGTGGTGTTGGTTCCATTTCGTTGAGCAAGGAGTAGGTCTTGTCTATTACATATTTGGCTTATGGAAAGTTATGTGTGCTAATTTCAGTCTCTGGTTTTATGCAGCACCCCAAGGCACCTTTCCCCATAAGCAAGCACTAGTTGGTTTTCTAAATTTGAGACCCTGTTCTGTTTTGTAATTCAGTTCATGTGTAGTCAAGTTTACATTCCGTGTATTAGTGATATCTTATGATGTTTCTTTTTCTGTGTGACGTAGTTCACGTAGAATCACCGTACCTGCATCCACTCACTATGCCGCTACGGGCCTGATGACACAGATTTCATTGCTGAGTGATATTGCATTGCACGTACGTGCCACAACTTCTTTATCCATTTTTTGCTTTCTGGGATATTTACCTGATACTGTAGACGAGTTCTTGTGAACACAGCCGTCCCAAACTTTGGGGTGGCTCTCTGTTTTTGATTTTAATTTCCCTAAGGAATAGGACCATAAGTGCAATTGCCATAGGCTGTGTTGCTTTATTTCTTACGTGTTTCAGGAAACACCATACACTTCTCCAGGGTGGCTGTTGGCAATTTACATCCTGCCAATCAGCATAACAAGGCTCCCTCTTCTCCATATCCTGTCCTACCTTTCTGGATTTTACACTTTTTTCAGATGGCCCTCTTGCCCGGGGGGCAGTGAGACTTCATTGTAGTGCAGATTTCCTTTACAGGCTTGCTTGGTTGGCCAAAAAGGGCGTATGCGTTTTTTCCTGAATATATTCAGGAAAAAACGCATACGCCCTTTTTGGCCAAGCGCATCATTGTCGACGTTGTGCCTCTTTTCCTATGCTTTCAGGGCAATTCCAGTCTACCCCCTGCAATCGTTTTCCTGAAATTCTGCCCCGCTTTCAAGTCCCCTACGCAGGCTTACTTCAGTATACTTTTGGAAGATAGCTGTCATTTATAACTCTGCAGGTTTGTGAATTACAGTGCCCCTGAGCTCCTTTCTTCAACTCGCTTTCTTGTGAGCTGGGCACAAAACCGCAGGATTGCTTCAGGCCCTAATCTGTTTCCAGCAGGGCACACTGAGCCTTTGTTTAATTCCTCTTCCTGGTGGGCAATGAGCGTTACATTTGCCCGTGCAGACACCTACAGCTAGTCTCTCATTGGTTCTCCTCATTCCTGTTCATCTTGCACAGAAATTGCAAGCTGTGCCAAAGAGGAGGTTAAAGGCACTGACTCTCCAAGCGGGGAGAGTGTTAGTAAAGCATCTGGAATTGTGAACCCGAGGACCAGGAAACGAAAACTGAGATGCATTTTAAATCATTTCTCAATCACACGGTGGACGATACTCTGGGTTTCCCATGCATGTTTTAGCTGGAGGAAGAATCCCTTAAACCTGGAGATTTGGGACCCATGGAATGGGTACCATGCAGTATGACTTCAAAGGGTCTGCATTTGCTCACCGAAACTCACCAATGCTATCAGCCTGAAGTGTCCAGCCTTATGTCTCAACCAGCTCTGGGTGTAGATGTGGTCAATCCCGGTTGCATCACATGCCCTGAGTGAATTATTTAAGAATTGCTCTCTATTTCACTGTCTTTGTGTTTTGTTTTAGAAATTTATTTTGATAATGGGATTTATCGGATTTTCACTGCTGCGTTTCGGCCGCTGTACACACGCTTGATTCTCTTATGGAGACATATAAATCCATGGGTTTTAAGATTCTTCCTAGTCAGGTATATTCCTAGGCGTTGAACATGTGGTGTTGAGTCCATTTCGTTGAGCAAGGAGTAGGTCTTATCTATTACATATTTGGCTTATGGAAAGTTATCTGTGCTAATTTCAGTCTCCGGTTTTATGCAGCACCCCAACGCACCTTACCCCATAAGCAAGCACTAGTTGGTTTTCTAAATTTGAGACCCTGTTCTGTTTTGTAATTCAGTTCATGTGTAGTCAAGTTTACATTCCGTGTATTAGTGATATCTTATGATGTTTCTTTTTCTGTGTGACGTAGTTCACGTAGAATCACCGTACCTGCATCCACTCACTATGCCGCTACGGGCCTGATGACACAGATTTCATTGCTGAGTGATATTGCATTGCACGTACGTGCCACAACTTCTTTATCCATTTTTTGCTTTCTGGGATATTTACCTGGTACTGTAGACGAGCTTCTTGTGAACACAGCCGTCCCAAACATTGGGGTGGCTGTCTGTTTTTGATTTTAATTTCCGTAAGCTATAGGACCATAAGTGGAAGTGCCATAGGCTGTGTTGCTTTGTTTCTTATGGGTTTCAGGAAACACCATACACTTCTCCAGGGTGGCTGTTGGCAATTTACATCCTGCCAATCAGCATAACAAGGCTCCCTGTTCTCCATATCCTGTCCTACCTTTCTGGATTTTACACTTTTTTCAGATGGCCCTTTTGCCCATGGGGCAGTTAGACTTCATTGTAGTGCAGATTTCCTTTACAGGCTTGCTTGGTTTGAGAAAAAGGGCGTATGCGTTTTTTCCTGAATATATTCAGGAAAAAATGCATACGCACTTTTTGGCCAAGTGCACCATTGTCGATGTTCTGCCTCTTTTCCTATGCTTTCTTGGCAATTCCAGTCTACCCCCTGCAATCGTTTTCCTGAAATTCTGCCCCGCATTCAAGTCCCCTTCGCAGGCTTACTTCAATATATTTTTGGAGGATAGCTGTCATTTATAACTCTGCAGGTTTGTGAATTACAGTGTCCCTGAGCTCCTTTCTTCAACTCGCTTTCTTGTGAGCTGGGCACAAAACCACAGGATTGCTTCAGGCCCTAATCTGTTTCCGGCAGGGCATGCTGAGCCTTTGGTTAATTCCTCTTCCTGGTGGGAAATGAGCCTTACATTTGCCCGTGCAGATACCTATAGCTAGTCTCTCATTGGTTCTCCCTATTCCTGTTCATCTTGCACAGAAATTGCAAGCTGTGCCAAACAGGAGGTTAAAGGCACTGACTCTCCAAGCGGGGAGAGTGTTAGTAAACCGTCTGGAATGGTGAACCCCAGGACCAGGATACGAAAACTGAGATACATTTTAAATCGTTTCCTAATCACATGGTGGACTATACTCGGCGTTTCCCACGCATGTTTTAGCTGAAGAAATAATCCCTTGAACCTGAAGAGTTGGGACCCTTGGAATGGGTACCATGCAGTATGACTTCAAAGGATCTGCATTTGTTCACCGAAACTCACCAATGCTATCAGTCTGAAGTGTCCAGCCTTATGTCTCAACCAGCTCTGGGTGTAGATGTGGTAAATCCAGGTTGCATCACATGCCCTGAGTGAATTATTTAAGAATTGCTACCTATTTCACTGTCATTTTGTTTTGTTTTTGAAATTTATTTTAATAATGGGAGTTATCGGATTTTCACTGCTTCGTTTATGCCGCTGTACACGCGCTTGATTCTCTTACGGAGACATATAAGTCCATGGGTTTTAAGATTCTTACTAATCCGGTATATTCTTAGGCATTGAATATGGCGTGTTGAGTCCATTTCGTTGAGCAAGGAGTAGATCTTGACTATTACATATTTGGCTTATGGAATGGTATCTGTGCTAATTTCAATCTCTGGTTTTATGCAGCACCCCAACTCACCTTTCCCCTTAAGGAAGCATAAGTTGGTTTTTTTAATTTGAAACCCTCTTCTCTTTTGTAATTCAGTTCATGTGTAGCCATGTTAACATTCCATGTATTAGTGATATCTTATGTCTTTTTCTTTTTGAATTATGTGACTTCGAATGATCACACGTAACTCCTCTGGAGTTGTTATAACTGGCCATGTTTCATTGATTTCCAGGCTGAGTAATATTCCACTCTACATAAGCACCACATCTCTGTCCGTTTTTTCTCTGCAGATACATTTAAGTTATATCCTAGTCGAGGATCTTTTAAACAGAGAGGTGGTACACATTGGGGTGCCTGTGTCCTCTCGATTTTTGTTTTTCCCAAGATATACGTCCATGAGTGCAAGTGCCCTGTGCTCGGTAGCTCATTTTTTAGATGCTTTAGTAAACACAATAGACTTATCCAGAGTGACCGTTGGCAATATACATTTCCACTATAAGACTCACAGGGCTCCCTTTTCTCCTTGCCCTGTCCTGCATTTCTGGTGTTTACACTTTATGAGGACGGCTCTTCTGACTGATGCAAAGTGATATGTTTTGTAGTATTGATTTCCAGTGCCCACCTGTTTGGTTGGCTAAAAAAGTGTATGCCCTTTTCTTGAATATATACAGAAAAAGACGCATACACCCTTTTTGGCCAACTGCAATGTTGGCAATGTTCAGCCCCTTTTCTTGTGCTTAATGGCGAGTCCTTTCTACCTCTTCCAATCCCTTTCCTGCCATTCTCCGTTGCTTACAAGTCCTTTTCTCTGACTTTCCTCAAGACATTTTTCAGTGATAGATAGTTTCAATTCTGCAGTTTCGTGAATTTTAGTGCCCCTGAGTTCCATTTTCCAACTTGTGTTTATGGGAACTGGCCACAAAGCATCAGGATTCCTCAAGCCCTATTCTGTTTCCATGGGCAACCCTAGCCTTTGGTCAATTCGTCTTCCTGATTGGAAATTAGAGTGGCATGTGCCTGTCCGAACACCTAGGACTTGTCTCTCATTGTTCCTCCTCCTTCTGCTTCATCCTCTGGACAAATTCCAAACTGTATGCAACAGGATGTTGACAGTGCTGACATCTCCAAGTGGGGAGACTGTTAGTAAAGACGCTGGAGTGGTGAACCCTAGCACCAAGAGATGAGGAGATGAGATGCCTTTTCCAAACTTTTCCCGATCAGACGGTATACCATCCTCTGGGTGTGACAGGCATGTTTTAGGTGTAGGAAGGGTCCCATTCATGTGAGGAGAACACCAGGGGATTTTAAATATCAGTGTCTCTCCGCAACCCAAACTGGGGAATTTTTTAAGCTACGGCTACACATATGTTCATTAAGGGCCTTGGGAAGTAGGCAGAGTCCAAATTTTAGATGATTGAAGTCTTCAGGGTCAGAAGCACTCACCACTGTCTTCCCTTAGATTCCATTTTTACTGTCATTGATGGATGATGTCAATAAAAATATCTATTCTTTTTCAGATCATTTCCCCTTATAGGTTATTGCAAAATATTGAGTGTAGTTCCCTGTGCTATACAGTAGTTCCTTGCTGATGATTTCATACATAGCAGTGTGTATGTGTTAATCCCAAACTGTTAATTTATCCCTCCTCCTACCATTTCCCTTTGGTAATAATAAATTATAAGATTTTATGCTTCTCAGAAATGGGGGAGCTGAAAGAGAGGTATCATTTTCAATGCAAAAGCATTTAAAACAAGATTGAAGCTTTAACCAAGATTATTAGATGTACATCCTTGGAAAGAAATCACTTTGTTTCTCTAATATTGACCTGACAAAGAAGACAAACCTTTTCACTGAACTTGCTTATAAGAAAGTGATGGAAATATCAAATGGAAGTGTTAGAAACATCTTATTTTACCCGAGCCTTATACACTGTTCTATGTTAATTACAGTTTGGCTCACACATCTGTTCATTGAAGTTACAATGTTCTCAATTTCTGTTACTGATCCTCCAGAGTGGACGCCAACAAGTGTCCCCCTGCCCAGTGTCATTGGAGCCAATAGATCGAGACTGAGTTTGGTTCAAAAGCAAAGGAAACTTTATATTTTGATCAGAGAATGGAGAGGTGCTACCCTGTGGGCTGTGGGCTGGGCTGCTGTGTAGAGATCCTGTCAGAGTCACTGGGAGGGA
Organism: Phocoena phocoena; assembly: GCF_963924675.1. NCBI lineage: Eukaryota > Metazoa > Chordata > Mammalia > Artiodactyla > Phocoenidae > Phocoena > Phocoena phocoena. Next base: position 270,739 of record NW_027077620.1, read on the forward strand.
GGGGGCTGAGCTCTCGAGGACCTGGTTGGCTGCAGCTCAGGCTCTATGTCACGGAGTCTGAACTGGGCCCCAGGAGCTGAAGTGTCATCGAGCCATTCTGCTCTAGGAAATCTGGTCTGAAGTGCCGGGTGTGGAACCTCTGTATGCGGGACACTAGGAGCACCTGAAATTAGACAAAGCACAAAGGATAAAAATGGTTAGACTTTATTTTATTGCCCAGATTCTATTTTTATCTCCCAGGCATTTTTAAGGGGCTTTGCCTGGGACAAACTTCTCTTCTGCCTTTTGTCCCTTTCCTCATTCTTGGAGTGCTGCGGGTGCAGACCCTTCTTCTGTAACTGCTGAGTGCTGAGTTAGGAGGCTTCATACCCGTGGGCGAGGGTCAGAACTTCTCCCCAGCAGCCTCCAGGTGACGTTGATTGTCCCCAGGCCTCCTGCCTCCCTGCTCGTCCACCTGAGCACCAGTATTGGAAGTGTTATAGATTCTAATGACCTTTAAGGGTCCAGAAAGGAGATGTGCAGTGGCGCTGTGAGGTCCAGTTTCACTCTGCCCCACATTTGTTCGGCCACCTTAGGCTGACCGTTTCTGCCAGCCTAGATGCTCTGACTGACCGTTTCTGCCAGCCTAGATGCTCTGACCAACAGTCTGCGCTTTCTTCCATTAGGCCCCTGAATTAACGTAAAAACAGCACCAGGTGTCAGGATCCTGCCCGCTCAGCTCCCAGACAGTCCAGGGTCAGTGGTGATGAAGGATCATGATGGTCACTGAGTCAAGAGCCTTTGGAAGTAAACAGGAGTCCAGCCGGTCTTATTGGCCACCATCATCAGGGTGTCTGTAGGCTTTTCTATGGTGACAGCATGATATACGGTTCCCCCGCCAAGATTATTAGCTCCCCTCTGGGTACAGTAAGTACTGCAAGCAGTAGTCTACTCTTTTGGGACACACTCTTGTTGTTTTATGAGAGAAACTCCAGGTCAAGTGATGGTCACACGGGTCGTCATGGTGCCCCTTTGCCCCCGGTTATCTCTCTGGAGGTTAGAGTTGGAGGGCCTCCTCAATCGAGGTCAGTGTGCCCACGGAGCAAACCCTGCAACTTCAGGGCATGGTTGGGGGTTAGGATCACCACGTGGGGTCCGTTTCCCTTAGAAGGGAGGTGGCCTTTTGGGCTGCTGATTTCCAGGTTTTCAGATACCACCAGTATCTTGGCCAGATGTGGCGGTGGGCCAAGCCCCTTGGTGACCATAGTTTATCCTACCTGGATGGCATTCTTGCATTGTTCCATTTCAAGTGGTCCCAGTTTTTGCACTAATACTCCAATGGCGATTCACCTTTCACCAGGAATGTAAAGGTCAAAGGGTTTAGCTAAATTAGGGAGTTCCAGGGCAAGGGTCTGAATTGACTGCTCTTTCCATTCTTGAAAGGCCACTTCTGGATTCTATTCAAAAGGATCATCATCTTTTCCTTTCAGTGTTTCATATAGAGGCCCAGCTAGTAGACTGTAGTTAGGGATCCAGAGGCAGGAAACCCTGGCTTCCCCAGGAACCCCTAAGCTGTCTTCTAGTTTCAGAAAGGGGTAAGGCTGTAAATTGTTTCTTCCCTTTCCTGGGATGGGCTTCTCCGACCTTCTGTGAGAATGAAGCCCAGGCAGGTCACCGTAGTCTGTGATACTTGAGCTTTTTCGTGGACAACTTCTATCCTTTATTGGCTTGGTAGTTCTGAGGCCTCCTTAGTAGGGCTGGCGATCAGAATGTCGTCTGAATATTGAAGGAGTGTTTCCTTTTCCAGAGGTAGAACTTTTAGGTCTTTAGCTGAGCTTTCCCCAAAGATGGTGTGGGAATTTTTGAACCCTTGGGGCAAGACAGCCTGGAAGTATTGTTTTAGTTGTATGTTGAGTCCTGTCACTCACAAGCCAAAATTTCTTGTGACTCTGGGACTAATGGAATACAAAAGAAGGCATCAGTGAAGACTAATACAGAATACCAAGTCCTGGTGGTTGGTAGAATGACCAGCAGGGTGTAGGATTTAGGAACTACTGGAGGTATATCCTCAGTGGCTTCACTGACTGTCCTGACATCCTTTACCAGGACTCCAGCAGCCCATGGGGCTCTCGAGGTCAGGCCAATCCCAGGATATGGAGCTCACCTGGGCAGGTACCCTACCCCCACCCCAGCCCACGGGGCTCTCGTGTTCAGGCCCCTCCCAGGATATGGGATTCCCTGGGCAGGTCCTCTGCAGTCCATGGGGCTCCCGTGGTCAGGCCCCTCCCAGGATACAGAGCTACCCTTGCAGGTACCTTGGCAGGGCTGGGCACACAGGAACCGTGCACATAGCCCTCATTGCAGAGCACTCCCAGCTCACCTGTCGCTCAGATCTGACACAGAGCACCTCAGAGCAGGACTTGAACTAACAAACAGCAGCTCTGACAGGTCTGTGACCCTGGGCATCACTCTGTGCGGCCTCCTCCACCTGGTCTTCCAGAGACTTCCACTGCACCCGGGGCACCAGGCCTCTGTCTCCAACCACCACCCACCCCTCCTCTCCCTGACTCCTGGGTTCCTCTCATTAGGAGAGGGTTTTCTTGAAGTTGTCTCCCACTCATGGGCCAGATAATATAATTAGAAAACAAGCCAGAGCTGCAGCCCCTTGTCTATCCTGACTCTCAGGAGCCCACACCTGTTCCTTGGACCTGGCCAATTCAGCAAGTTCCATTTTCAGCAACTGTGAGCCCCTGAGGGGTGATTATTGGCTGGCTTGGGAAGCCTGACCGTGCCGGCCAGCCCTCCCCAGGTGTGCCTGGGTTGAGATCAATATAAACACCGCTCCAGGCAGCAAGAGCCCCTGCAGCTGTGCCTGACGCCATTTTCTCTGCCCTGTCAGCAGTCTCGGGGCTGGGCTGGTGGGAGGGAGTGAGAGGCCACGGCTTTGTGGGTGTCCCAGTGTGAGTGGGGCTCTGCTGGACTTTCTGCAGCAGTTGCCAAGATCCTACCTGCTAAAGCAGAGGATGTGTCACCCACACCTGCCGCTGGAATTTCTCCCTGGGCACAGGTGAGGAAGGAAGAAAGCAGTGGGGGCCGGGACAGCAGGGGTATCTCAGGCAGGGAAATGGAGAGCTTCCAGAAGAGCACCCAGGGCCAGGACCATCCTGGCTGGCCTGCAGGCACCAAGTCGGCTGGCATGCTGTCCCTCATGTGGCTCCATGGCCCTTCCTCTAGGTTTTCAAGTCCTTGTACATATTCAGGTGTTTAGCCTTGGAAGGGTGGGAACATTTCAGCAGCAGCTGGCCTGGGGCTCGGCCCACGTTTACTCACAGATACCTCGGCACGGTCCCCCAGCTTTGCAGTGAGGACGCTTGTTGCGAGGAGCATGCTGGCTGAATGGGAGATGATTCCCCACCACTGACCAACTTCAGAATTGTTTGCAATTGGAGCAAGTGCCCTGAAACGGTTTTCCTCTGTGTAACTGGTGGGTTCTGTTCTTTTTTATCTTTTTTTCGTTTTTGGTTCAAGGTAGATTTTATTCCTCTTTTGTGTATTTACAGATATAAGCATGGAAATAATTTATTCATATAAATACATGTATGTGAAGGGAAGAATATTTTTTCTGTTTTACTTTTTTTAATTTTATTTTTTTATTTTGAATTTAATTTTATATTTTTATACAGCAGGTTGTTTTTGGTTATCTACTTTATACATATAAACGTATACATACCAATCCCAATATCTCAACTCCTCCCACCACCAACCCCAACAGCTTTCCCCCCTTGTTGTCCATACGTTTGTTGTATACATGTATTGCTCTATTTCTGCCTTGCAAAACGGTTCATCTGTACAATTTTTCTAGGTTCCACATATATGCATTAATATACAAGATTTGTTTTTCTCTTTCTGACTTACTTCACTCTGTATGACAGTCTCTAGATCCATCAACGTCTCTACAAATGTCCCAATTTCATTCCTTTTTATGGCTTAGTAATATTCCATTTTATATATGTACCACATCTTTATGCATTCGTCTGTCTGTGGGCATTTAGGTTGCTTCCATTTCCTGGATAGTGTAAATAGTGATGCAATGAACATTGTGGTGAATGTCTCTTTTTGATTTATGGTTTTGTCTGGGTGTATGCCCAGTAGAGGGATTGCTGTATCATATGGTAATTCTATTCTTAGTTTTATAAGAAACTCCATAATGTTCTCCACAGTGACTGTATCAATTTACGTTCCCAACAATAGTGGAAGAGGATTCCTTATCTCCACACCGTTTCCAGCATTTGTTGTTTGTAGATTTTCTGATGATGCCCATTCTAATAGGTGTGAGGTGATACACCATGGATGAGTCTATTTCGTTGAGCAAAGAGTAGGTCTTGTTTATTACGTATTTGGCTTATGGAATGGTATGTGTGCTAATTTCAATCTGTTTTTATACAGCAGCCCAACTCAACTTTCCCCTTAAGCAAGCATAAGGTTTTTATCTAAATGTGAGACTCTGTTCGGTTTTGTAATTCAGTTTATGTGTAGCCAAGTTTACACTCCATTAGTGATATCTTATGATAATTATCTTTCTTTGTGTGACATATTTCTCTTAGAATCATCATAATTAAATCCACTCAATTTGCTGCTACAGGCCTGATGACATTGATTTCACTGCTGAGTGATATTCCGTTGTACGTAAGTAGCACAACTTCTTTATCCATTTTTTTCTTTCTGGGATATTTAATTTGTACTGGACTCGAGGTTCTTGTAAACACAGCAGCCCTAAATTTTGTGTTGGCTGTGTCTTGTTGATTTTAATTTTCCTAAGCTATAGGGCCAAAAGTGGAAGTGCCCTAGGCTCTGTAGCTTTGTTTTTTAGATGTTTCAGGATACACCATGAACATCTCCAGAGTGTCTGTTGGCAATTTACATCCCGCCCATCAGCATAACACGGCTCCCTGTTCTCCATGGCCTGTCCTGTGTTTCTGGTTTTTACACTTTATTCAGATGGCCTTTTTGACGAATGGGAAATGTGACTTCATTGTAGTGTGGATTTCCATTGCTGGAGTGCTTGGTTGGCCAAAATGTTCATATGCGTTTTTTCCTGAATATATTCAGGAAAAATGTATACGCACTTTTTGTCCATGTGCATCACTGTCAAAGATCTGCCGCTTTTCATATGCTTTAAATGCAATTCCAATCTACCTCTTGAAATATGATTCCTGCAATTCTGCCTCGTTTTCAAGTCCTCTTTGCAGACTTACTTCGATATATTTTTGCCAATAGCTGTCATTTATCTCTGCAGGTTTGTGAATTACAGTGCCCCTGAGCTCCTTTCTTAACTCGCTTCCTTGTAAGCTGGCCACAAAACTGCAGGTTTGCTTCAGGCCATAATCAGGGTCCAGCACGGCACTCTGAGCCTTTGGTTAATTCCTCTTCCTGGTGGGAAATTAGAGTTAAATGTGCCCCTCCAGATACCTGCCTCACTCCCAGCCACATGGTGATGTATGTCCTCAGGTTTGAGGCCATATGTGATGGGTTCCTCATCTTTTGATGATGTGGCCCCACTGGTGTGTGGACACTCCTGCCTGGTTCCCATCCCCTTGGTGATGTGGGCCCTCTGGTGAGACTCTGATCCTGGTTGGGTTCCTCACACATCCGTGAGGTGAGCCCTCTTCTCTGAGGTCACTCCTGCCTGGCTGGCACAACCCGCCTTGTTGACTTCGGCACCCTGGTGGCAGTTGGAGCCTGCTGGGAGCCTCCTTCCCGCGGTGATGAGGCCCTCTGGCGTCAGACCCTAATGGCGGGGTTCCCACATTTTCTGATACGTGCTAAGTGGTACGAGGGCACTCCTGCCAGGTTCCCATCCTCATGAGCGTGTGGGCCTTCTGTTCTGAGGTCCTAACGGCTGGGTTGCTCACACTTTCATGATGTGGGCCCTCTGCTGTGAGGTCAATCCTGCCTGGCTGGCGCACGTCGCCTTGGCGATGTGGACCCTCTGGTGGCAGTTGGAGTGTGCTGGGGCCTCCTCCCCTCAGTGATGAGGGCCTTCTGGTGTCAGGCCCTAAGTGCTGGGCTCCACACATTTTCTGATGTGTGCCCAGTGGTGCGAGTCACTCCTGCCAGGTTCCCATCCCCATGGGCATGTGGGACTTCTGTTCTGTGGTCCCAACTGCTGGGTTGCTCACAGTTTCATGATGTGGGCCCTTTGCTGTGTGTTCACTCTGGCCTGTATCCCATAGTGTCAGTGCTCTGGGCCTCCAGCTTGGAGTTTCCAACTTCTCGATTCCTCACCTTTTTTATTCTATGGGCCCTCGGTTGTGCGTCTCCTCCTGCATGCCTCACTCCCAGCCCCTTCGTGATGTGTGTCCCCTTGTTTGAGGCCACATGTGCTGTGTTCCTCACCTTTCTATAATGTGGCCACACTGGTGTGAGGACACTCTTGCCTGGTTCCCATTCCCTTGGTGATGTTGGCCCCACTGCTGTTAGGACAGTCTTGCCTGGTTCCCATCACCTTGGTGATGTTGGCCCTCTGGTGAGAGTCTGATCCTGGTTAGGTTCCTCACCCTTCTGTGAGGTGGGCCCTCTGCTCTGAGGTCACTCCTGCCTGGCTGGCACACCCCGCCTTGGCAACGTCGGCCATATGGTGGCAGTTGGAGCCTGCTGGGAGCCTCCTCCCCTCAGTGATGAGGGCCCTCTGGCCTCAGGCCCTAACTGCTGGGTTCCCACATTTTCTGATTCGTGCTAAGTGGTGCAAGGACACTCCTGCCAGGTTCCCATCCCCATGGGGATGTGAGCCTTCTGCTCTGAGGTCCCAACGGCTGTGTTGCTCACAGTTTCATGATGAGGGCCCTCTGGTGTGAGTTCACTCCTGCCTAGATCCCATAGCCTCGCTGCTCCTGGCTGCCTGCCGGAGGTTCCAACTGTGGGATTCCTCACCTTTTTTATTCTATGGTCCCTCTGTTTTGAGGATCCTCTGGCCTGCCTCACTCCCAGCCCCTTGGTGATGTGTGTCCTCAGGTTTGAGGCCACGTGTGCTGGGTCCCTCAAATTATGGTGATGTAGCCCCACTGGTGTGAGGACACTCCTGCCTGGTTCCCATTCCCTTGGTGATGTTGGCCCTCTGGTGACAGTCTGATCCTTGTTGGGTTCCTCACACTTCTGTGAGGTGGGCTTTCTGCTCTGAGGTCACTCCTGCCTGGTTGGCACACCCCGCCTTGGTGACATCGGCCTTATGGTGGCAGTTAGAGCCTGCTGGGAGCCTCCTCCCCTCGGTGATGAGGGTCCTCTGGCCTCAGGTCCTAACTGCTGGGTTCCCACATTTTCTGATTCGTGGAAGTGGGCCGAGGACACTCCTGTCAGGTTCCCATCCCCATAGGGATGTGGGCCTTCTGCTCTGAGGTCCCATCCGCTGGGTTGCTCACAGTTTCATGATGTGGGACCTCTGCTGTGAGTTTGCTGTGGCCTGGATCCCATAGACTCTGTGCTCTGGGCGGCCTACTGGCCGGTTCCAACTGCTGGATTCCTCACAACTTTTATTCTGTGGGCTCTGTTTTGTGAGGATACTCCTGCTTGCCTCACTCCTAGCCCCTTGGAGATGTGGGTCCCCTGTTTTAGGCCACATGTTCTGGGTTCCTCACCTTTCTATAATGTGGCCACACTGGTGTGAGGACCCTCCTGCCTGGTTCCGATCCCCTTGGTGATGTGGGCCCTCTGGTGAGAGTCTTATCCTGGCTGGTTTCCTCACCCTTCTGTGAGGTAGGCCCTCTGCGGTGAGGTCACTCCTGCCTGGCTGGCACACATCACCTTGGTGACGTGGGCCCTCAGTTGGGAGTTGGTGTCTGCTGCGAGTCTCCGTCCCTCGGTAATGAGGGCCCTCTTGCGTCAGACCCTAACTCCTGGGCTCCCAAAATTTGCAGATGTGCGACCTGTGGTGCGAGTACACTCCTGTCAGGTTCCCAACCCCATGGGAATTTGGGCCTTCTGCTCTGAGGTCCCAACGGCTGGGGTGCTCACAGTTTCATGATGAGGGCCCTCTGATGTGCATTCATTCCGGCCTAGATCCCATAGGCTTGCTGCTCCTGGGCGCCTGCTGGGAGGTTCCAACTGCGGGATTCCTCACCTTTTTTATTCTATGGGCCCTCTGTTTTGAGGCTCCTCCTGCCTGCCTCAATCCCAGCCCCGTTGTGATGTGTGTCCTCTGGTGTGAGACCACGTGTGCTGGGTCCCTCACCTTTCGATGATGTGGCCCCAATGGTGTGAGGACACTCGTGCCTGTTTCCCAGCCCCTTGGTGATGTGGCCCCTCTGGTGAGAGTCTGATCCTGGCTGGGTTCCTTACCGTTCTGTGAGGTGGGCCCTGTGCTCTGAGGTAACTCCTGCCTGGCTTGCTCCCATTGCCTTGGTGACGTCGGCCCTCTGGTGGCAGTTGGATCCTTTTGGAGACTCCTGTCCTCGGTGATGAGGTCCCTCTGGCGTCAGGCTCTAACTGCTGGGCTCCCCAGGTTTTCTGATGTGAGCCCAGTGATGCCAGGACACTCGTGAAATGTTCCCATCCGCATGGCGATATGGGCCTTCTGCTCTGAGGTTCCAACGACTGGGTTGCTCACAGTTTCCTGATGTTAGCTCCCTGGTGTTAGTTCACTCATTCCTAGATCCCATAGCCTCTGTACTCTGGGCCGCCTGCTGGGAAGTTCCAACTGCTGGGTTCCTCACCTTTTTTATTCTTTGGGCCCTGTGTTGGGAGGCTCCTCCTGCCTGTGTCACTCCCAGCCCCTTGGTGATGTAGGTCCTCTGGTTTGTGGCCACATGTGCCAGTTTCCTCATCTTTTAGTGATGTGGCCCCACTGGTGTGAGGACACTCGTGCCTGGTTCCCGTCCCCTTGGTGATATGGGCCCTCTGGTGAGAGTCTGATCCTGGTTGGGTTCCTCACACTTCTTTGAGGTGGGCCGTCTGCTGTGAGGTCACTCCTGCCTGGCTGGCACACCCCGCCTTGGCGACGTGGGCCCTCTTGTGGTAGTTGGAACATGCTGGGAGCCTCCTCCCCTCAGTGATGAGGGCCCTCTGGCGTCAGGCCCTAACTGCTGGGTACCCACATTTTCTGATATGTGCTAAGTGGTGCGAGGACACTCCTGCCATGCTCCCAACACCTTGGGGATGTGGACCTTCTGCTCTGAGGTCCAAATGGCTGGGTTGCTCGCAGTTTCATGATGTGGACCCTCTGCTGTGAGTTTACTGCGGCCTGAATCGCATAGACTTGGTGCTCTTGGCCGCCTGCTGGGAGGTTCCCATTGCTGGATTCCTCAGCTTTTTTATTCTATGGGCCCTGTGTTGTGAGGCTACTCCTGCCTGCCTCATTCCGAGCCCCTTGGAGATGTGGGTCTTCTGGTTTAGGCCACATGTGCTGGGTTCCTCACCTTTCTATGATGTGGCCACACTGGTGTGAAGACTCTCCTGCCTGGTTCTGATCACCTTGGTGATGTGGGCCCTCTGGTGAGAGTCTTATCCTGGCTGTGTTCCTCACCCTTCTGTGAGGTAGGCCCTCTGCGGTGAGGTCACTCCTACCTGGCTGTCACACGTCACCTTGGCGACGTGGGACCTCAGTTGGGTGTTGGTGCCTGATTGGAGTCTCCTCCCCTTGGTAATGAGGGCCCTCTGGCGTCAGGCCCTAACTCCTGGGTTCCCTAAATTCTCTGATGTGTGCCCTGTGGTGCGAGTACACTTCTGACAGGTTCCCAACCCCATGGGAATGTGGGCCTTCTGCTCTGAGATCCCAACGCCTAGGTTGCTCACAGTTTCATGATGACGGCCCTCTGGTGTGAGATCACTCCGGCCTGGATCCCATAGTCTCGCTGCTCCTGGCCGCCTGCTGGGAGGTTCCAACTGCGGGATTCTTCACCTCTTTAATTCTATGGTCCCTCTGTTTGGAGGCTCCTCCTGCCTGCCTCAATCCCAGCTCCCTTGTGATGTGTGTCCTCTGGTTTGAGGCCACGTGTGCTGGGACCCTCACTTTTCGGTGATGTGGCCCCACTAGTGTGAGGACACTCCTGCCTGGTTCCCATTCCCTTGGTGATGTGGGCCCTCTGGTGAGAATCTGATCCTCTTTAGTTCTTCACACTTCTGTGAGGTTGACCCTCTGCTCTGAGGTCACTCCTGCCTGGTTGTCGCACTCCGCATTGGCGACGTCGCCCCTCTGGTAGCAGTCGGAGCTGGCTGGGAGCCACCGCCCCTCGGTGATGAGGGCCCTCTGGCATCAGGCACTAATTGCTGGGCTCCCCACATTTTTTCATGTGTGCCCACTCTTGCGATGACACTCCTGCTTGTTTCCCTTCCCCATGGGGATGTGGGCCTTCTGCTCTGAGGTCACAACGGCTGGGTTGCTTACAGAATCACAATGAGGGCCCTCTGTTGTGAGTTCATGCCGGCCTGGATCTCATAGCCTCAGTGCTCTGGGCCGCCTGCTAGGAAGATCCAACTGCTGGTTTCCACACCTTTTGTATACAATGGGACATGTGTTGTGAGGTTAATCCTGCCTGCCTCACTCCGAAACCCATGGTGATGTGGGTCCTCTGGTTTGAGGCCACATGTGCTGGGTACCTCAACTTTTGATGATGTGGCCCCACGGGTGTGAGGACACTCCTGCCTGGTTCCCATCACCTTGGTGATGTGGGCCCTCTGAGGAGAGTCTGATCCTGGCTGGGTTCCCTACCATTCTGTGAGGTGGGCCCTCTGATGTCAGGTCACTCCTGCCTGGCTAGCTCACATCGCCTTGGCGACGTGGGCCCTCTGTTGGCCACTGGAGCATGCTGGGAGCCTCCTACTCCCGTGAATGATGGCCCTGGAAAAAATGCATATGCCCTTTTTGGCCAAGTGCTTCATTGACGAGGTTCTGCCACTTCTCTTATGCTTTCAGAGCAATTCACGTCTACCTCCTGAAATCGGATTCCAGCAATTCTGCCCCACTTTCAAGTCCTCTTCGCAGCCTTAATTCAATATATTTTTGTACGATTTCTGTCATTTATAAGTCTGCAGGTATGTGAATGACAGTGCCCCTGAGCTCCTTTCCTCAACTCGCTTTCTTGTGAGCTGGCCACAAAACCGCAGGATTGCTTCAGGCCCTAATCTTGTTCCAGCACGGCATGCTGAGCCTTTGGTTAATTCCTTTTCCTGTTGGGAAATGAGTGTTAAAATTGCCCGTGCATACTGGGCATATACCCTGAGAAAACCAAAATTCAAAAAGAGTCATGTACCAAAATGTTCATTGCAGCTCTATTTACAATAGCCCGGAGATGGAAAGAACCTAAGCGCCCATCATCGGACGAATGGATAAAGAAGATGTGGCACATATACACAATGGAATATTACTCAGCCTTAAAAAGAAATGAAACTGAGTTATTTGTAATGAGATGGATAGACCTAGAGTCTGTCATACAGAGTGAAGTAAGTCAGAAAGAAAAAGACAAATAGCGTATGCTAACACATATATATGGAATTTAAAGGAAAAAAATGTCATGAAGAACCTAGGGATAAGACAGGAATAGAGGCGCAGACCTACTGGAGAACGGAATTGAGGATATGGGGAGGGGGAATGGTGAGTTTTGACAGGGCGAGAGAGAGTCATGGACATATACACACTAACAAATGTAGTAAGGTAGATAGCAAGGGGGAAGCAGCCGCAAGGCACAGGGATATTAGCTCGGGGCGTTGGGACAGCCTGGAGGGGTGGAAGGGGGAGAGAGGGAGGGAGGGAGACACAAGAGGGAAGACACAGGGAGCATATGTATATGTATAGCTGATTCACTTTGTTATAAAGCAAAAACTAACACACCATTGTAAAGCAATTATACCCCAATAAAGATGTTAAAACAAATATTTGCCCGTGCACACACCTACAGATAGTCTCCCATTGGTTCTCCTTATTCCTGTTCATCTTGCGCAGAAATTGCAAACAGTGCCAAACAGGAGGTTAAAGGCACTGACTCTCCAAATGGGGAGAGTGTAAGAAAAGGGTCTGGAAGGGTGAACCTGAGTACCAGGGGACGAAAACAGACATGCATGTAAAAAGGTTTCCCAGTCACACGGTGGAGCATACTCTGGGTTTCCCATGCAAATTTTAGCAGAAGGAAGAATCCCTTGACCCTGGAGAGTTGGGAACCATGGAATGGGTACCAGGCAGTATGACATCAAAGGGTCTGCATTTGCTCACTGAACCTCACCAATGCTATCAGCCCAAAGGGTCAAGCCTTATCTCTCACCCAGCTCTGGGTGTAGATGTGGTAAACCAGGTTGCATCACATGCCCTGTGTGAGTTATTTAAGAATTGCTCTCTATTCCACTGTCATTGTGTTTTGTTTTTGAAATTTTTTTTGACACTGGGATTTATCGGATTTTCACTGCTGCGTTAATGCCGCTGTACACACTCTTGATTCTCTTACGGAGACATAAATATCCACGGGTTTTAAGATTCTTCCTAGTCAGGTATATTCCTAGGCATTGAATATGTGGTGTTGAGTCCATTTCGTTGAGCAAGGAGTAGGTCTTGTCTATTACATATTTGGCTTATGGAACAGTATCTGTGCTAATTTCAGTCTCTGGTTTTATGCAGCACTCCAACGCACCTTTCTCCATAAGAAAGCACAAGTTGGTTTTCTAAATTTGAGACTGTTCTGTTTTGTAATTCAGTTCATGTGTAGTCAAGTTTACATACTGTGTATTAGTGATATTTTATGATGTTTCTTTTTATGTGTGACTTATTTCACGTAGAATCACCATACCTGTATCCACTCACTATGCCACTACGGGCCTGATGACACAGATTTCATTGCTGAGTGATATTCCATTGTACGTACGTACCACAACTTCTTTATCCATTGTTTGCTCTCTGAGATATTTACCTGGTACTGTAAACGAGGTTCTTGTGAACAGAGAGGTCCCAAACTTTGAGGTGGCTGGGTGTTTTTGATTTTAATTTCCCTAAGCTGTAGGACCATAAGTGGAAGTGCCATAGGCTGTGTTGCTTTGTTTCTTACGTGTTTCAGGAAACACATAACACTTCTCCAGAATGGCTGTCGGCAATTTACATCATATGCATCAGCATAATAAGGATCCCTGTTTTCCATTGCCTGTCCTCCGTTTCTGGATTTTACAATTTTTTTAAATGGCCCTTTTGCCCTGGGGGGCACTGAGATTTCATTGTAGTGCAGGTTTATTTACAAGCTTCTTGGTTGGCCAAAAAGTGCGTATGCGTTTTTTCCTGAATATATTTAGGGAAAAAAGCATCCGCACTTTTTGGACAAGTGCATCATTATTGACGTTCTGCCTCTTTTCCTATTCTTTAAGTGCAATTCCAGTGTAACCCTTCAATCGTTTTCCTGAATTTCTGCCCCGCTTTCAAGTCCCCTTTGCAGGCTTACTTCAATATATTTTTGGAGGATAGCTGTCATTTATAACTCTGCAGGTTTGTGAATTACAGTGCCCCTGAGCTCCTTTCTTCAACTCGCTTTCTTGTGAGCTGGGCACAAAACCGCAGGATTGCTTCAGGCACTAATCTCTTTCCAGCAGGGCACGCTGAGTGTTTGGTTAATTCCTCTTCCTTGTGGGAAATGAGCATTACATTTGCCCGTGCAGACACCTACAGCTAGTCTCTCATTGGTTCTCCCTATTCCTGTTCATCTTGCACAGAAATTGCAAGCTGTGCCAAAGAGGAGGTTAAAGGCACTGACTCTCCAAGCGGGGAGAGTGTTAGTAAAGCATTTGGAATGGTGAACCCGAGGACCAGGATACGAAAACTGAGATGCATTTTAAATCGTTTCCCAATCACACGGTGGACGATACTCTGGGTTTCCCATGCATGTTTTAGCTGGAGGAAGAATCCCTTGAACCTGAAGAGTTGGGACCCATGGAATGGGTACCATGCAGTATGACTTCAAAGGGTCTGCATTTGCTCACCAAAACTCACCAATGCTATCAGCCTGAAGTGTCCAGCCTTATGTCTCAACCAGCTGTGGGTGTAGATGTGGTCAATCCCGGTTGCATCACATGCCCTGAGTGAATTGTTTAAGAATTGCTCTCTATTTCACTGTCTTTGTGTTTTGTTTTTGAAATTTATTTTGATAATGGGATTTATCGGATTTTCACTGCTGCGTTTATGCCGCTGTACACACGCTTGATTCTCTTACGGAGACATATAAATCCATGGGTTTTAAGATTCTTCCTAGTCAGGTATATTCCTAGGCGTTGAATATGTGGTGTTGAGTCCATTTCGTTGAGCAAGGAGTAGGTCTTGTCTATTACATATTAGGCTTATGGAACGGTATCTGTGCTCATTTCAGTCTCTGGTTTTATGCAGCACTCCAACGCACCTTTCTCCATAAGCAAGCACTAGTTGGTTTTCTAAATTTGAGACTGTTCTGTTTTGTAATTCAGTTCATGTGTAGTCAAGTTTACATACTGTGTATTAGTGATATCTTATGATGTTTCTTTTTCTGTGTGACGTAGTTCACGTAGAATCACCGTACCTGCATCCACTCACTATGCCGCTACGGGCCTGATGACACAGATTTCATTGCTGAGTGATATTGCATTGTACGTACGTGCCACAACTTCTTTATCCATTTTTTGCTTTCTGGGATATTTACCTGATACTGTAGACGAGCTTCTTGTGAACACAGCCGTCCCAAATATTGGGGTGGCTGTCTGTTTTTGATTTTAATTTCCGTAAGCTATAGGACCATCAGTGGAAGTGCCATAGGCTGTGTTGCTTTGTTTCTTACGTGTTTCAGGAAACACCATACACTTCTCCAGGGTGGCTGCTGGCAATTTACATCCTGCCAATCAGCATAACAAGGCTCCCTGTTCTCCATATCCTCTCCTACCTTTCTGGATTTTACACTTTTTTCAGATGGTCCTTTTACCCAGGGGGCAGTGAGACTTCATTGTAGTGCAGATTTCCTTTACAGGCTTGCTTGGTTGGCCAAAAAGGGCGTATGCGTTTTTTCCTGAATATATTCAGGAAAAAACGCATACGCCCTTTTTGGCCAAGTGCATCATTTTCGACGTTCTGCCTCTTTTCCTATGCTTTCAGGGCAATTCCAGTCTACCCCCTGCAATCGTTTTCCTGAAACTCTGCCCCGCTTTCAAGTCCCCTTCGCAGGCTTACTTCAATATATTTTTGGAGGATAGCTGTCATTTATAACTCTGCAGGTTTGTGAATTACAGTGGCCCTGAGCTCCTTTCTTCAACTTGCTTTCTTGTGAGCTGGGCACAAAACCGCAGGATTGCTTCAGGCCCTAATCTGTTTCCAGCAGGGCACACTGAGCCTTTGTTTAATTCCTCTTCCTGGTGGGCAATGTGTGTTACATTTGCCCGTGCAGACACCTACAGCTAGTATCTCATTGGTTCTCCCTATTCCTGTTCATCTTGCACAGAAATTGCAAGCTGTGCCAAACAGGAGGTTAGAGGCACTGACTCTCCAAGCGGGGAGAGTGTTAGTAAAGCATCTGGAATGGTGAACCTGAGGACCAGGATACGAAAACTGAGATGCATTTTAAATCGTTTCCCATTCACACGGTGGACGATACTCTCGGTTTCCCATGCATATTTTAGCTGGAGGAAGAATGCCTTGAACCTGGAGAGTTGGGACCCATGGAATGGGTACCATGCAGTATGACTTCAAAGGGTCTGCATTTGCTCACCGAAACTCACCAATGCTATCAGCCTGAAGTGTCCAGCCTTATGTCTCAACCAGCTCTGGGTGTAGATGTGGTCAATCCCGGTTGCATCACATCCCCTGAGTGAATTATTTAAGAATTGCTCTCTATTTCACTGTCTTTGTGCTTTGTTTTCGAAATTTATTTTGATAATGGGATTTATCGGATTTTCACTGCTGCGTTTCGGCCACTGTACACACGCTTGATTCTCTTATGGAGACATATATATCCATGGGTTTTAAGATTCTTCCTAGTCAGGTATATTCCTAGGCGTTGAATATGTGGTGTTGAGTCCATTTCGTTGAGCAAGGAGTAGGTCTTGTCTATTACATATTTGGCTTATGGAAAGTTATCTGTGCTAATTTCAGTGTCTGGTTTTATGCAGCACCCCAAGGCGCCTTTCCCCATAAGCAAGCACTAGTTGGTTTTCTAAATTTGAGACCCTGTTCTGTTTTGTAATTCAGTTCATGTGTAGTCAAGTTTACATTCCGTGTATTAGTGATATCTTATGATGTTTCTTTTTCTGTGTGACGTAGTTCACGTAGAATCACCGTACCTGCATCCACTCACTATACCGCTACGGGCCTGATGACACAGATTTCATTGCTGAGTGATATTGCATTGTACGTACGTGCCACAACTTCTTTATCCATTTTTTGCTTTCTGGGATATTTACCTGATACTGTAGACGAGCTTCTTGTGAACACAGCCGTCCCAAATATTGGGGTGGCTGTCTGTTTTTGATTTTAATTTCCGTAAGCTATAGGACCATAAGTGGAAGTGCCATAGGCTGTGTTGCTTTGTTTCTTACGTGTTTCAGGAAACACCATACACTTCTCCAGGGTGGCTGCTGGCAATTTACATCCTGGCAATCAGCCTAACAAGGCTCCCTGTTCTCCATATCCTGTCGTACCTTTCTGGATGTTACACTTTTTTCAGATGGCCCTCTTGCCCGGGGGGCAGTGACACTTCATTGTAGTGCAGATTTCCTTTACAGGCTTGTTTGGTTGGCCAAGAAGGGCGTATGCGTTTTTCCTGAATATATTCAGGAAAAAACGCATACGCCCTTTTTGGCCAAGTGCATCATTGTCGACGTTGTGCCTCTTTCCCTATGCTTTCAGGGCAATTCCAGTCTACCCCATGCAATCGTTTTCCTGAAATTCAGCCCCGCTTTCAAGTCCCCTTCGCAGGCTTACTTCAATATATTTTTGGAGGATAGCTGTCATTTATAACTCTGCAGGTTTGTGAATTACAGTGCCCCTGAGCTCCTTTCTTCAACTCGCTTTCTTGTGAGCTGGGCACAAAACCGCAGGATTGCTTCAGGCCCTAATCTGTTTCCAGCAGGGCACGCTGAGCCTTTGTTTAATTCCTCTTCCTGGTGGGCAATGAGCGTTACATTTGCCCGTGGAGACACCTACAGCTAGTCTCTCATTGGTTCTCCCTATTCTTGTTCATCTTGCACAGAAATTGCAAGCTGTGCCAAAGAGGAGGTTAAAGGCACTGACTCTCCAAGCGGGGAGAGTGTTAGTAAAGCATCTGGAATGGTGAACCCGAGGACCAGGATACGAAAACTGAGATGCATTTTAAATCGTTTCCCAATCACACGGTGGACGATACTCTGGGTTTCCCATGCATGTTTTAGCTGGAGGAAGAATGCCTTGAACCTGGAGAGTTGGGACCCATGGAATGGGTACCATGCAGTATGACTTCAAAGGGTCTGCATTTGCTCACCGAAACTCACCAATGCTATCAGCCTGAAGTGTCCAGCCTTATGTCTCAACCAGCTCTGGGTGTAGATGTGGTAAATCCCGGTTGCATCACATGCCCTGAGTGAATTGTTTAAGAATTGCTCTCTATTTCACTGTCTTTGTGTTTTGTTTTCGAAATTTATTTTGATAATGGGATTTATCGGATTTTCACTGCTGCGTTTCGGCCGCTGTACACACGCTTGATTCTCTTACGGAGACATATATATCCATGGGTTTTAAGATTCTTCCTAATCAGGTATATTCCTAGGCGTTGAATATGTGGTGTTGGGTCCATTTCGTTGAGCAAGGAGTAGGTCTTGTCTATTACATATTTGGCTTATGGAAAGTTATCTGTGCTAATTTCAGTCTCTGGTTTTATGCAGCACCCCAAGGCACCTTTCCCCATAAGCAAGCACTAGTTGGTTTTCTAAATTTGAGACCTGTTCTTTTTTGTAATTCAGTTCATGTGTAGTCAAGTTTACATTCCGTGTATTAGTGATATCTTATGATGTTTCTTTTTCTGTGTGACGTAGTTCACGTAGAATCACCGTACCTGCATCCACTCACTATGCCGCTACGGGCCTGATGACAGATTTCATTGCTGAGTGATATTGCATTGTACGTACGTGCCACAACTTCTTTATCCATTTTTTGCTTTCTGGGATATTTACCTGATACTGTAGACGAGCTTCTTGTGAACACAGCCGTCCCAAATATTGGGGTGGCTGTCTGTTTTTGATTTTAATTTCCGTAAGCTATAGGACCATAATTGGAAGTGCCATAGGCTGTGTTGCTTTGTTTCTTACGTGTTTCAGGAAACACCATACACTTCTCCAGGGTGGCTGCTGGCAATTTACATCCTGCCAATCAGCATAACAAGGCTCCCTGTTCTCCATATCCTGTCCTACCTTTCTGGATTTTACACTTTTTTCAGATGGCCCTTTTGCCCGGGGGGGCAGTGAGATTTCATTGTAGTGCAGATTTCCTTTACAGGCTTGCTTGGTTGGCCAAAAAGGGCGTATGCGTTTTTTCCTGAATATATTCAGGAAAAAACGCATACGCCATTTTTGGCCAAGTGCATCATTGTCGACGTTCTGCCTCTTTTCCTATGCTTACAGGGCAATTCCAGTCTACCACCTGCAATCGTTTTCCTGAAATTCTGCCCCGCTTTCAAGTCCCCTTCGCAGGCTTACTTCAATATATTTTTGGAGGATAGCTGTCATTTATAACTCTGCAGGTTTGTGAATTACAGTGCCCCTGAGCTCCTTTCTTCAACTCGCTTTCTTGTGAGCTGGGCACAAAACCGCAGGATTGCTTCAGGCCCTAATCTGTTTCCGACAGGGCACGCTGAGCCTTTGGTTAATTCCTCTTCCTGGTGGGAAATGAGCGTTACATTTGCCCGTGCAGACACCTACAGCTAGTCTCTCATTGGTTCTCCCTATTCCTGTTCATCTTGCACAGAAATTGCAAGCTGTGCCAAACAGGAGGTTAATGGCACTGACTCTCCAAGCGGGAAGAGTTTTAGTAAAGCATCTGGAATGGTGAACCCGAGGACCAGGATACGAAAACTGAGATGCATTTTAAATCGTTTCCCAATCACACGGTGGACGATACTCTGGGTTTCCCATGCATGTTTTAGCTGGAGGAAGAATGCCTTGAACCTTTAGAGTTGGGACCCATGGAATAGGTACCATGCAGTATGACTTCAAAGTGTCTGCATTTGCTCACCGAAACTCACCAGTGCTATCAGCCAGAAGTGTCCAGCCTTATGTCTCAATCAGCTCTGGGTGTAGATGTGGTCAATCCCGGTTGCATCACATGCCCTGAGTGAATTATTTAAGAATTGCTCTCTATTTCACTGTCTTTGTGTTTTGTTTTCGAAATTTATTTTGATAATGGGATTTATCGGATTTTCACTGCTGCGTATCGGCCGCTGTACACATGCTTGATTCTCTTACGGAGACATATATATCCATGGGTTTTAAGATTCTTCCTAGTCAGGTATATTCCTAGGCGTTGAATATGTGGTGTTGGTTCCATTTCGTTGAGCAAGGAGTAGGTCTTGTCTATTACATATTTGGCTTATGGAAAGTTATCTGTGCTAATTTCAGTCTCTGGTTTTATGCAGCACCCCAAGGCACCTTTCCCCATAAGCAAGCACTAGTTGGTTTTCTAAATTTGAGACCCTGTTCTGTTTTGTAATTCAGTTCATGTGTAGTCAAGTTTACATTCCGTGTATTAGTGATATCTTATGATGTTTCTTTTTCTGTGTGACGTAGTTCACGTAGAATCACCGTACCTGCATCCACTCACTATGCCGCTACGGGCCTGATGACACAGATTTCATTGCTGAGTGATATTGCATTGCACGTACGTGCCACAACTTCTTTATCCATTTTTTGCTTTCTGGGATATTTACCTGGTACTGTAGACGAGTTCTTGTGAACACAGCCGTCCCAAACTTTGGGGTGGCTCTCTGTTTTTGATTTTAATTTCCCTAAGGAATAGGACCATAAGTGCAATTGCCATAGGCTGTGTTGCTTTATTTCTTACGTGTTTCAGGAAACACCATACACTTCTCCAGGGTGGCTGTTGGCAATTTACATCCTGCCAATCAGCATAACAAGGCTCCCTCTTCTCCATATCCTGTCCTACCTTTCTGGATTTTACACTTTTTTCAGATGGCCCTCTTGCCCGGGGGGCAGTGAGACTTCATTGTAGTGCAGATTTCCTTTACAGGCTTGCTTGGTTGGCCAAAAAGGGCGTATGCGTTTTTTCCTGAATATATTCAGGAAAAAACGCATACGCCCTTTTTGGCCAAGCGCATCATTGTCGACGTTGTGCCTCTTTTCCTATGCTTTCAGGGCAATTCCAGTCTACCCCCTGCAATCGTTATCCTGAAATTCTGCCCCGCTTTCAAGTCCCCTACGCAGGCTTACTTCAGTATACTTTTGGTAGATAGCTGTCATTTATAACTATGCAGGTTTGTGAATTACAGTGCCCCTGAGCTCCTTTCTTCAACTCGCTTTCTTGTGAGCTGGGCACAAAACCGCAGGATTGCTTCAGGCCCTAATCTGTTTCCAGCAGGGCACACTGAGCCTTTGTTTAATTCCTCTTCCTGGTGGGCAATGAGCGTTACATTTGCCCGTGCAGACACCTACAGCTAGTCTCTCATTGGTTCTCCCTATTCCTGTTCATCTTGCACAGAAATTGCAAGCTGTGCCAAAGAGGAGGTTAAAGGCACTGACTCTCCAAGCGGGGAGAGTGTTAGTAAAGCATCTGGAATGGTGAACCCGAGGACCAGGAAACGAAAACTGAGATGCATTTTAAATCATTTCCCAATCACACGGTGGACGATACTCTGGGTTTCCCATGCATGTTTTAGCTAGAGGAAGAATCCCTTAAACCTGGAGATTTGGGACCCATGGAATGGGTACCATGCAGTATGACTTCAAAGGGTCTGCATTTGCTCACCGAAACTCACCAATGCTATCAGCCTGAAGTGTCCAGCCTTATGTCTCAACCAGCTCTGGGTGTAGATGTGGTCAATCCCGGTTGCATCACATGCCCTGAGTGAATTATTTAAGAATTGCTCTCTATTTCACTGTCTTTGTGTTTTGTTTTAGAAATTTATTTTGATAATGGGATTTATCGGATTTTCACTGCTGCATTTCCGCCGCTGTACACACGCTTGATTCTCTTACGGAGACATATATATCCATGGGTTTTAAGATTCTTCCTAGTCAGGTATATTCCTAGGCGTTGAATATGTGGTGTTGAGTCCATTTCGTTGAGCAAGGAGTAGGTCTTGTCTATTACATATTTGGCTTATGGAATGTTATCTGTGCTAATTTCAGTCTCTGGTTTTATGCAGCACCCCAAGGCACCTTTCCCCATAAGCAAGCACTAGTTGGTTTTCTAAATTTGAGACCCTGTTCTGTTTTGTAATTCAGTTCATGTGTAGTCAAGTTTACATTCCGTGTATTAGTGATATCTTATGATGTTTCTTTTTCTGTGTGACGTAGTTCACGTAGAATCACCGTACCTGCATCCACTTACTATGCCGCTACGGGCCTGATGACACAGATTTCATTGCTGAGTGATATTGCATTGCACGTACGTGCCACAACTTCTTTATCCATTTTTTGCTTTCTGGGATATTTACCTGATACTGTAGACGAGCTTCTTGTGAACACAGCCGTCCCAAATATTGGGGTGGCTGTCTGTTTTTGATTTTAATTTCCGTAAGCTATAGGACCATAAGTGGAAGTGCCATAGGCTGTGTTGCTTTGTTTCTTACGTGTTTCAGGAAACACCATACACTTCTCCAGGGTGGCTGCTGGCAATTTACATCCTGCCAATCAGCATAACAAGGCTCCCTGTTCTCCATATCCTGTCCTACCTTTCTGGATTTTACACTTTTTTCAGATGGCCCTTTTGCCCGGGGGGGGGGGGGGCAGTGAGATTTCATTGTAGTGCAGATTTCCTTTACAGGCTTGCTTGGTTGGCCAAAAAGGGCGTATGCGTTTTTTCCTGAATATATTCAGGAAAAAACGCATACGCCCTTTTTGGCCAAGTGCATCATTGTCGACGTTGTGCCTCTTTCCCTATGCTTTCAGGGCAATTCCAGTCTACCCCCTGCAATCGTTTTCCTGAAATTCAGCCCCGCTTTCAAGTCCCCTTCGCAGGCTTACTTCAATATATTTTTGGAGGATAGCTGTCATTTATAACTCTGCAGGTTTGTGAAGTACAGTGCCCCTGAGCTCCTTTCTTCAACTCGCTTTCTTGTGAGCTGGGCACAAAACCGCAGGATTGCTTCAGGCCCTAATCTGTTTCCAGCAGGGCACACTGAGCCTTTGTTTAATTCCTCTTCCTGGTGGGCAATGAGCGTTACATTTGCCCGTGCAGACACCTACAGCTAGTCTCTCATTGGTTCTCCCTATTCCTGTTCATCTTGCACAGAAATGGCAAGCTGTGCCAAACAGGAGGTTAAAGGCACTGACTCTCCAAGCGGGGAGAGTGTTAGTAAAGCATCTGGAATGGTGAACCCGAGGACCAGGATACGAAACCTGAGATGCATTTTAAATCGTTTCCCAATCACACGGTGGACAATACTCTGGGTTTCCCATGCATGTTTTAGCTGGAGGAAGAATGCCTTGAACCTGGAGAGTTGGGACCCATGGAATGGGTACCATGCAGTATGACTTCAAAGGGTCTGCATTTGCTCACCGAAACTCACCAGTGCTATCAGCCTGAAGTGTCCAGCCTTATGTCTCAACCAGGTCTGGGTGTAGATGTGGTCAATCCCGGTTGCATCACATGCCCTGAGTGAATTATTTAAGAATTGCTCTCTATTTCACTGTCTTTGTGTTTTGTTTTCGAAATTTATTTTGATAATGGGATTTATCGGATTTTCACTGCTGCATTTCCGCCGCTGTACACACGCTTGATTCTCTTACGGAGACATATATATCCATGGGTTTTAAGATTCTTCCTAGTCAGGTATATTCCTAGGCGTTGAATATGTGGTGTTGAGTCCATTTCGTTGAGCAAGGAGTAGGTCTTGTCTATTACATATTTGGCTTATGGAATGTTATCTGTGCTAATTTCAGTCTCTGGTTTTATGCAGCACCCCAAGGCACCTTTCCCC
Source organism: Phocoena phocoena (assembly GCF_963924675.1). Classification (NCBI taxonomy): domain Eukaryota; kingdom Metazoa; phylum Chordata; class Mammalia; order Artiodactyla; family Phocoenidae; genus Phocoena; species Phocoena phocoena. The sequence continues at coordinate 293,814 of NW_027077620.1, forward strand.
ATAAGCAAGCACTAGTTGGTTTTCTAAATTTGAGACCCTGTTCTGTTTTGTAATTCAGTTCATGTGTAGTCAAGTTTACATTCCGTGTATTAGTGATATCTTATGATGTTTTTTTTTCTGTGTGACGTAGTTCACGTAGAATCACCGTACCTGCATCCACTCACTATGCCGCTACGGGCCTGATGACACAGATTTCATTGCTGAGTGATATTGCATTGTACGTACGTGCCACAACTTCTTTATCCATTTTTTGCTTTCTGGGATATTTACCTGATACTGTAGACGAGCTTCTTGTGAACACAGCCGTCCCAAATATTGGGGTGGCTGTCTGTTTTTGATTTTAATTTCCGTAAGCTATAGGACCATAAGTGGAAGTGCCATAGGCTGTGTTGCTTTGTTTCTTACGTGTTTCAGGAAACACCATACACTTCTCCAGGGTGGCTGCTGGCAATTTACATCCTGCCAATCAGCATAACAAGGCTCCCTGTTCTCCATATCCTGTCCTACCTTTCTGGATTTTACACTTTTTTCAGATGGCCCTTTTGCCCGGGGGGGCAGTGAGATTTCATTGTAGTGCAGATTTCCTTTACAGGCTTGCTTGGTTGGCCAAAAAGGGCGTATGCGTTTTTTCCTGAATATATTCAGGAAAAAACGCATACGCCCTTTTTGGCCAAGTGCATCATTGTCGACGTTCTGCCTCTTTTCCTATGCTTACAGGGCAATTCCAGTCTACCACCTGCAATCGTTTTCCTGAAATTCTGCCCCGCTTTCAAGTCCCCTTCGCAGGCTTACTTCAATATATTTTTGGAGGATAGCTGTCATTTATAACTCTGCAGGTTTGTGAAGTACAGTGCCCCTGAGCTCCTTTCTTCAACTCGCTTTCTTGTGAGCTGGGCACAAAACCGCAGGATTGCTTCAGGCCCTAATCTGTTTCCGGCAGGGCACGCTGAGCCTTTGGTTAATTCCTCTTCCTGGTGGGAAATGAGCGTTACATTTGCCCGTGCAGACACCTACAGCTAGTCTCTCATTGGTTCTGCCTATTCCTGTTCATCTTGCACAGAAATTGCAACCTGTGCCAAACAGGAGGTTAAAGGCACTGACTCTCCAAGCGGGAAGAGTTTTAGTAAAGCATCTGGAATGGTGAACCCGAGGACCAGGATACGAAAACTGAGATGCATTTTAAATCGTTTCCCAATCACACGGTGGACGATACTCTGGGTTTCCCATGCATGTTTTAGCTGGAGGAAGAATGCCTTGAACCTGGAGAGTTGGGACCCATTGAATAGGTACCATGCAGTATGACTTCAAAGTGTCTGCATTTGCTCACCGAAACTCACCAGTGCTATCAGCCAGAAGTGTCCAGCCTTATGTCTCAATCAGCTCTGGGTGTAGATGTGGTCAATCCCGGTTGCATCACATGCCCTGAGTGAATTATTTAAGAATTGCTCTCTATTTCACTGTCTTTGTGTTTTGTTTTCGAAATTTATTTTGATAATGGGATTTATCGGATTTTCACTGCTGCGTATCGGCCGCTGTACACATGCTTGATTCTCTTACGGAGACATATATATCCATGGGTTTTAAGATTCTTCCTAGTCAGGTATATTCCTAGGCGTTGAATATGTGGTGTTGGTTCCATTTCGTTGAGCAAGGAGTAGGTCTTGTCTATTACATATTTGGCTTATGGAAAGTTATGTGTGCTAATTTCAGTCTCTGGTTTTATGCAGCACCCCAAGGCACCTTTCCCCATAAGCAAGCACTAGTTGGTTTTCTAAATTTGAGACCCTGTTCTGTTTTGTAATTCAGTTCATGTGTAGTCAAGTTTACATTCCGTGTATTAGTGATATCTTATGATGTTTCTTTTTCTGTGTGACGTAGTTCACGTAGAATCACCGTACCTGCATCCACTCACTATGCCGCTACGGGCCTGATGACACAGATTTCATTGCTGAGTGATATTGCATTGCACGTACGTGCCACAACTTCTTTATCCATTTTTTGTTTTCTGGGATATTTACCTGGTACTGTAGACGAGTTCTTGTGAACACAGCCGTCCCAAACTTTGGGGTGGCTCTCTGTTTTTGATTTTAATTTCCCTAAGGAATAGGACCATAAGTGCAATTGCCATAGGCTGTGTTGCTTTATTTCTTACGTGTTTCAGGAAACACCATACACTTCTCCAGGGTGGCTGTTGGCAATTTACATCCTGCCAATCAGCATAACAAGGCTCCCTCTTCTCCATATCCTGTCCTACCTTTCTGGATTTTACACTTTTTTCAGATGGCCCTCTTGCCCGGGGGGCAGTGAGACTTCATTGTAGTGCAGATTTCCTTTACAGGCTTGCTTGGTTGGCCAAAAAGGGCGTATGCGTTTTTTCCTGAATATATTCAGGAAAAAACGCATACGCCCTTTTTGGCCAAGCGCATCATTGTCGACGTTGTGCCTCTTTTCCTATGCTTTCAGGGCAATTCCAGTCTACCCCCTGCAATCGTTTTCCTGAAATTCTGCCCCGCTTTCAAGTCCCCTACGCAGGCTTACTTCAGTATACTTTTGGAAGATAGCTGTCATTTATAACTCTGCAGGTTTGTGAATTACAGTGCCCCTGAGCTCCTTTCTTCAACTCGCTTTCTTGTGAGCTGGGCACAAAACCGCAGGATTGCTTCAGGCCCTAATCTGTTTCCAGCAGGGCACACTGAGCCTTTGTTTAATTCCTCTTCCTGGTGGGCAATGAGCGTTACATTTGCCCGTGCAGACACCTACAGCTAGTCTCTCATTGGTTCTCCCTATTCCTGTTCATCTTGCACAGAAATTGCAAGCTGTGCCAAACAGGAGGTTAAAGGCACTGACTCTCCAAGCGGGGAGAGTGTTAGTAAAGTATCTGGAATGGTGAACCCGAGGACCAGGAAACGAAAACTGAGATGCATTTTAAATCATTTCCCAATCACACGGTGGACGATACTCTGGGTTTCCCATGCATGTTTTAGCTGGAGGAAGAATCCCTTAAACCTGGAGATTTGGGACCCATGAAATGGGTACCATGCAGTATGACTTCAAAGGGTCTGCATTTGCTCAACGAAACTCACCAATGCTATCAGCCTGAAGTGTCCAGCCTTATGTCTCAACCAGCTCTGGGTGTAGATGTGGTCAATCCCGGTTGCATCACATGCCCTGAGTGAATTATTTAAGAATTGCTCTCTATTTCACTGTCTTTGTGTTTTGTTTTAGAAATTTATTTTGATAATGGGATTTATCGGATTTTCACTGCTGCGTTTCGGCCGCTGTACACATGCTTGATTCTCTTATGGAGACATATAAATCCATGGGTTTTAAGATTCTTCCTAGTCAGGTATATTCCTAGGCGTTGAACATGTGGTGTTGAGTCCATTTCGTTGAGCAAGGAGTAGGTCTTATCTATTACATATTTGGCTTATGGAAAGTTATCTGTGCTAATTTCAGTCTCCGGTTTTATGCAGCACCCCAACGCACCTTACCCCATAAGCAAGCACTAGTTGGTTTTCTAAATTTGAGACCCTGTTCTGTTTTGTAATTCAGTTCATGTGTAGTCAAGTTTACATTCCGTGTATTAGTGATATCTTATGATGTTTCTTTTTCTGTGTGACGTAGTTCACGTAGAATCACCATACCTGCATCCACTCACTATGCCGCTACGGGCCTGATGACACAGATTTCATTGCTGAGTGATATTGCATTGTACGTACGTGCCACAACTTCTTTATCCATTTTTTGCTTTCTGGGATATTTACCTGATACTGTAGACGAGCTTCTTGTGAACACAGCCGTCCCAAATATTGGGGTGGCTGTCTGTTTTTGATTTTAATTTCCGTAAGCTATAGGACCATAAGTGGAAGTGCCATAGGCTGTGTTGCTTTGTTTCTTACGTGTTTCAGGAAACACCATACACTTCTCCAGGGTGGCTGCTGGCAATTTACATCCTGGCAATCAGCCTAACAAGGCTCCCTGTTCTCCATATCCTGTCGTACCTTTCTGGATGTTACACTTTTTTCAGATGGCCCTCTTGCCCGGGGGGCAGTGACACTTCATTGTAGTGCAGATTTCCTTTACAGGCTTGTTTGGTTGGCCAAGAAGGGCGTATGCGTTTTTCCTGAATATATTCAGGAAAAAACGCATACGCCCTTTTTGGCCAAGTGCATCATTGTCGACGTTGTGCCTCTTTCCCTATGCTTTCAGGGCAATTCCAGTCTACCCCATGCAATCGTTTTCCTGAAATTCAGCCCCGCTTTCAAGTCCCCTTCGCAGGCTTACTTCAATATATTTTTGGAGGATAGCTGTCATTTATAACTCTGCAGGTTTGTGAATTACAGTGCCCCTGAGCTCCTTTCTTCAACTCGCTTTCTTGTGAGCTGGGCACAAAACCGCAGGATTGCTTCAGGCCCTAATCTGTTTCCAGCAGGGCACGCTGAGCCTTTGTTTAATTCCTCTTCCTGGTGGGCAATGAGCGTTACATTTGCCCGTGGAGACACCTACAGCTAGTCTCTCATTGGTTCTCCCTATTCTTGTTCATCTTGCACAGAAATTGCAAGCTGTGCCAAAGAGGAGGTTAAAGGCACTGACTCTCCAAGCGGGGAGAGTGTTAGTAAAGCATCTGGAATGGTGAACCCGAGGACCAGGATACGAAAACTGAGATGCATTTTAAATCGTTTCCCAATCACACGGTGGACGATACTCTGGGTTTCCCATGCATGTTTTAGCTGGAGGAAGAATGCCTTGAACCTGGAGAGTTGGGACCCATGGAATGGGTACCATGCAGTATGACTTCAAAGGGTCTGCATTTGCTCACCGAAACTCACCAATGCTATCAGCCTGAAGTGTCCAGCCTTATGTCTCAACCAGCTCTGGGTGTAGATGTGGTAAATCCCGGTTGCATCACATGCCCTGAGTGAATTGTTTAAGAATTGCTCTCTATTTCACTGTCTTTGTGTTTTGTTTTCGAAATTTATTTTGATAATGGGATTTATCGGATTTTCACTGCTGCGTTTCGGCCGCTGTACACACGCTTGATTCTCTTACGGAGACATATATATCCATGGGTTTTAAGATTCTTCCTAATCAGGTATATTCCTAGGCGTTGAATATGTGGTGTTGGGTCCATTTCGTTGAGCAAGGAGTAGGTCTTGTCTATTACATATTTGGCTTATGGAAAGTTATCTGTGCTAATTTCAGTCTCTGGTTTTATGCAGCACCCCAAGGCACCTTTCCCCATAAGCAAGCACTAGTTGGTTTTCTAAATTTGAGACCTGTTCTTTTTTGTAATTCAGTTCATGTGTAGTCAAGTTTACATTCCGTGTATTAGTGATATCTTATGATGTTTCTTTTTCTGTGTGACGTAGTTCACGTAGAATCACCGTACCTGCATCCACTCACTATGCCGCTACGGGCCTGATGACAGATTTCATTGCTGAGTGATATTGCATTGTACGTACGTGCCACAACTTCTTTATCCATTTTTTGCTTTCTGGGATATTTACCTGATACTGTAGACGAGCTTCTTGTGAACACAGCCGTCCCAAATATTGGGGTGGCTGTCTGTTTTTGATTTTAATTTCCGTAAGCTATAGGACCATAATTGGAAGTGCCATAGGCTGTGTTGCTTTGTTTCTTACGTGTTTCAGGAAACACCATACACTTCTCCAGGGTGGCTGCTGGCAATTTACATCCTGCCAATCAGCATAACAAGGCTCCCTGTTCTCCATATCCTGTCCTACCTTTCTGGATTTTACACTTTTTTCAGATGGCCCTTTTGCCCGGGGGGGCAGTGAGATTTCATTGTAGTGCAGATTTCCTTTACAGGCTTGCTTGGTTGGCCAAAAAGGGCGTATGCGTTTTTTCCTGAATATATTCAGGAAAAAACGCATACGCCATTTTTGGCCAAGTGCATCATTGTCGACGTTCTGCCTCTTTTCCTATGCTTACAGGGCAATTCCAGTCTACCACCTGCAATCGTTTTCCTGAAATTCTGCCCCGCTTTCAAGTCCCCTTCGCAGGCTTACTTCAATATATTTTTGGAGGATAGCTGTCATTTATAACTCTGCAGGTTTGTGAATTACAGTGCCCCTGAGCTCCTTTCTTCAACTCGCTTTCTTGTGAGCTGGGCACAAAACCGCAGGATTGCTTCAGGCCCTAATCTGTTTCCGACAGGGCACGCTGAGCCTTTGGTTAATTCCTCTTCCTGGTGGGAAATGAGCGTTACATTTGCCCGTGCAGACACCTACAGCTAGTCTCTCATTGGTTCTCCCTATTCCTGTTCATCTTGCACAGAAATTGCAAGCTGTGCCAAACAGGAGGTTAATGGCACTGACTCTCCAAGCGGGAAGAGTTTTAGTAAAGCATCTGGAATGGTGAACCCGAGGACCAGGATACGAAAACTGAGATGCATTTTAAATCGTTTCCCAATCACACGGTGGACGATACTCTGGGTTTCCCATGCATGTTTTAGCTGGAGGAAGAATGCCTTGAACCTTTAGAGTTGGGACCCATGGAATAGGTACCATGCAGTATGACTTCAAAGTGTCTGCATTTGCTCACCGAAACTCACCAGTGCTATCAGCCAGAAGTGTCCAGCCTTATGTCTCAATCAGCTCTGGGTGTAGATGTGGTCAATCCCGGTTGCATCACATGCCCTGAGTGAATTATTTAAGAATTGCTCTCTATTTCACTGTCTTTGTGTTTTGTTTTCGAAATTTATTTTGATAATGGGATTTATCGGATTTTCACTGCTGCGTATCGGCCGCTGTACACATGCTTGATTCTCTTACGGAGACATATATATCCATGGGTTTTAAGATTCTTCCTAGTCAGGTATATTCCTAGGCGTTGAATATGTGGTGTTGGTTCCATTTCGTTGAGCAAGGAGTAGGTCTTGTCTATTACATATTTGGCTTATGGAAAGTTATGTGTGCTAATTTCAGTCTCTGGTTTTATGCAGCACCCCAAGGCACCTTTCCCCATAAGCAAGCACTAGTTGGTTTTCTAAATTTGAGACCCTGTTCTGTTTTGTAATTCAGTTCATGTGTAGTCAAGTTTACATTCCGTGTATTAGTGATATCTTATGATGTTTCTTTTTCTGTGTGACGTAGTTCACGTAGAATCACCGTACCTGCATCCACTCACTATGCCGCTACGGGCCTGATGACACAGATTTCATTGCTGAGTGATATTGCATTGCACGTACGTGCCACAACTTCTTTATCCATTTTTTGCTTTCTGGGATATTTACCTGGTACTGTAGACGAGTTCTTGTGAACACAGCCGTCCCAAACTTTGGGGTGGCTCTCTGTTTTTGATTTTAATTTCCCTAAGGAATAGGACCATAAGTGCAATTGCCATAGGCTGTGTTGCTTTATTTCTTACGTGTTTCAGGAAACACCATACACTTCTCCAGGGTGGCTGTTGGCAATTTACATCCTGCCAATCAGCATAACAAGGCTCCCTCTTCTCCATATCCTGTCCTACCTTTCTGGATTTTACACTTTTTTCAGATGGCCCTCTTGCCCGGGGGGCAGTGAGACTTCATTGTAGTGCAGATTTCCTTTACAGGCTTGCTTGGTTGGCCAAAAAGGGCGTATGCGTTTTTTCCTGAATATATTCAGGAAAAAACGCATACGCCCTTTTTGGCCAAGCGCATCATTGTCGACGTTGTGCCTCTTTTCCTATGCTTTCAGGGCAATTCCAGTCTACCCCCTGCAATCGTTATCCTGAAATTCTGCCCCGCTTTCAAGTCCCCTACGCAGGCTTACTTCAGTATACTTTTGGTAGATAGCTGTCATTTATAACTATGCAGGTTTGTGAATTACAGTGCCCCTGAGCTCCTTTCTTCAACTCGCTTTCTTGTGAGCTGGGCACAAAACCGCAGGATTGCTTCAGGCCCTAATCTGTTTCCAGCAGGGCACACTGAGCCTTTGTTTAATTCCTCTTCCTGGTGGGCAATGAGCGTTACATTTGCCCGTGCAGACACCTACAGCTAGTCTCTCATTGGTTCTCCCTATTCCTGTTCATCTTGCACAGAAATTGCAAGCTGTGCCAAAGAGGAGGTTAAAGGCACTGACTCTCCAAGCGGGGAGAGTGTTAGTAAAGCATCTGGAATGGTGAACCCGAGGACCAGGAAACGAAAACTGAGATGCATTTTAAATCATTTCCCAATCACACGGTGGACGATACTCTGGGTTTCCCATGCATGTTTTAGCTGGAGGAAGAATCCCTTAAACCTGGAGATTTGGGACCCATGGAATGGGTACCATGCAGTATGACTTCAAAGGGTCTGCATTTGCTCACCGAAACTCACCAATGCTATCAGCCTGAAGTGTCCAGCCTTATGTCTCAACCAGCTCTGGGTGTAGATGTGGTCAATCCCGGTTGCATCACATGCCCTGAGTGAATTATTTAAGAATTGCTCTCTATTTCACTGTCTTTGTGTTTTGTTTTAGAAATTTATTTTGATAATGGGATTTATCGGATTTTCACTGCTGCATTTCCGCCGCTGTACACACGCTTGATTCTCTTACGGAGACATATATATCCATGGGTTTTAAGATTCTTCCTAGTCAGGTATATTCCTAGGCGTTGAATATGTGGTGTTGAGTCCATTTCGTTGAGCAAGGAGTAGGTCTTGTCTATTACATATTTGGCTTATGGAATGTTATCTGTGCTAATTTCAGTCTCTGGTTTTATGCAGCACCCCAAGGCACCTTTCCCCATAAGCAAGCACTAGTTGGTTTTCTAAATTTGAGACCCTGTTCTGTTTTGTAATTCAGTTCATGTGTAGTCAAGTTTACATTCCGTGTATTAGTGATATCTTATGATGTTTCTTTTTCTGTGTGACGTAGTTCACGTAGAATCACCGTACCTGCATCCACTTACTATGCCGCTACGGGCCTGATGACACAGATTTCATTGCTGAGTGATATTGCATTGCACGTACGTGCCACAACTTCTTTATCCATTTTTTGCTTTCTGGGATATTTACCTGATACTGTAGACGAGCTTCTTGTGAACACAGCCGTCCCAAATATTGGGGTGGCTGTCTGTTTTTGATTTTAATTTCCGTAAGCTATAGGACCATAAGTGGAAGTGCCATAGGCTGTGTTGCTTTGTTTCTTACGTGTTTCAGGAAACACCATACACTTCTCCAGGGTGGCTGCTGGCAATTTACATCCTGCCAATCAGCATAACAAGGCTCCCTGTTCTCCATATCCTGTCCTACCTTTCTGGATTTTACACTTTTTTCAGATGGCCCTTTTGCCCGGGGGGGGGGGGGGCAGTGAGATTTCATTGTAGTGCAGATTTCCTTTACAGGCTTGCTTGGTTGGCCAAAAAGGGCGTATGCGTTTTTTCCTGAATATATTCAGGAAAAAACGCATACGCCCTTTTTGGCCAAGTGCATCATTGTCGACGTTGTGCCTCTTTCCCTATGCTTTCAGGGCAATTCCAGTCTACCCCCTGCAATCGTTTTCCTGAAATTCAGCCCCGCTTTCAAGTCCCCTTCGCAGGCTTACTTCAATATATTTTTGGAGGATAGCTGTCATTTATAACTCTGCAGGTTTGTGAAGTACAGTGCCCCTGAGCTCCTTTCTTCAACTCGCTTTCTTGTGAGCTGGGCACAAAACCGCAGGATTGCTTCAGGCCCTAATCTGTTTCCAGCAGGGCACACTGAGCCTTTGTTTAATTCCTCTTCCTGGTGGGCAATGAGCGTTACATTTGCCCGTGCAGACACCTACAGCTAGTCTCTCATTGGTTCTCCCTATTCCTGTTCATCTTGCACAGAAATGGCAAGCTGTGCCAAACAGGAGGTTAAAGGCACTGACTCTCCAAGCGGGGAGAGTGTTAGTAAAGCATCTGGAATGGTGAACCCGAGGACCAGGATACGAAACCTGAGATGCATTTTAAATCGTTTCCCAATCACACGGTGGACAATACTCTGGGTTTCCCATGCATGTTTTAGCTGGAGGAAGAATGCCTTGAACCTGGAGAGTTGGGACCCATGGAATGGGTACCATGCAGTATGACTTCAAAGGGTCTGCATTTGCTCACCGAAACTCACCAGTGCTATCAGCCTGAAGTGTCCAGCCTTATGTCTCAACCAGGTCTGGGTGTAGATGTGGTCAATCCCGGTTGCATCACATGCCCTGAGTGAATTATTTAAGAATTGCTCTCTATTTCACTGTCTTTGTGTTTTGTTTTCGAAATTTATTTTGATAATGGGATTTATCGGATTTTCACTGCTGCATTTCCGCCGCTGTACACACGCTTGATTCTCTTACGGAGACATATATATCCATGGGTTTTAAGATTCTTCCTAGTCAGGTATATTCCTAGGCGTTGAACATGTGGTGTTGAGTCCATTTCGTTGAGCAAGGAGTAGGTCTTATCTATTACATATTTGGCTTATGGAAAGTTATCTGTGCTAATTTCAGTCTCCGGTTTTATGCAGCACCCCAACGCACCTTACCCCATAAGCAAGCACTAGTTGGTTTTCTAAATTTGAGACCCTGTTCTGTTTTGTAATTCAGTTCATGTGTAGTCAAGTTTACATTCCGTGTATTAGTGATATCTTATGATGTTTCTTTTTCTGTGTGACGTAGTTCACGTAGAATCACCATACCTGCATCCACTCACTATGCCGCTACGGGCCTGATGACACAGATTTCATTGCTGAGTGATATTGCATTGCACGTACGTGCCACAACTTCTTTATCCATTTTTTGCTTTCTGGGATATTTACCTGGTACTGTAGACGAGCTTCTTGTGAACACAGCCGTCCCAAACATTGGGGTGGCTGTCTGTTTTTGATTTTAATTTCCGTAAGCTATAGGACCATAAGTGGAAGTGCCATAGGCTGTGTTGCTTTGTTTCTTATGGGTTTCAGGAAACACCATACACTTCTCCAGGGTGGCTGTTGGCAATTTACATCCTGCCAATCAGCATAACAAGGCTCCCTGTTCTCCATATCCTGTCCTACCTTTCTGGATTTTACACTTTTTTCAGATGGCCCTTTTGCCCATGGGGCAGTTAGACTTCATTGTAGTGCAGATTTCCTTTACAGGCTTGCTTGGTTTGAGAAAAAGGGCGTATGCGTTTTTTCCTGAATATATTCAGGAAAAAATGCATACGCACTTTTTGGCCAAGTGCACCATTGTCGATGTTCTGCCTCTTTTCCTATGCTTTCTTGGCAATTCCAGTCTACCCCCTGCAATCGTTTTCCTGAAATTCTGCCCCGCTTTCAAGTCCCCTTCGCAGGCTTACTTCAATATATTTTTGGAGGATAGCTGTCATTTATAACTCTGCAGGTTTGTGAATTACAGTGTCCCTGAGCTCCTTTCTTCAACTCGCTTTCTTGTGAGCTGGGCACAAAACCACAGGATTGCTTCAGGCCCTAATCTGTTTCCGGCAGGGCATGCTGAGCCTTTGGTTAATTCCTCTTCCTGGTGGGAAATGAGCCTTACATTTGCCCGTGCAGATACCTATAGCTAGTCTCTCATTGGTTCTCCCTATTCCTGTTCATCTTGCACAGAAATGGCAAGCTGTGCCAAACAGGAGGTTAAAGGCACTGACTCTCCAAGCGGGGAGAGTGTTAGTAAACCGTCTGGAATGGTGAACCCGAGGACCAGGATACGAAAACTGAGATACATTTTAAATCGTTTCCTAATCACATGGTGGACTATACTCGGCGTTTCCCACGCATGTTTTAGCTGAAGAAAGAATCCCTTGAACCTGAAGAGTTGGGACCCTTGGAATGGGTACCATGCAGTATGACTTCAAAGGATCTGCATTTGTTCACCGAAACTCACCAATGCTATCAGTCTGAAGTGTCCAGCCTTATGTCTCAACCAGCTCTGGGTGTAGATGTGGTAAATCCAGGTTGCATCACATGCCCTGAGTGAATTATTTAAGAATTGCTACCTATTTCACTGTCATTTTGTTTTGTTTTTGAAATTTATTTTAATAATGGGAGTTATCGGATTTTCACTGCTTCGTTTATGCCGCTGTACACGCGCTTGATTCTCTTACGGAGACATATAAGTCCATGGGTTTTAAGATTCTTACTAATCCGGTATATTCTTAGGCATTGAATATGGCGTGTTGAGTCCATTTCGTTGAGCAAGGAGTAGATCTTGACTATTACATATTTGGCTTATGGAATGGTATCTGTGCTAATTTCAATCTCTGGTTTTATGCAGCACCCCAACTCACCTTTCCCCTTAAGGAAGCATAAGTTGGTTTTTTTAATTTGAAACCCTCTTCTCTTTTGTAATTCAGTTTATGTGTAGCCATGTTAACATTCCATGTATTAGTGATATCTTATGTCTTTTTCTTTTTGAATTATGTGACTTCGAATGATCACACGTAACTCCTCTGGAGTTGTTATAACTGGCCATGTTTCATTGATTTCCAGGCTGAGTAATATTCCACTCTACATAAGCACCACATCTCTGTCCGTTTTTTCTCTGCAGATACATTTAAGTTATATCCTAGTCGAGGATCTTTTAAACAGAGAGGTGGTAAACATTGGGGTGCCTGTGTCCTCTCGATTTTTGTTTTTCCCAAGATATACGTCCATGAGTGCAAGTGCCCTGTGCTCGGTAGCTCATTTTTTAGATGCTTTAGTAAACACAATAGACTTATCCAGAGTGACCGTTGGCAATATACATTTCCACTATAAGACTCACAGGGCTCCCTTTTCTCCTTGCCCTGTCCTGCATTTCTGGTGTTTACACTTTATGAGGACGGCTCTTCTGACTGATGCAAAGTGATATGTTTTGTAGTATTGATTTCCAGTGCCCACCTGTTTGGTTGGCTAAAAAAGTGTATGCCCTTTTCTTGAATATATACAGAAAAAGACGCATACACCCTTTTTGGCCAACTGCAATGTTGGCAATGTTCAGCCCCTTTTCTTGTGCTTAATGGCGAGTCCTTTCTACCTCTTCCAATCCCTTTCCTGCCATTCTCCGTTGCTTACAAGTCCTTTTCTCTGACTTTCCTCAAGACATTTTTCAGTGATAGATAGTTTCAATTCTGCAGTTTCGTGAATTTTAGTGCCCCTGAGTTCCATTTTCCAACTTGTGTTTATGGGAACTGGCCACAAAGCATCAGGATTCCTCAAGCCCTATTCTGTTTCCATGGGCAACCCTAGCCTTTGGTCAATTCGTCTTCCTGATTGGAAATTAGAGTGGCATGTGCCTGTCCGAACACCTAGGACTTGTCTCTCATTGTTCCTCCTCCTTCTGCTTCATCCTCTGGACAAATTCCAAACTGTATGCAACAGGATGTTGACAGTGCTGACATCTCCAAGTGGGGAGACTGTTAGTAAAGACGCTGGAGTGGTGAACCCTAGCACCAAGAGATGAGGAGATGAGATGCCTTTTCCAAACTTTTCCCGATCAGACGGTATACCATCCTCTGGGTGTGACAGGCATGTTTTAGGTGTAGGAAGGGTCCCATTCATGTGAGGAGAACACCAGGGGATTTTAAATATCAGTGTCTCTCCGCAACCCAAACTGGGGAATTTTTTAAGCTACGGCTACACATATGTTCATTAAGGGCCTTGGGAAGTAGGCAGAGTCCAAATTTTAGATGATTGAAGTCTTCAGGGTCAGAAGCACTCACCACTGTCTTCCCTTAGATTCCATTTTTACTGTCATTGATGGATGATGTCAATAAAAATATCTATTCTTTTTCAGATCATTTCCCCTTATAGGTTATTGCAAAATATTGAGTGTAGTTCCCTGTGCTATACAGTAGTTCCTTGCTGATGATTTCATACATAGCAGTGTGTATGTGTTAATCCCAAACTGTTAATTTATCCCTCCTCCTACCATTTCCCTTTGGTAATAATAAATTATAAGATTTTATGCTTCTCAGAAATGGGGGAGCTGAAAGAGAGGTATCATTTTCAATGCAAAAGCATTTAAAACAAGATTGAAGCTTTAACCAAGATTATTAGATGTACATCCTTGGAAAGAAATCACTTTGTTTCTCTAATATTGACCTGACAAAGAAGACAAACCTTTTCACTGAACTTGCTTATAAGAAAGTGATGGAAATATCAAATGGAAGTGTTAGAAACATCTTATTTTACCCGAGCCTTATACACTGTTCTATGTTAATTACAGTTTGGCTCACACATCTGTTCATTGAAGTTACAATGTTCTCAATTTCTGTTACTGATCCTCCAGAGTGGACGCCAACAAGTGTCCCCCTGCCCAGTGTCATTGGAGCCAATAGATCGAGACTGAGTTTGGTTCAAAAGCAAAGGAAACTTTATATTTTGATCAGAGAATGGAGAGGTGCTACCCTGTGGGCTGTGGGCTGGGCTGCTGTGTAGAGATCCTGTCAGAGTCACTGGGAGGGAGGGGGCTGAGCTCTCGAGGACCTGGTTGGCTGCAGCTCAGGCTCTATGTCACGGAGTCTGAACTGGGCCCCAGGAGCTGAAGTGTCATCGAGCCATTCTGCTCTAGGAAATCTGGTCTGAAGTGCCGGGTGTGGAACCTCTGTATGCGGGACACTAGGAGCACCTGAAATTAGACAAAGCACAAAGGATAAAAATGGTTAGACTTTATTTTATTGCCCAGATTCTATTTTTATCTCCCAGGCATTTTTAAGGGGCTTTGCCTGGGACAAACTTCTCTTCTGCCTTTTGTCCCTTTCCTCATTCTTGGAGTGCTGCGGGTGCAGACCCTTCTTCTGTAACTGCTGAGTGCTGAGTTAGGAGGCTTCATACCCGTGGGCGAGGGTCAGAACTTCTCCCCAGCAGCCTCCAGGTGACGTTGATTGTCCCCAGGCCTCCTGCCTCCCTGCTCGTCCACCTGAGCACCAGTATTGGAAGTGTTATAGATTCTAATGACCTTTAAGGGTCCAGAAAGGAGATGTGCAGTGGCGCTGTGAGGTCCAGTTTCACTCTGCCCCACATTTGTTCGGCCACCTTAGGCTGACCGTTTCTGCCAGCCTAGATGCTCTGACTGACCGTTTCTGCCAGCCTAGATGCTCTGACCAACAGTCTGCGCTTTCTTCCATTAGGCCCCTGAATTAACGTAAAAACAGCACCAGGTGTCAGGATCCTGCCCGCTCAGCTCCCAGACAGTCCAGGGTCAGTGGTGATGAAGGATCATGATGGTCACTGAGTCAAGAGCCTTTGGAAGTAAACAGGAGTCCAGCCGGTCTTATTGGCCACCATCATCAGGGTGTCTGTAGGCTTTTCTATGGTGACAGCATGATATACGGTTCCCCCGCCAAGATTATTAGCTCCCCTCTGGGTACAGTAAGTACTGCAAGCAGTAGTCTACTCTTTTGGGACACACTCTTGTTGTTTTATGAGAGAAACTCCAGGTCAAGTGATGGTCACACGGGTCGTCATGGTGCCCCTTTGCCCCCGGTTATCTCTCTGGAGGTTAGAGTTGGAGGGCCTCCTCAATCGAGGTCAGTGTGCCCACGGAGCAAACCCTGCAACTTCAGGGCATGGTTGGGGGTTAGGATCACCACGTGGGGTCCGTTTCCCTTAGAAGGGAGGTGGCCTTTTGGGCTGCTGATTTCCAGGTTTTCAGATACCACCAGTATCTTGGCCAGATGTGGCGGTGGGCCAAGCCCCTTGGTGACCATAGTTTATCCTACCTGGATGGCATTCTTGCATTGTTCCATTTCAAGTGGTCCCAGTTTTTGCACTAATACTCCAATGGCGATTCACCTTTCACCAGGAATGTAAAGGTCAAAGGGTTTAGCTAAATTAGGGAGTTCCAGGGCAAGGGTCTGAATTGACTGCTCTTTCCATTCTTGAAAGGCCACTTCTGGATTCTATTCAAAAGGATCATCATCTTTTCCTTTCAGTGTTTCATATAGAGGCCCAGCTAGTAGACTGTAGTTAGGGATCCAGAGGCAGGAAACCCTGGCTTCCCCAGGAACCCCTAAGCTGTCTTCTAGTTTCAGAAAGGGGTAAGGCTGTAAATTGTTTCTTCCCTTTCCTGGGATGGGCTTCTCCGACCTTCTGTGAGAATGAAGCCCAGGCAGGTCACCGTAGTCTGTGATACTTGAGCTTTTTCGTGGACAACTTCTATCCTTTATTGGCTTGGTAGTTCTGAGGCCTCCTTAGTAGGGCTGGCGATCAGAATGTCGTCTGAATATTGAAGGAGTGTTTCCTTTTCCAGAGGTAGAACTTTTAGGTCTTTAGCTGAGCTTTCCCCAAAGATGGTGTGGGAATTTTTGAACCCTTGGGGCAAGACAGCCTGGAAGTATTGTTTTAGTTGTATGTTGAGTCCTGTCACTCACAAGCCAAAATTTCTTGTGACTCTGGGACTAATGGAATACAAAAGAAGGCATCAGTGAAGACTAATACAGAATACCAAGTCCTGGTGGTTGGTAGAATGACCAGCAGGGTGTAGGATTTAGGAACTACTGGAGGTATATCCTCAGTGGCTTCACTGACTGTCCTGACATCCTTTACCAGGACTCCAGCAGCCCATGGGGCTCTCGAGGTCAGGCCAATCCCAGGATATGGAGCTCACCTGGGCAGGTACCCTACCCCCACCCCAGCCCACGGGGCTCTCGTGTTCAGGCCCCTCCCAGGATATGGGATTCCCTGGGCAGGTCCTCTGCAGTCCATGGGGCTCCCGTGGTCAGGCCCCTCCCAGGATACAGAGCTACCCTTGCAGGTACCTTGGCAGGGCTGGGCACACAGGAACCGTGCACATAGCCCTCATTGCAGAGCACTCCCAGCTCACCTGTCGCTCAGATCTGACACAGAGCACCTCAGAGCAGGACTTGAACTAACAAACAGCAGCTCTGACAGGTCTGTGACCCTGGGCATCACTCTGTGCGGCCTCCTCCACCTGGTCTTCCAGAGACTTCCACTGCACCCGGGGCACCAGGCCTCTGTCTCCAACCACCACCCACCCCTCCTCTCCCTGACTCCTGGGTTCCTCTCATTAGGAGAGGGTTTTCTTGAAGTTGTCTCCCACTCATGGGCCAGATAATATAATTAGAAAACAAGCCAGAGCTGCAGCCCCTTGTCTATCCTGACTCTCAGGAGCCCACACCTGTTCCTTGGACCTGGCCAATTCAGCAAGTTCCATTTTCAGCAACTGTGAGCCCCTGAGGGGTGATTATTGGCTGGCTTGGGAAGCCTGACCGTGCCGGCCAGCCCTCCCCAGGTGTGCCTGGGTTGAGATCAATATAAACACCGCTCCAGGCAGCAAGAGCCCCTGCAGCTGTGCCTGACGCCATTTTCTCTGCCCTGTCAGCAGTCTCGGGGCTGGGCTGGTGGGAGGGAGTGAGAGGCCACGGCTTTGTGGGTGTCCCAGTGTGAGTGGGGCTCTGCTGGACTTTCTGCAGCAGTTGCCAAGATCCTACCTGCTAAAGCAGAGGATGTGTCACCCACACCTGCCGCTGGAATTTCTCCCTGGGCACAGGTGAGGAAGGAAGAAAGCAGTGGGGGCCGGGACAGCAGGGGTATCTCAGGCAGGGAAATGGAGAGCTTCCAGAAGAGCACCCAGGGCCAGGACCATCCTGGCTGGCCTGCAGGCACCAAGTCGGCTGGCATGCTGTCCCTCATGTGGCTCCATGGCCCTTCCTCTAGGTTTTCAAGTCCTTGTACATATTCAGGTGTTTAGCCTTGGAAGGGTGGGAACATTTCAGCAGCAGCTGGCCTGGGGCTCGGCCCACGTTTACTCACAGATACCTCGGCACGGTCCCCCAGCTTTGCAGTGAGGACGCTTGTTGCGAGGAGCATGCTGGCTGAATGGGAGATGATTCCCCACCACTGACCAACTTCAGAATTGTTTGCAATTGGAGCAAGTGCCCTGAAACGGTTTTCCTCTGTGTAACTGGTGGGTTCTGTTCTTTTTTATCTTTTTTTCGTTTTTGGTTCAAGGTAGATTTTATTCCTCTTTTGTGTATTTACAGATATAAGCATGGAAATAATTTATTCATATAAATACATGTATGTGAAGGGAAGAATATTTTTTCTGTTTTACTTTTTTTAATTTTATTTTTTTATTTTGAATTTAATTTTATATTTTTATACAGCAGGTTGTTTTTGGTTATCTACTTTATACATATAAACGTATACATACCAATCCCAATATCTCAACTCCTCCCACCACCAACCCCAACAGCTTTCCCCCCTTGTTGTCCATACGTTTGTTGTATACATGTATTGCTCTATTTCTGCCTTGCAAAACGGTTCATCTGTACAATTTTTCTAGGTTCCACATATATGCATTAATATACAAGATTTGTTTTTCTCTTTCTGACTTACTTCACTCTGTATGACAGTCTCTAGATCCATCAACGTCTCTACAAATGTCCCAATTTCATTCCTTTTTATGGCTTAGTAATATTCCATTTTATATATGTACCACATCTTTATGCATTCGTCTGTCTGTGGGCATTTAGGTTGCTTCCATTTCCTGGATAGTGTAAATAGTGATGCAATGAACATTGTGGTGAATGTCTCTTTTTGATTTATGGTTTTGTCTGGGTGTATGCCCAGTAGAGGGATTGCTGTATCATATGGTAATTCTATTCTTAGTTTTATAAGAAACTCCATAATGTTCTCCACAGTGACTGTATCAATTTACGTTCCCAACAATAGTGGAAGAGGATTCCTTATCTCCACACCGTTTCCAGCATTTGTTGTTTGTAGATTTTCTGATGATGCCCATTCTAATAGGTGTGAGGTGATACACCATGGATGAGTCTATTTCGTTGAGCAAAGAGTAGGTCTTGTTTATTACGTATTTGGCTTATGGAATGGTATGTGTGCTAATTTCAATCTGTTTTTATACAGCAGCCCAACTCAACTTTCCCCTTAAGCAAGCATAAGGTTTTTATCTAAATGTGAGACTCTGTTCGGTTTTGTAATTCAGTTTATGTGTAGCCAAGTTTACACTCCATTAGTGATATCTTATGATAATTATCTTTCTTTGTGTGACATATTTCTCTTAGAATCATCATAATTAAATCCACTCAATTTGCTGCTACAGGCCTGATGACATTGATTTCACTGCTGAGTGATATTCCGTTGTACGTAAGTAGCACAACTTCTTTATCCATTTTTTTCTTTCTGGGATATTTAATTTGTACTGGACTCGAGGTTCTTGTAAACACAGCAGCCCTAAATTTTGTGTTGGCTGTGTCTTGTTGATTTTAATTTTCCTAAGCTATAGGGCCAAAAGTGGAAGTGCCCTAGGCTCTGTAGCTTTGTTTTTTAGATGTTTCAGGATACACCATGAACATCTCCAGAGTGTCTGTTGGCAATTTACATCCCGCCCATCAGCATAACACGGCTCCCTGTTCTCCATGGCCTGTCCTGTGTTTCTGGTTTTTACACTTTATTCAGATGGCCTTTTTGACGAATGGGAAATGTGACTTCATTGTAGTGTGGATTTCCATTGCTGGAGTGCTTGGTTGGCCAAAATGTTCATATGCGTTTTTTCCTGAATATATTCAGGAAAAATGTATACGCACTTTTTGTCCATGTGCATCACTGTCAAAGATCTGCCGCTTTTCATATGCTTTAAATGCAATTCCAATCTACCTCTTGAAATATGATTCCTGCAATTCTGCCTCGTTTTCAAGTCCTCTTTGCAGACTTACTTCGATATATTTTTGCCAATAGCTGTCATTTATCTCTGCAGGTTTGTGAATTACAGTGCCCCTGAGCTCCTTTCTTAACTCGCTTCCTTGTAAGCTGGCCACAAAACTGCAGGTTTGCTTCAGGCCATAATCAGGGTCCAGCACGGCACTCTGAGCCTTTGGTTAATTCCTCTTCCTGGTGGGAAATTAGAGTTAAATGTGCCCCTCCAGATACCTGCCTCACTCCCAGCCACATGGTGATGTATGTCCTCAGGTTTGAGGCCATATGTGATGGGTTCCTCATCTTTTGATGATGTGGCCCCACTGGTGTGTGGACACTCCTGCCTGGTTCCCATCCCCTTGGTGATGTGGGCCCTCTGGTGAGACTCTGATCCTGGTTGGGTTCCTCACACATCCGTGAGGTGAGCCCTCTTCTCTGAGGTCACTCCTGCCTGGCTGGCACAACCCGCCTTGTTGACTTCGGCACCCTGGTGGCAGTTGGAGCCTGCTGGGAGCCTCCTTCCCGCGGTGATGAGGCCCTCTGGCGTCAGACCCTAATGGCGGGGTTCCCACATTTTCTGATACGTGCTAAGTGGTACGAGGGCACTCCTGCCAGGTTCCCATCCTCATGAGCGTGTGGGCCTTCTGTTCTGAGGTCCTAACGGCTGGGTTGCTCACACTTTCATGATGTGGGCCCTCTGCTGTGAGGTCAATCCTGCCTGGCTGGCGCACGTCGCCTTGGCGATGTGGACCCTCTGGTGGCAGTTGGAGTGTGCTGGGGCCTCCTCCCCTCAGTGATGAGGGCCTTCTGGTGTCAGGCCCTAAGTGCTGGGCTCCACACATTTTCTGATGTGTGCCCAGTGGTGCGAGTCACTCCTGCCAGGTTCCCATCCCCATGGGCATGTGGGACTTCTGTTCTGTGGTCCCAACTGCTGGGTTGCTCACAGTTTCATGATGTGGGCCCTTTGCTGTGTGTTCACTCTGGCCTGTATCCCATAGTGTCAGTGCTCTGGGCCTCCAGCTTGGAGTTTCCAACTTCTCGATTCCTCACCTTTTTTATTCTATGGGCCCTCGGTTGTGCGTCTCCTCCTGCATGCCTCACTCCCAGCCCCTTCGTGATGTGTGTCCCCTTGTTTGAGGCCACATGTGCTGTGTTCCTCACCTTTCTATAATGTGGCCACACTGGTGTGAGGACACTCTTGCCTGGTTCCCATTCCCTTGGTGATGTTGGCCCCACTGCTGTTAGGACACTCTTGCCTGGTTCCCATCACCTTGGTGATGTTGGCCCTCTGGTGAGAGTCTGATCCTGCTTAGGTTCCTCACCCTTCTGTGAGGTGGGCCCTCTGCTCTGAGCTCACTCCTGCCTGGCTGGCACACCCCGCCTTGGCAACGTCGGCCATATGGTGGCAGTTGGAGCCTGCTGGGAGCCTCCTCCCCTCAGTGATGAGGGCCCTCTGGCCTCAGGCCCTAACTGCTGGGTTCCCACATTTTCTGATTCGTGCTAAGTGGTGCAAGGACACTCCTGCCAGGTTCCCATCCCCATGGGGATGTGAGCCTTCTGCTCTGAGGTCCCAACGGCTGTGTTGCTCACAGTTTCATGATGAGGGCCCTCTGGTGTGAGTTCACTCCTGCCTAGATCCCATAGCCTCGCTGCTCCTGGCTGCCTGCCGGAGGTTCCAACTGTGGGATTCCTCACCTTTTTTATTCTATGGTCCCTCTGTTTTGAGGATCCTCTGGCCTGCCTCACTCCCAGCCCCTTGGTGATGTGTGTCCTCAGGTTTGAGGCCACGTGTGCTGGGTCCCTCAAATTATGGTGATGTAGCCCCACTGGTGTGAGGACACTCCTGCCTGGTTCCCATTCCCTTGGTGATGTTGGCCCTCTGGTGACAGTCTGATCCTTGTTGGGTTCCTCACACTTCTGTGAGGTGGGCTTTCTGCTCTGAGGTCACTCCTGCCTGGTTGGCACACCCCGCCTTGGTGACATCGGCCTTATGGTGGCAGTTAGAGCCTGCTGGGAGCCTCCTCCCCTCGGTGATGAGGGTCCTCTGGCCTCAGGTCCTAACTGCTGGGTTCCCACATTTTCTGATTCGTGGAAGTGGGCCGAGGACACTCCTGTCAGGTTCCCATCCCCATAGGGATGTGGGCCTTCTGCTCTGAGGTCCCATCCGCTGGGTTGCTCACAGTTTCATGATGTGGGACCTCTGCTGTGAGTTTGCTGTGGCCTGGATCCCATAGACTCTGTGCTCTGGGCGGCCTACTGGCCGGTTCCAACTGCTGGATTCCTCACAACTTTTATTCTGTGGGCTCTGTTTTGTGAGGATACTCCTGCTTGCCTCACTCCTAGCCCCTTGGAGATGTGGGTCCCCTGTTTTAGGCCACATGTTCTGGGTTCCTCACCTTTCTATAATGTGGCCACACTGGTGTGAGGACCCTCCTGCCTGGTTCCGATCCCCTTGGTGATGTGGGCCCTCTGGTGAGAGTCTTATCCTGGCTGGTTTCCTCACCCTTCTGTGAGGTAGGCCCTCTGCGGTGAGGTCACTCCTGCCTGGCTGGCACACATCACCTTGGTGACGTGGGCCCTCAGTTGGGAGTTGGTGTCTGCTGCGAGTCTCCGTCCCTCGGTAATGAGGGCCCTCTTGCGTCAGACCCTAACTCCTGGGCTCCCAAAATTTGCAGATGTGCGACCTGTGGTGCGAGTACACTCCTGTCAGGTTCCCAACCCCATGGGAATTTGGGCCTTCTGCTCTGAGGTCCCAACGGCTGGGGTGCTCACAGTTTCATGATGAGGGCCCTCTGATGTGCATTCATTCCGGCCTAGATCCCATAGGCTTGCTGCTCCTGGGCGCCTGCTGGGAGGTTCCAACTGCGGGATTCCTCACCTTTTTTATTCTATGGGCCCTCTGTTTTGAGGCTCCTCCTGCCTGCCTCAATCCCAGCCCCGTTGTGATGTGTGTCCTCTGGTGTGAGACCACGTGTGCTGGGTCCCTCACCTTTCGATGATGTGGCCCCAATGGTGTGAGGACACTCGTGCCTGTTTCCCAGCCCCTTGGTGATGTGGCCCCTCTGGTGAGAGTCTGATCCTGGCTGGGTTCCTTACCGTTCTGTGAGGTGGGCCCTGTGCTCTGAGGTAACTCCTGCCTGGCTTGCTCCCATTGCCTTGGTGACGTCGGCCCTCTGGTGGCAGTTGGATCCTTTTGGAGACTCCTGTCCTCGGTGATGAGGTCCCTCTGGCGTCAGGCTCTAACTGCTGGGCTCCCCAGGTTTTCTGATGTGAGCCCAGTGATGCCAGGACACTCGTGAAATGTTCCCATCCGCATGGCGATATGGGCCTTCTGCTCTGAGGTTCCAACGACTGGGTTGCTCACAGTTTCCTGATGTTAGCTCCCTGGTGTTAGTTCACTCATTCCTAGATCCCATAGCCTCTGTACTCTGGGCCGCCTGCTGGGAAGTTCCAACTGCTGGGTTCCTCACCTTTTTTATTCTTTGGGCCCTGTGTTGGGAGGCTCCTCCTGCCTGTGTCACTCCCAGCCCCTTGGTGATGTAGGTCCTCTGGTTTGTGGCCACATGTGCCAGTTTCCTCATCTTTTAGTGATGTGGCCCCACTGGTGTGAGGACACTCGTGCCTGGTTCCCGTCCCCTTGGTGATATGGGCCCTCTGGTGAGAGTCTGATCCTGGTTGGGTTCCTCACACTTCTTTGAGGTGGGCCGTCTGCTGTGAGGTCACTCCTGCCTGGCTGGCACACCCCGCCTTGGCGACGTGGGCCCTCTTGTGGTAGTTGGAACATGCTGGGAGCCTCCTCCCCTCAGTGATGAGGGCCCTCTGGCGTCAGGCCCTAACTGCTGGGTACCCACATTTTCTGATATGTGCTAAGTGGTGCGAGGACACTCCTGCCATGCTCCCAACACCTTGGGGATGTGGACCTTCTGCTCTGAGGTCCAAATGGCTGGGTTGCTCGCAGTTTCATGATGTGGACCCTCTGCTGTGAGTTTACTGCGGCCTGAATCGCATAGACTTGGTGCTCTTGGCCGCCTGCTGGGAGGTTCCCATTGCTGGATTCCTCAGCTTTTTTATTCTATGGGCCCTGTGTTGTGAGGCTACTCCTGCCTGCCTCATTCCGAGCCCCTTGGAGATGTGGGTCTTCTGGTTTAGGCCACATGTGCTGGGTTCCTCACCTTTCTATGATGTGGCCACACTGGTGTGAAGACTCTCCTGCCTGGTTCTGATCACCTTGGTGATGTGGGCCCTCTGGTGAGAGTCTTATCCTGGCTGTGTTCCTCACCCTTCTGTGAGGTAGGCCCTCTGCGGTGAGGTCACTCCTACCTGGCTGTCACACGTCACCTTGGCGACGTGGGACCTCAGTTGGGTGTTGGTGCCTGATTGGAGTCTCCTCCCCTTGGTAATGAGGGCCCTCTGGCGTCAGGCCCTAACTCCTGGGTTCCCTAAATTCTCTGATGTGTGCCCTGTGGTGCGAGTACACTTCTGACAGGTTCCCAACCCCATGGGAATGTGGGCCTTCTGCTCTGAGATCCCAACGCCTAGGTTGCTCACAGTTTCATGATGACGGCCCTCTGGTGTGAGATCACTCCGGCCTGGATCCCATAGTCTCGCTGCTCCTGGCCGCCTGCTGGGAGGTTCCAACTGCGGGATTCTTCACCTCTTTAATTCTATGGTCCCTCTGTTTGGAGGCTCCTCCTGCCTGCCTCAATCCCAGCTCCCTTGTGATGTGTGTCCTCTGGTTTGAGGCCACGTGTGCTGGGACCCTCACTTTTCGGTGATGTGGCCCCACTAGTGTGAGGACACTCCTGCCTGGTTCCCATTCCCTTGGTGATGTGGGCCCTCTGGTGAGAATCTGATCCTCTTTAGTTCTTCACACTTCTGTGAGGTTGACCCTCTGCTCTGAGGTCACTCCTGCCTGGTTGTCGCACTCCGCATTGGTGACGTCGCCCCTCTGGTAGCAGTCGGAGCTGGCTGGGAGCCACCGCCCCTCGGTGATGAGGGCCCTCTGGCATCAGGCACTAATTGCTGGGCTCCCCACATTTTTTCATGTGTGCCCACTCTTGCGATGACACTCCTGCTTGTTTCCCTTCCCCATGGGGATGTGGGCCTTCTGCTCTGAGGTCACAACGGCTGGGTTGCTTACAGAATCACAATGAGGGCCCTCTGTTGTGAGTTCATGCCGGCCTGGATCTCATAGCCTCAGTGCTCTGGGCCGCCTGCTAGGAAGATCCAACTGCTGGTTTCCACACCTTTTGTATACAATGGGACATGTGTTGTGAGGTTAATCCTGCCTGCCTCACTCCGAAACCCATGGTGATGTGGGTCCTCTGGTTTGAGGCCACATGTGCTGGGTACCTCAACTTTTGATGATGTGGCCCCACGGGTGTGAGGACACTCCTGCCTGGTTCCCATCACCTTGGTGATGTGGGCCCTCTGGGGAGAGTCTGATCCTGGCTGGGTTCCCTACCATTCTGTGAGGTGGGCCCTCTGATGTCAGGTCACTCCTGCCTGGCTAGCTCACATCGCCTTGGCGACGTGGGCCCTCTGTTGGCCACTGGAGCATGCTGGGAGCCTCCTACTCCCGTGAATGATGGCCCTGGAAAAAATGCATATGCCCTTTTTGGCCAAGTGCTTCATTGAGGAGGTTCTGCCACTTCTCTTATGCTTTCAGAGCAATTCACGTCTACCTCCTGAAATCGGATTCCAGCAATTCTGCCCCACTTTCAAGTCCTCTTCGCAGCCTTAATTCAATATATTTTTGTACGATTTCTGTCATTTATAAGTCTGCAGGTATGTGAATGACAGTGCCCCTGAGCTCCTTTCCTCAACTCGCTTTCTTGTGAGCTGGCCACAAAACCGCAGGATTGCTTCAGGCCCTAATCTTGTTCCAGCACGGCATGCTGAGCCTTTGGTTAATTCCTTTTCCTGTTGGGAAATGAGTGTTAAAATTGCCCGTGCATACTGGGCATATACCCTGAGAAAACCAAAATTCAAAAAGAGTCATGTACCAAAATGTTCATTGCAGCTCTATTTACAATAGCCCGGAGATGGAAAGAACCTAAGCGCCCATCATCGGACGAATGGATAAAGAAGATGTGGCACATATACACAATGGAATATTACTCAGCCTTAAAAAGAAATGAAACTGAGTTATTTGTAATGAGATGGATAGACCTAGAGTCTGTCATACAGAGTGAAGTAAGTCAGAAAGAAAAAGACAAATAGCGTATGCTAACACATATATATGGAATTTAAAGGAAAAAAATGTCATGAAGAACCTAGGGATAAGACAGGAATAGAGGCGCAGACCTACTGGAGAACGGAATTGAGGATATGGGGAGGGGGAATGGTGAGTTTTGACAGGGCGAGAGAGAGTCATGGACATATACACACTAACAAATGTAGTAAGGTAGATAGCAAGGGGGAAGCAGCCGCAAGGCACAGGGATATTAGCTCGGGGCGTTGGGACAGCCTGGAGGGGTGGAAGGGGGAGAGAGGGAGGGAGGGAGACACAAGAGGGAAGACACAGGGAGCATATGTATATGTATAGCTGATTCACTTTGTTATAAAGCAAAAACTAACACACCATTGTAAAGCAATTATACCCCAATAAAGATGTTAAAACAAATATTTGCCCGTGCACACACCTACAGATAGTCTCCCATTGGTTCTCCTTATTCCTGTTCATCTTGCGCAGAAATTGCAAACAGTGCCAAACAGGAGGTTAAAGGCACTGACTCTCCAAATGGGGAGAGTGTAAGAAAAGGGTCTGGAAGGGTGAACCTGAGTACCAGGGGACGAAAACAGACATGCATGTAAAAAGGTTTCCCAGTCACACGGTGGAGCATACTCTGGGTTTCCCATGCAAATTTTAGCAGAAGGAAGAATCCCTTGACCCTGGAGAGTTGGGAACCATGGAATGGGTACCAGGCAGTATGACATCAAAGGGTCTGCATTTGCTCACTGAACCTCACCAATGCTATCAGCCCAAAGGGTCAAGCCTTATCTCTCACCCAGCTCTGGGTGTAGATGTGGTAAACCAGGTTG
Source organism: Phocoena phocoena (assembly GCF_963924675.1). Lineage (NCBI taxonomy): Eukaryota > Metazoa > Chordata > Mammalia > Artiodactyla > Phocoenidae > Phocoena > Phocoena phocoena. Next base: position 320,455 of record NW_027077620.1, read on the forward strand.
CATCACATGCCCTGTGTGAGTTATTTAAGAATTGCTCTCTATTCCACTGTCATTGTGTTTTGTTTTTGAAATTTTTTTTGACACTGGGATTTATCGGATTTTCACTGCTGCGTTAATGCCGCTGTACACACTCTTGATTCTCTTACGGAGACATAAATATCCACGGGTTTTAAGATTCTTCCTAGTCAGGTATATTCCTAGGCGTTGAATATGTGGTGTTGAGTCCATTTCGTTGAGCAAGGAGTAGGTCTTGTCTATTACATATTTGGCTTATGGAACGGTATCTGTGCTAATTTCAGTCTCTGGTTTTATGCAGCACTCCAACGCACCTTTCTCCATAAGAAAGCACAAGTTGGTTTTCTAAATTTGAGACTGTTCTGTTTTGTAATTCAGTTCATGTGTAGTCAAGTTTACATACTGTGTATTAGTGATATTTTATGATGTTTCTTTTTATGTGTGACTTATTTCACGTAGAATCACCATACCTGCATCCACTCACTATGCCGCTATGGGCCTGATGACACAGATTTCATTGCTGAGTGATATTGCATTGCACGTACGTGCCACAACTTCTTTATCCATTTTTTGCTTTCTGGGATATTTACCTGATACTGTAGACGAGCTTCTTGTGAACACAGCCGTCCCAAATATTGGGGTGGCTGTCTGTTTTTGATTTTAATTTCCGTAAGCTATAGGACCATAAGTGGAAGTGCCATAGGCTGTGTTGCTTTGTTTCTTACGTGTTTCAGGAAACACCATACACTTCTCCAGGGTGGCTGCTGGCAATTTACATCCTGCCAATCAGCATAACAAGGCTCCCTGTTCTCCATATCCTGTCCTACCTTTCTGGATTTTACACTTTTTTCAGATGGCCCTTTTGCCCGGGGGGCAGTGAGACTTCATTGTAGTGCAGATTTCCTTTACAGGCTTGCTTGGATGGCCAAAAAGGGCGTATGCATTTTTTCCTGAATATATTCAGGAAAAAACGCATATGCCCTTTTTGGCCAAGTGCATCATTGTCGACGTTCTGCCTCTTTTCCTATGCTTTCAGGGCAATTCCAGTCTACCCCCTGCAATCGTTTTCCTGAAATTCTGCCCTGCTTTCAAGTCCCCTTCGCAGGCTTACTGCAATATATTTTTGGAGGATAGCTGTCAATTATAACTCTGCAGGTTTGTGAATTACAGTGCCCCTGAGCTCCTTTCTTCAACTCGCTTTCTTGTGAGCTGGGCACAAAACCGCAGGATTGCTTCAGGCCCTAATCTGTTTCCAGCAGGGCACACTGAGCCTTTGTTTAATTCCTCTTCCTGGTGGGCAATGAGCGTTACATTTGCCCGTGCAGACACCTACAGCTAGTCTCTCATTGGTTCTCCCTATTCCTGTTCATCTTGCACAGAAATTGCAAGCTGTGCCAAAGAGGAGGTTAAAGGCACTGACTCTCCAAGCGGGGAGAGTGTTAGTAAAGCATCTGGAAGGGTGAACACGAGGACCAGGATACGAAAACTGAGATGCATTTTAAATCGTTTCTCAATCACACGGTAGACGATACTCTGTGTTTCCCATGCATGTTTTAGCTGGAGGAAGAATGCCTTGAACCTGGAGAGTTGGGACCCATGGAATGGGTACCATGCAGTATGACTTCAAAGGGTCTGCATTTGCTCACCGAAACTCACCAGTGCTATCAGCCTGAAGTGTCCAGCCTTATGTCTCAACCAGCTCTGGGTGTAGATGTGGTGAATCCCGGTTGCATCACATGCCCTGAGTGAATTATTTAAGAATTGCTCTCTATTTCACTGTCTTTGTTTTCGAAATTTATTTTGATAATGGGATTTATCGGATTTTCACTGCTGCATTTCGCTCGCTGTACACACGCTTGAATCTCTTATGGAGACATATATATCCATGGGTTTTAAGATTCTTCCTAGTCAGGTATATTCCTAGGCGTTGAATATGTGGTGTTGGGTCCATTTCGTTGAGCAAGGAGTAGGTCTTGTCTATTACATATTTGGCTTATGGAAAGTTATCTGTGCTAATTTCAGCCTCTGGTTTTATGCAGCACCCCAAGCCACCTTTCCCCATAAGCAAGCACTAGTTGGTTTTCTAAATTTTACACCCTGTTCTGTTTTGTAATTCAGTTCATGTGTAGTCAAGTTTACATTCCGTGTATTAGTGATATCTTATGATGTTTCTTTTTCTGTGTGACGTAGTTCACGTAGAATCACCGTACCTGCATCCACTCACTATGCCGCTACGGGCCTGATGACACAGATTTCATTGCTGAGTGATATTGCATTGTACGTACGTGCCACAACTTCTTTATCCATTTTTTGCTTTCTGGGATATTTACCTGATACTGTAGACGAGCTTCTTGTGAACACAGCCGTCCCAAATATTGGGGTGGCTGTCTGTTTTTGATTTTAATTTCCATAAGCTATAGGACCATAAGTGGAAGTGCCATAGGCTGTGTTGCTTTGTTTCTTACGTGTTTCAGGAAACACCATACACTTCTCCAGGGTGGCTGCTGGCAATTTACATCCTGCCAATCAGCATAACAAGGCTCCCTGTTCTCCATATCCTGTCCTACCTTTCTGGATTTTACACTTTTTTCAGATGGCCCTTTTGCCCAGGGGGCAGTGAGACTTCATTGTAGTGCAGATTTCCTTTACAGGCTTGCTTGGTTGGCCAAAAAGGGCGTATGCGTTTTTTCCTGAATATATTCAGGAAAAAACGCATACGCCCTTTTTGGCCAAGTGCATCATTGTCGATGTTCTGCCTCTTTTCCTATGCTTTCAGGGCAATTCCAGTCTACCCCCTGCAATCGTTTTCCTGAAATTCTGCCCCGCTTTCAAGTCCCCTTCGCAGGCTTACTTCAATATATTTTTGGAGGAGAGCTGTCATTTATAACTCTACAGGTTTGTGAATTACAGTGCCCCTGAGCTCCTTTCTTTAACTCGCTTTCTTGTGAGCTGGACACAAAACCAAAGGATTGCTTCAGGCCCTAATCTGTTTTCAGCAGGGCACGCTGAGCCTTTGTTTAATTCCTCTTCCTGGTGGGCAATGAGCGTTACATTTGCCCGTGCAGACACCTACAGCTAGTCTCTCATTGGTTCTCCCTATTCCTGTTCATCTTGCACAGAAATTGCAAGCTGTGCCGAACAGGAGGTTAAAGGCACTGACTCTCCAAGCGGGGAGAGTGTTAGTAAAGCATCTGGAATGGTGAACCCGAGGACCAGGATACGAAAACTGAGATGCATTTTAAATCGTTTCCCAATCACACGGTGGACGATACTCTGGGTTTCCCATGCATGTTTTAGCTGGAGGAAGAATCCCTTGAACCTGGAGAGCTGGGACCCATGGAATGGGTACCATGCAGTATGACTTCAAAGGGTCTGCATTTGTTCACCGAAACTCACCAATGCTATCAGGCTGAAGTGTCCAGCCTTATGTCTCAACCAGCTCTGGGTGTAGATGTGGTCAATCCCGGTTGCATCACATGCCCTGAGTGAATTATTTAAGAATTGCTCTCTATTTCACTGTCTTTGTGTTTTGTTTTCGAAATTTATTTTGATAATGGGATGTATCGGATTTTCACTGCTGCGTTTCGGCCGCTGTACACACGCTTGATTCTCTTACGGAGACATATATATCCATGGGTTTTAAGATTCTTCCTAGTCAGGTATATTCCTAGGCGTTGAATATGTGGTGTTGAGTCCATTTCGTTGAGCAAGGAGTAGGTCTTGACTATTACATATTTGGCTTATGGAATGTTATCTGTGCTAATTTCAGTCTCTGGTTTTATGCAGCACCCCAAGGCACCTTTCCCCATAAGCAAGCACTAGTTGGTTTTCTAAATTTGAGACCCTGTTCTTTTTTGTAATTCACTTCATGTGTAGTCAAGTTTACATTCCGTGTATTAGTGATATCTTATGATGTTTCTTTTTCTGTGTGACGTAGTTCACGTAGAATCACCGTACCTGCATCCACTCACTATGCCGCTACGGGCCTGATGACACAGATTTCATTGCTGAGTGATATTGCATTGTACGTACGTGCCACAACTTCTTTATCCATTTTTTGCTTTCTGGGATATTTACCTGATACTGTAGACGAGCTTCTTGTGAACACAGCCGTCCCAAATATTGGGGTGGCTGTCTGTTTTTGATTTTAATTTCCGTAAGCTATAAGACCATAAGTGGAAGTGCCATAGGCTGTGTTGCTTTGTTTCTTACGTGTTTCAGGAAACACCATACACTTCTCCAGAGTGGCTGCTGGCAATTTACATCCTGCCAATCAGCATAACAAGGCTCCCTGTTCTCCATATACTGTCCTACCTTTCTGGATTTTACACTTTTTTCAGATGGCCCTTTTGCCCGGGGGGGCAGTGAGATTTCATTGTAGTGCAGATTTCCTTTACAGGCTTGCTTGGTTGGCCAAAAAGGGCGTATGCGTTTTTTCCTGAATATATTCAGGAAAAAACGCATACGCCCTTTTTGGCCAAGTGCATCATTGTCGACGTTGTGCCTCTTTCCCTATGCTTTCAGGGCAATTCCAGTCTACCCCCTGCAATCGTTTTCCTGAAATTCAGCCCCGCTTTCAAGTCCCCTTCGCAGGCTTACTTCAATATATTTTTGGAGGATAGCTGCCATTTATAACTCTGCAGGTTTGTGAAGTACAGTGCCCCTGAGCTCCTTTCTTCAACTCGCTTTCTTGTGAGCTGGGCACAAAACCGCAGGATTGCTTCAGGCCCTAATCTGTTTCCAGCAGGGCACACTGAGCCTTTGTTTAATTCCTCTTCCTGGTGGGCAATGAGCGTTACATTTGCCCGTGCAGACACCTACAGCTAGTCTCTCATTGGTTCTCCCTATTCCTGTTCATCTTGCACAGAAATGGCAAGCTGTGCCAAACAGGAGGTTAAAGGCACTGACTCTCCAGCGGGGAGAGTGTTAGTAAAGCATCTGGAATGGTGAACCCGAGGACCAGGATACGAAAACTGAGATGCATTTTAAATCGTTTCCCAATCACACGGTGGACGATACTCTGGGTTTCCCATGCATGTTTTAGCTGGAGGAAGAATCCCTTGAACCTGGAGAGTTGGGACCCATGGAATGGGTACCATGCAGTATGACTTCAAAGGGTCTGCATTTGCTCACCGAAACTCACCAATGCTATCAGCCTGAAGTGTCCAGCCTTATGTCTCAACCAGCTCTGGGTGTAGATGTGGTCAATCCCGGTTGCATCACATGCCCTGAGTGAATTATTTAAGAATTGCTCTCTATTTCACTGTCTTTGTGTTTTGTTTTCGTAATTTATTTTGATAATGGGATTTATCGGATTTTCACTGCTGCGTTTCGGCCGCTGTACACACGCTTGATTCTCTTACGGAGACATATATATCCATCGGTTTTAAGATTCTTCCTAGTCAGGTATATTCCTAGGCGTTGAATATGTGGTGTTGGGTCCATTTCGTTGAGCAAGGAATAGGTCTTGTCTATTACATATTTGGCTTATGGAAAGTTATCTGTGCTAATTTCAGTGTCTGGTTTTATGCAACAGCCCAAGGCACCTTTCCCCATAAGCAAGCACTAGTTGGTTTTCTAAATTTGAGACCCTGTTCTGTTTTGTAATTCAGTTCATGTGTAGTCAAGTTTACGTTCCGTGTATTAGTGATATCTTATGATGTTTCTTTTTCTGTGTGACGTAGTTCACGTAGAATCACCGTACCTGCATCCACTCACTATGCCGCTACGGGCCTGATGACACAGATTTCATTGCTGAGTGATACTGCATTGCACGTACGTGCCATAACTTCTTTATCCATTTTTTGCTTTCTGGGATATTTACCTGGTACTGTAGACGAGCTTCTTGGGAACACAGCCGTCCCAAACTTTGGGGTGGCTCTCTGTTTTTGATTTGAATTTTCCTAAGGAATAGGACCATAAGTGCAATTGCCATAGGCTGTGTTGCTTTATTTCTTACGTGTTTCAGGAAACACCATACACTTCTCCAGGGTGGCTGTTGGCAATTTACATCCTGCCAATCAGCATAACAAGGCTCCCTCTTCTCCATATCCTGTCCTACCTTTCTGGATTTTACACTTTTTTCAGATGGCCCTCTTGCCCAGGGGGCAGTGAGACTTCATTGTAGTGCAGATTTCCTTTACAGGCTTGCTTGGTTGGCCAAAAAGGGCGTATGCGTTTTTTCCTGAATATATTCAGGAAAAAACGCTTACGCCCCTTTTGGCCAAGTGCATCATTGTCGACGTTGTGCCTCTTTTCCTATGCTTTCAGGGCAATTCCAGTCTACCCCCTGCAATCGTTTTCCTGAAATTCTGCCCCGCTTTCAAGTCCCCTACGCAGGCTTACTTCAATATACTTTTGGAAGATAGCTGTCATTTATAACTCTGCAGGTTTGTGAATTACAGTGCCCCTGAGCTCCTTTCTTCAACTCGCTTTCTTGTGAGCTGGGCACAAAACCGCAGGATTGCTTCAGGCCCTAATCTGTTTCCAGCAGGGCACACTGAGCCTTTGTTTAATTCCTCTTCCTGGTGGGCAATGAGCGTTACATTTGCCCGTGCAGACACCTAGAGCTAGTCTCTCATTGGTTCTCCCTATTCCTGTTCATCTTGCACAGAAATGGCAAGCTGTGCCAAACAGGAGGTTAAAGACACTGACTCTCCAAGCGGGGAGAGTGTTAGTAAAGCATCTGGAATGGTGAACCCGAGGACCAGGATACGAAAACTGAGATGCATTTTAAATCGTTTCCCAATCACACGGTGGACGATACTCTGGGTTTCCCATGCATGTTTTAGCTGGAGGAAGAATGCCTTGAACCTGGGGAGTTGGGACCCATGGAATGGGTACCATGCAGTATGACTTCAAAGGGTCTGCATTTGCTCACCGAAACTCACCAGTGCTATCAGCCTGAAGTGTCCAGCCTTATGTCTCAACCAGCTCTGGGTGTAGATGTGGTCAATCCCGGTTGCATCACATGCCCTGAGTGAATTATTTAAGAATTGCTCTCTATTTCACTGTCTTTGTGTTTTGTTTTCGAAATTTATTTTGATAATGGGATTTATCGGATTTTCACTGCTGCGTTTCGGCCGCTGTACACACGCTTTATTCTCTTACGGAGACATATATATCCATGGGTTTTAAGATTCTTCCTAGTCAGGTATACTCCTAGGCGTTGAATATATGGTGTTGGGTCCATTTCGTTGAGCAAGGAGTAGGTCCTGTCTATTACATATTTGGCTTATGGAAAGTTATCTGTGCTAATTTCAGTCTCTGGTTTTATGCAGCACCCCAAGGCACCTTTCCCCATAAGCAAGCACTAGTTGGTTTTCTAAATTTGAGACCCTGTTCTGTTTTGTAATTCAGTTCATGTGTAGTCAAGTTTACATTCCGTGTATTAGTGATATCTTATGATGTTTCTTTTTTTGTGTGACGTAGTGCACGTTCAATCACCGTACCTGCATCCACTCACTATGCCGCTACGGGCCTGATGACACAGATTTCATTGCTGAGTGATATTGCATTGTACGTACGTGCCACAACTTCTTTATCCATTTTTGCTTTCTGGGATATTAACCTGATACTGTAGACGAGCTTCTTGGGAACACAGCCATCCCAAATATTGGGGTGGCTGTCCGTTTTTGATTTTAATTTCCGTAAGCTATAGGACCATAAGTGGAAGTGCCATAGGCTGTGTTGCTTTGTTTCTTACGTGTTTCAGGAAACACCATACACTTCTCCAGGGTGGCTGCTGGCAATTTACATCCTGCCAATCAGCATAACAAGGCTCCCTGTTCTCCATATCCTGTCCTACCTTTCTGGATTTTACACTTTTTTCAGATTGCCCTTTTGCCCGGGGGGGCAGTGAGATTTCATTGTAGTGCAGATTTCCTTTACAGGCTTGCTTGGTTGGCCAAAAAGGGCGTATGCGTGTTTTCCTGAATATATTCAGGAAAAAACGCATACGCCCTTTTTGGCCAAGTGCATCATTGTCGACGTTGTGCCTCTTTTCCTATGCTTTCAGGGCAATTCCAGTCTACCCCCTGCAATCGTTTTCCTGAAATTCAGCCCCGCTTTCAAGTCCCCTTCGCAGGCTTACTTCAATATATTTTTGGAGGATAGCTGTCATTTATAACTCTGCAGGTTTGTGAAGTACAGTGCCCCTGAGCTCCTTTCTTCAACTCGCTTTCTTGTGAGCTGGGCACAAAACCGCAGGATTGCTTCAGGCCCTAATCTGTTTCCAGCAGGGCACACTGAGCCTTTGTTTAATTCCTCTTCCTGGTGGGCAATGAGCGTTACATTTGCCCGTGCAGACACCTACAGCTAGTCTCTCATTGGTTCTCCCTATTCCTGTTCATCTTGCACAGAAATGGCAAGCTGTGCCAAACAGGAGGTTAAAGGCACTGACTCTCCAAGCGGGGAGAGTGTTAGTAAAGCATCTGGAATGGTGAACCCGAGGACCAGGATACGAAAACTGAGATGCATTTTAAATCGTTTCCCAATCACACGGTGGACGATACTCTGGGTTTCCCATGCATGTTTTAGCTGGAGGAAGAATGCCTTGAACCTGGAGAGTTGGGACCCATGGAATGGGTACCATGCAGTATGACTTCAAAGGGTCTGCATTTGCTCACCGAAACTCACCAATGCTATCAGCCTGAAGTGTCCAGCCTTATGTCTCAACCAGCTCTGGGTGTAGATGTGGTCAATCCCGGTTGCATCACATGCCCTGAGTGAATTATTTAAGAATTGCTCTCTATTTCACTGTCTTTGTGTTTTGTTTTCGAAATTTATTTTGATAATGGGATTTATCGGATTTTCACTGCTGCGTTTCGGCCGCTGTACACACGCTTTATTCTCTTACGGAGACATATATATCCATGGGTTTTAAGATTCTTCCTAGTCAGGTATACTCCTAGGCGTTGAATATATGGTGTTGGGTCCATTTCGTTGAGCAAGGAGTAGGTCCTGTCTATTACATATTTGGCTTATGGAAAGTTATCTGTGCTAATTTCAGTCTCTGGTTTTATGCAGCACCCCAAGGCACCTTTCCCCATAAGCAAGCACTAGTTGGTTTTCTAAATTTGAGACCCTGTTCTGTTTTGTAATTCAGTTCATGTGTAGTCAAGTTTACATTCCGTGTATTAGTGATATCTTATGATGTTTCTTTTTTTGTGTGACGTAGTGCACGTTCAATCACCGTACCTGCATCCACTCACTATGCCGCTACGGGCCTGATGACACAGATTTCATTGCTGAGTGATATTGCATTGTACGTACGTGCCACAACTTCTTTATCCATTTTTGCTTTCTGGGATATTTACCTGATACTGTAGACGAGCTTCTTGGGAACACAGCCATCCCAAATATTGGGGTGGCTGTCTGTTTTTGATTTTAATTTCCGTAAGCTATAGGACCATAAGTGGAAGTGCCATAGGCTGTGTTGCTTTGTTTCTTACGTGTTTCAGGAAACACCATACACTTCTCCAGGGTGGCTGCTGGCAATTTACATCCTGCCAATCAGCATAACAAGGCTCCCTGTTCTCCATATCCTGTCCTACCTTTCTGGATTTTACACTTTTTTCAGATTGCCCTTTTGCCCGGGGGGCAGTGAGATTTCATTGTAGTGCAGATTTCCTTTACAGGCTTGCTTGGTTGGCCAAAAAGGGCGTATGCGTGTTTTCCTGAATATATTCAGGAAAAAACGCATACGCCCTTTTTGGCCAAGTGCATCATTGTCGACGTTGTGCCTCTTTTCCTATGCTTTCAGGGCAATTCCAGTCTACCCCCTGCAATCGTTTTCCTGAAATTCAGCCCCGCTTTCAAGTCCCCTTCGCAGGCTTACTTCAATATATTTTTGGAGGATAGCTGTCATTTATAACTCTGCAGGTTTGTGAAGTACAGTGCCCCTGAGCTCCTTTCTTCAACTCGCTTTCTTGTGAGCTGGGCACAAAACCGCAGGATTGCTTCAGGCCCTAATCTGTTTCCAGCAGGGCACACTGAGCCTTTGTTTAATTCCTCTTCCTGGTGGGCAATGAGCGTTACATTTGCCCGTGCAGACACCTACAGCTAGTCTCTCATTGGTTCTCCCTATTCCTGTTCATCTTGCACAGAAATGGCAAGCTGTGCCAAACAGGAGGTTAAAGGCACTGACTCTCCAAGCGGGGAGAGTGTTAGTAAAGCATCTGGAATGGTGAACCCGAGGACCAGGATACGAAAACTGAGATGCATTTTAAATCGTTTCCCAATCACACGGTGGACGATACTCTGGGTTTCCCATGCATGTTTTAGCTGGAGGAAGAATGCCTTGAACCTGGAGAGTTGGGACCCATGGAATGGGTACCATGCAGTATGACTTCAAAGGGTCTGCATTTGCTCACCGAAACTCACCAGTGCTATCAGCCAGAAGTGTCCAGCCTTATGTCTCAACCAGCTCTGGGTGTAGATGTGGTCAATCCCGGTTGCATCACATGCCCTGAGTGAATTATTTAAGAATTGCTCTCTATTTCACTGTCTTTGTGTTTTGTTTTCGAAATTTATTTTGATAATGGGATTTATCGGATTTTCACTGCTGCATTTCCGCCGCTGTACACACGCTTGATTCTCTTACGGAGACATATATATCCATGGGTTTTAAGATTCTTCCTAGTCAGGTATATTCCTAGGCGTTGAATATGTGGTGTTGAGTCCATTTCGTTGAGCAAGGAGTAGGTCTTGTCTATTACATATTTGGCTTATGGAATGTTATCTGTGCTAATTTCAGTCTCTGGTTTTATGCAGCACCCCAAGGCACCTTTCCCCATAAGCAAGCACTAGTTGGTTTTCTAAATTTGAGACCCTGTTCTGTTTTGTAATTCAGTTCATGTGTAGTCAAGTTTACATTCCGTGTATTAGTGATATCTTATGATGTTTCTTTTTCTGTGTGACGTAGTTCACGTAGAATCACCGTACCTGCATCCACTCACTATGCCGCTACGGGCCTGATGACACAGATTTCATTGCTGAGTGATATTGCATTGTACGTACGTGCCACAACTTCTTTATCCATTTTTTGCTTTCTGGGATATTTACCTGATACTGTAGACGAGCTTCTTGTGAACACAGCCGTCCCAAATATTGGGGTGGCTGTCCGTTTTTGATTTTAATTTCCGTAAGCTATAGGACCATAAGTGGAAGTGCCATAGGCTGTGTTGCTTTGTTTCTTATGTGTTTCAGGAAACACCATACACTTCTCCAGGGTGGCTGCTGGCAATTTACATCCTGACAATCAGCATAACAAGGCTCCCTGTTCTCCATATCCTGTCCTACCTTTCTGGATTTTACACTTTTTTCAGATGGCCCTTTTGCCCGGGGGGGCAGTGAGATTTCATTGTAGTGCAGATTTCCTTTACAGGCTTGCTTGGTTGGCCAAAAAGGGCGTATGCGTTTTTTCCTGAATATATTCAGGAAAAAACGCATACGCCCTTTTTGGCCAAGTGCATCATTGTCGACGTTGTGCCTCTTTTCCTATGCTTACAGGGCAATTCCAGTCTACCCCCTGCAATCGTTTTCCTGAAATTCTGCCCCGCTTTCAAGTCCCCTTCGCAGGCTTACTTCAATATATTTTTGGAGGATAGCTGTCATTTATAACTCTGCAGGTTTGTGAATTACAGTGCCCCTGAGCTCCTTTCTTCAACTCGCTTTCTTGTGAGCTGGGCACAAATCCGCAGGATTGCTTCAGGCCCTAATCTGTTTCCGGCAGGGCACGCTGAGCCTTTGGTTAATTCCTCTTCCTGGTGGGAAATGAGCGTTACATTTGCCCGTGCAGACACCTACAGCTAGTCTCTCATTGGTTCTCCCTATTCCTGTTCATCTTGCACAGAAATTGCAAGCTGTGCCAAAGAGGAGGTTAAAGGCACTGACTCTCTAAGCGGGGAGAGTGTTAGTAAAGCATTTGGAATGGTGAACCCGAGGACCAGGATACGAAAACTGAGATGCATTTTAAATCGTTTCCCAAT